>NC_083362.1:72960459-73281396 GCF_030254825.1 Meriones unguiculatus
AACAAAAACAAAAAACAACCAAAAAAGAAGGCATGCCTGGAGAAAGGCATCAACCAGACTGTGCCACAGGATAGCAAAGGAGAACAGAAGGTGGGAAAATATGATGAGGGTCAGCAAAGGTCCTCTGAGCAAGTTCATACACAGCCTGCTGTGGAGTTCTTAGGTAAAGCTGAATGCTAAGTGAGCACCAGGATCTCTCAGGTGATACCATAATGTATTCCTTAAGAAAGAAAGAAATTTGCCTCCTAGGACCATTCCTTCCCTGAGCTCCTTCTACCTCAGGATGCAAAGTCCTCAGTTATTTGGAGAACAAGCATCTGCCCCTTGATGTTCCTTCGGGTCAAACTCTCTGAGTTCTGCCCACCATTCTGTATGACCTCTCCTAACTCGTGTTGTCCTTTTCCTGGTGTCTCCTTCCCAGTCTTTGGAACTCAGCGCTGCAGGAAACCCTTCCTCCCATTTGGCACTCTCCTACAAGCTCATTTTGACCAACGCTAGCTTCCAGAAGGCCATGCAGTGCCTTTATTCACACTGTATTTACCATCAGACTGCCATCTTCCTTGTGTGTACTTTTTCCTACCTCCACTAAGAACTCCAGCTTGGTTTTCTCCTAGACTTCACATCGCCATATCAGCATATTGCTTCAGGTCCCTGGGGTCTGCCTTCTGGCTCTGCCTTCTTCTGGCTCTGCCTTCTTCTGGCTCTGTCACCCAGCAAGCTGGAGATGCCTCCTAGCAGGGCGGCAGCCATGTCTAAGTAAGCTCACAACCCAGCAAAGCCAGGTCCATGCTGACTTGGGATCTCACTGAGCCTTTTTTTTTTTTTTTCCGTGTGGTCTTCAACAACTCACAAGTGACTCTCACAAGATGCTTTGCCCAAGTCTACATATATGACATTGATCATCCCAAGAAGGTAGCTGCTGTGTTCAACAAGGTTTCGTTCGAACTGTTGCTTTCCTGATGCGTGTTTTTGTTTAATTACGGACCAATGAAAAACATTTCCTAAAATTCAGAGATTTTTCCATGTGATTATCTGATGTTCTTTGGAAAAAAAATGTGAGGTTCTGGTGCACTTAGACTTCCATTACCTCGTGATGAATGTAGGTGGTACCTCCTCTCCTTCAATGCCAAGATCCTCCTCTACCATCTCATGCTAAGCCTGTTCTACCTCAGATACCAAAAAGGGTCTTCTTGTTATGGAAGTGGGAGGGCTTTGCGAGGTCCCACCACCCCCTGAAGTCTATAAGCAGTTAACAATACAGAGGGATGGAGAGACAGTTTCTTCTGTGGTATAGCTGCTGGTAAGGTACCCATGCTCCTGTAAATAACCTCTCATCCATGCTCTCATAAACAGCCCAAATTAAACTCATCGGTGCACACACACACACGCACACACACGCACACGCACATTCACACACACACACACACACACACACACACACTCTACATGAGACACAAGGAAAGGGTACAGCAGGAGTGTGAGGGGTTGTGTGTGTGTGTGAAAACATCACAATGAAGCTGGTTATTGTGTGTAATTGATGTACCACAAATCTAAAAGATTTAATAAAGAACATAATCCGGGAAACAAACATATCAAAAAAGTAAAATATTAACAGCAGGTTTCTCTGGCTAGATTGGGGCCAGTACACACCCACTGGTTCCTAGACCACTACACAGACACATTTTGTGTTTTCTCATAGACCCTGCCTTGGCAAACTGACTAAAACCTTACCCAGGATGCACTTAACCCACTGAATTGTGAACTGCAGAGTAAGCCATCTCACCCATTGTGAAAGTCACAACTTCCCCGATCTGCCCTTCCCCTTAGCTCTTCCTTCCCCCCACAGTTCAGCTCTTTTGCTTCGAGTTCTCTTCCTTCCCCAGCGTGGTGCTTGGGTGACATGGCAGCAGGTGAAACTGCAGCCCATCGCCTGCCGTGGCCTCTGGTCTCAAGTTTGAGAGTGCCTTCTGGTTCCTCTAAGGGCTGGTGTTTATCAGAGTTGCTGTCTGCCTAATGAGAGTCTGGTCCCCGGAGGTCTGGGGCGCGCCCTGCCGGGGAGCTAGAGGGACCATGGCTGTCAGGACAGCTTGCCAAGCAGAGAACACTTTGTTCTTGTCCCTTTCCGGCATCTCTCCGCCTCAGACAATCCCACCACCCACCAAAGCAGGCTAGAAGCTTCCTGTTTTGGTCTGGGCCTTTGCCATCTTTAAGTGGGAAAATCTTTGTCTTTGATGAATGCTGCTTTCCCTCTGCACTGCCCCAAGGGTCATTAACCTTTTTGTGGCCGCTGTGCTTTCTTTCCAGTTTATGTTCTTTCTAATACTGGAGCCACGCAGGAGGAAATACCAGGTCTACACAAGAGGCCCAGTCTATAGGAACTGGAGAGATAAGTGTTGACAAAGTGGCTGATGTTACTCCCTATGACATATGGAGCATCTGACAGCCATTCTCCAGTAAGGAAAACAATGCCCCAGTCATCTGTCAATGTCTGTGGCGTTAATACTCTCAATATGGTGCCCGCTAGCATGGCTGCTTTCAACAACTAACTTTTGGGGTTCCTGAAGAGTTGGGATTTAAGCCATCGGGAACCATGGGTAACAACCCTGTATAATGTGATATAAACTCGAATTGGAAGAGCTGGCAAGGTGGGCCTGCCTCTGGAGTTGAGGCATCCTTATCAGAGCCTCCTAGTCCTAGTTTGGGTTTCTATTGATATGGTGAAATGCCATGACCAAAAGCAAGTTGGGGAGGAAAGGGTTCATTTGACTTACACGACCACATCAATCACAGTTCATCCCTGAAGGAAGTCAGGACCGGGACTCAGACAGGAAGGAATCTGGAGGCAGGACTGATGCAGAGGCCATGGAGGAGTGCTGCTGCCTGACTTGCTCATCATAGCTTGTTCAGCTACCTTCTTAGCACACAGGACCACCAGCTCAGGGGTAACACCACCCACGATGGGCTAGGCCCTCCCCCAATGATCACTCATTGAGAAAATGCCCTACAGCCCCACCTTATGGAGGCATTTTCTCAAGTTCCCTCCTCTCAGATGACGTTAATCTTGTGCCAAGTTAACGTGAGAATAGCTAGCACACTCCTGTAGCTCAATGGGGGTCAGACAAATTCAGTCACTTCCACCTGACTTAGAGCCCTTTCGGACCCCAAACCCTTACACATAGTTGTTTTAATTCAGTATTTTCTCATCTTTTTATCACCTTTGAGGAGGGCATTTTTTTTCCACCTGCCTCTTTTACTGACTTGACTGTGTGATCAAACTTCCTGTTTCTGTCAGCTTCCGTTTATGAATCTGAAAAGTGGGAGATGCTTAGCAGGTCACACACACACACACACACACACACACACACCATGATGATGACTCTTGCCTTAGGCTTACAGCAGCCACTAACTTAAACTCTTGGCCAAGCAGGTCTTACAATCCTCCTCATGGAAGAGGAGACAGATAGCCTGAAAGTGCTAAGTACCACACTCGAATGACAAAATGCCCTAATAAGATGCAACTTAAGGAAGGTCAGGTTTATTTGGGCTCATGATTTGAGGAGATAAGGTCCATTGTGGCGGGGAAGCACAACAGTGAGGGCTTAGACTGGCTTGGCTTATTGCATCTATAGTCAGGAAGCTGAAAGAGATGGATTCTGTTCAGCCGGCCTTCTCCTCTTTTATCTATCTATCTGTCTGTCTGTCCGTCTGTTTGTCTATCTATCTATCTATCTATCTACTTTATTGAGTCTAGACCTCACCTCATAAGGAATACCACCTGCATTTAGATGGTAACTCTCCTCCTTTAATCTTCTCTGGAAATTCCCTGACAGGCATGTTAAGAAGTGTGTCTACTAAGGAATTCTAAGTCCTATTAAGGTGGCAACAAAGATTAACTACAATGGTGGAGCCTTGGATTTGTAGCTGATAATAATGCTTTTTTTTAATCAGTTGTGCACACTGAAGAAATCTGAGACTTGATCTGAAAACATGGAGTTTTACTTTCTCTTGACATTTGACATTTGTAAATTCTAGCAACTCTGGGTCTGTGTTTCCCACAGTCTATAATTAGAACTAAACAGGAACTTCTTCAAGGGGTAAATTCTCCCTTGTGCCACAGTCACCACCTCTCTCTAGCATCTTACACTGCCTACCTCCCTCACATCGAGTTTCAGATTTTACGCTTTTCCCAATGTTACTTATTCTTGCTTCTAAATTTGTATCTACCTATTTGACAGGGTCTCGTTCTGCAGCCCAAGCTTGCCTTGAACTTACAATGGTAGCTTACATTGGTTTCTAACTAGCAGTGAGCTTCAGAGAGCTGGACTCTCCCTTCCGTAGCAGCCATTTATGTAGTGTCTTATTTGCATAGTCCTTATCAAATGTGCTTTGTGTGCACACATCTTTGGCTCAGGTGATAGCCTAGATCTCATTCTGTTTTTGTTTTTCACCCAAGAATCTTGGTAAGATATTTTCCCCCAAAAATGTTAAATCGTATTTATTTATTGTACGTGTGTTCACGTGAGCATGTACCACAGCATACATATGAGGGTCACAAGGCAACCTGTGGGAGCCGGTTCCCTCCTGCCTTTTGGGTCACAGAGAGCGAACTCGGGTTGTCAGTCTCGCTTTACCTTCTAGGCCATCTCGATGACCCTGTAAGATTTTTCCAGGTTGCTGAGTACCTATTCAATCCTTGCTTCCTGCTGGTAGCACATCCATGGGTGCCTTGATCAACCTCACCTGTCCACTCTTCTGGCAAAACTCACTCAGGACACCACCATATACTAACCAGTGATCATGACCCACAGAGGTGGCCCAATATGAGCCCTGTGCTGCACACAGGCCAGGCGTGACACTGCTATAGCATGGGATCTGCTTATATTTTGTTTACCTGGATTATACCCTGG
This sequence comes from Meriones unguiculatus, assembly GCF_030254825.1. NCBI lineage: Eukaryota > Metazoa > Chordata > Mammalia > Rodentia > Muridae > Meriones > Meriones unguiculatus. The sequence goes on from NC_083362.1 coordinate 72,965,367, forward strand.
TTGTGCTCCCTAATGGCTGCACCATCCTACCCTCATAGGGTTCCTTATACAGCACAAGCATGGAGAAAAGGAGGGGAGCTTCTCTGTACATATTATATACCAGGAAATTATGTCCTATACATGGAGTTCAGAATAGGTCCCAGACACAGACAGTGAAAGTGGAGAATAGCCCCCAGGTAGGATCAAAGGGACCAGAACCAGGAGCAGGTCCAGACCTCAAAGATTTCTGCAAGCTAGTTCCCACCTTATAAATTTCTATAACTTTCTAAAAACAATGCTTTGGCCTGGAAGTAAGCACTCAATCCATGGGAACATTGTAAATTTAAACCATAACAACCGTCTGTTAGCATTAGATACTCAGAGCTTCTGCCTCTGACTGGGTTTGTTGTTGTTTTTTAATGGCTTATGGTATCTATTGATGCCCAGGGCCAAACCCAGCTGTGTGTTGGTCAGAGGTCATTTTCAGCAGGCGAGCAGTCTTCTGGCTTGCTCTACTCTAGCCCACCTCTGATGTGAGAGGGGGATGTGCACAGTGCATCCTGGATGGAAGCTTCCATAGGCAACGACTGCAAACGTGGAAGGTTTGGAGAGTAGAGAGCACCATGATGAGGCTCTGGGGACACAAGAGAGGGCCCAGAGGGGACAGAAGACCTGCCCAAAGGATGATATGGAAGGACAGTGAGCCCGGTGGAGCTGGATTGAATGTGCGTACATTTGGGATTTATCCCTAGCGACAGCCCTGGTGATAAAATGAACTGAGTAACATTGGAGCAGATGCTGAATCTCTCAGGTTCAGCTTCCTTCAGGCCAGTGAAGATGATTACATCATAAAGTTCAGTGAAATGAAGATCCTGGGGAAGAGCTCACTCTCCTGTTGTTTATATTTGTGCATAACCTTTTCAAGACTCTGCGTGCGATCTACTGTCTCATGGGCAAACCACTCAAGGCTCCACTTTAACTTTTATGCTAGAATTAAAAGTGATATATTCCCCAAACCCTCAAAAAAAAAAAAAAAAAAAACAAAGTCTTTATGCTTATAATGAACATTGATTTTTTTTTTTTCCTCCCCTGGCTTAAGCAGTCTGGCTATCACAGGCTGATCTAGATGGGCTCTTCTGAGTCAAGTTTGACCCCTCAAAGCTGGTCGGACCCTGGCCTGCTTCTCATATGTTCTTGGCTCAGGTGATGGCTATCTCTTCTCATAAACAATTGTAGGCTCCAGAGATGTCAAGGTGAGACCCACAATGATCTCTGCTTAGAATTGGTACATTTTCCCACATTAAATTGGCTAAGGCAAGACACGAGGCCGAGTCACACTAATGGTGCAAAGAAGTAGGTCTCTCACACTATCGTATCACGTATTGCAAATTTGGGGGATGAAAGTATGGATTCCTATTTCCACAACTGGAAAAGTCTGCTCAGCCATAGCTGTCTTGCTAGTACTAGCCTTGGAGAAAGTGCAGAGGTGGCTTCCACAGGTAACTCATGACCTCGCTGGGATGGAGGTCTGAGGTACAATGTCTACTTGTCTGCTATGACTCCGATGACAAAAGACCGCATCTTGTCCCTGCATTTTGTTGTGATCCTGAGGTACCAGGAGAGGGCTCCTCTGTCCAAATCCCTAAGCCATATGCTGATGATGGCATTGCCACCATTGCCTTCTTCCATCCTGTGGCAATACCAGAAAGCTTAGAGGTAGCATTTAGAGTTGGGATGTCACATTCCAATCAGCCAGGGATGTCACTTTCCCATCATCCCCAAGCCCTGAAGCTCCTTTGATATGAGTTTACCTTAGCTGCTCAAATACTGAAGGAAAAGCTGGGACTTACTCCACAACACAGATTCAGGAGAATGAGGGTTCCAATGATCTGACCTCTCAGAGCAGATCACAGCTCATGCGAGATAAAGCTGAAGGAGCCTAACCAGACGCCGGCATAGAATGTGTCTTGGCACCCTCAGTGGGAGGATGCAGAGGAGGGGACAGGACTGCTGGAAGATGACTCTGTAGAACAGAGGGAAGGGGTCTGCCTGAGAGATTAGGAATTGCCAGGTCTGAGAGATAGGAAGGTTGGCTCTGAGAATCAGGGACAGTGAGATGAACTGAGACATCAGAGCAGATACTGCTGGCTGGGCCTGGGGGCAGAGCCCACACTGAGTCATCCCATAGTCTTTCCAAAGGCATGTGACCAAAAGGCTGGATGAAGTACGGTAGTTAGCACTGGGAAGCTATCCAGGAGACCCCTCAGAGGACACTCTCCTTACTTGCTGTATGTCCACGCCACCAAGAGCTTAATGTCTGTCCTGGTAGCTAGGGACTCACCTTCCCTCACTGCTCCAAAGTGAGGGAAGGTAAGGAGTGTGTTTCCTCTGGATCCATATCCACCCATCTGCTGCCATGCCCTAAATCCATGCATGTGCCAACCACAGCTCAGTCTGTGACCTGAGTCCTACAAACCCACAAAGCCAACCATCTATATGAGATACAGTGGTTTAGGTTCCCTGCAGCCTGACTGCCAGGGTGGCCTTATTCCAAAGTCCCCTGGAAGAGTTCTGAGATACCCATGCATCCTGCCCCACATCAGCTCCCATGGACAAGACCACCTTTATCACCACACTGCACCAGGAAGACACCAAAGTCCCTTTCTTAGCTCAAAGCTCTAGGTCAGTTGCTAAAGCCACCTGCTCACCAGTTTGCCAGGCTCTTCATGGAGAGAGGGGACGGCTTCCTGCTCAACATAAGGGTTCCATACCATCTATGTTCAGTTGTCACTCATTTGAGATAAATCAAGCCCATAGGTCCTGGGAGGGAAGAGAGTAGGGTCCAATCGACTCCCATCTTCTTCCAGCCAGATCACCTCCTGTCCCACTCACAAGCAAGGTCTACCATGCTCCTGGGTGATGGGATGTTGGCAGGAGCCCAACTCCACCATGCCACCTTGATTCTCCAGCCCTAGCCCAAGGCCTGTGCCAATAAAGGGGGTGCTGCCCCGCCCCAGGCAACCCTGATGAGACAACAGCCTGCACTCAGTGGAAGCTTCCTGGGGCTGCCATCACCCCCTCACCTCCGTCCATGGACACAGGACTACCAGACGCTCTGTGACTGCTTCTATGCTCTTAATGTATCCGAATTATTACAGTTATCTGAGCACTGTGATGACAGCTACGGATTTTATACAAAACCTCTAAAACTATGTAAGCCTGGATGGTTTTATATGATCTTTTTAAATTTGACACTTTTAGAGAAGATCTCTTTGAAAACCCTTCCCTGCATATACACGTGTGTGTGCATGGGTGCACATGCCTGCACGTGCTCATGCTAGAGAAATGATCTAAGTTACATAAACTGACTCTAAGAATGCTTTTTATAACCATGTTAAGCTCAAAAATGTTTTCATGTAACCAACTACGACGTAGACCAGTTCCAGCCTGTTTTTTTTCTCTCTCTTTCTCTCAATAACTTATTTTGAAAGTAATTTGACTTAGAAAATTTTAAAGAACAGTTTAAAGAATTGCATTATCCTCTCTCATCTTCCCCGTGGAGCATTTTAACATCTCACGAGCTTATCATTCTCTCTCATATTACCACTGCTGTTTAATTATGGGAGAGCAAGAGTCTGACAATGCCCTATTATCTCTCTCTTCTTCGTAGTCACATCAGCTATCAAAATCAGGACATTAACATGGATCTACCATCCAATCCTATAGCTCCATTCAAATCCCTCCAACAGTCTTAGCAGCCATATAAAAATATCCTACTTGTGCATTTATGAAAACTATAATTTACATATATAAAGTAATTTTCCTCCTGGACCAGTGTTCAATCCAGAGTCACAAGTGACATGGACCTGCCTTAACCCTTTAATGCTCTAAAGCTAGGTATGCTGTTGTATTGTTCCTTCTTTTGTGATACTTTTTTTTTTTTCCAGAACTAGCTAGTAGTTTTGTAGGCTGCCTCTTGACTTGAATTCTTCAAGGCCTTCCCCATGACTGGGTCTAGTCCTGCTTTTCCAGCAGGACTTCTCAAAAATGGTGCTGTGCTTAACACTCCCCCTCAAGGAGGTGCCTGTGTCACTTTGCCCTATGAGTATACAAGATTTTCCCTTTGCAAAATTACTATAGATATGTATTATTCTGTGTCTTTGTTTTCTCTGTCTCTCCCTCTTTACCTCTCTCCTTTTCTCCTTCCCTCCCTCCCTTTCTTTCTGCTTAGTATTGAAACCAGAGTCTCACACACATTAGGCTACCATGGAGCCATATCCCCAGATCCAGGAATTCATGGTCATCCTAGGCATCACAGTAAGTTTGAGGCCAGCGTCAATTCCATGAGTCCCTGTCTACAATAATGAATAAAAGAGAAAACTGAGGTAAGGCAGAACGACACAGCTTATTGTCACTCAGAATCCCAACACTCAGAAGCTATGGCAAGGAAAGCACTCATGTGAATCCAGCTTGGGCTAAATAATGAGACCCTGCCTCAAAACAGACAAAAGATAACTAAGCTAAGGGTATACCTCAGGGAGCGATTGCTTGCCTAACATACTCAAGGGTTTGAATTCGATCCCTAATAGTGCAAAAAAAAAAAAAAATACAGCTAGAAAATTATATACACACACTCACAAACACACACAACTGTTCTGTGGAAAGAGTCTGAGACTTTCTAAATATCTCATCCCTTAAGCCCCACCCCCTACTTTTAGCATCTACTGGTGAAGCTCATCTGGATCAGTTATGACAATGATGGCTGACAAAATGCTGAGTGCCTCTCCCTGTCATTTGTTTGACAGTTATTAACTGACCAAGGGAAGAGCTTTCCCTTCTGGTTTATTTATATAAGGATAGACTCACGAATTCTGATTTTACTCAGTGAACTATAACTATTTTCTTTTTTTTTATTTTTTTAACTGTTTTCATTATTCATTTTGATGTTCAGATTGTGCTAGCTTCTCCCTCCCACTGTCCTTCCAGTTGGTTCCTGGCCTTTTTTTTGTTGTTGTTGTTGTTGTTTTTTGACAAATTGTCTTCATTTTCAAAGCATGACTTTACTCCCTAGTTCTGGTTCTGAACCTTCCTAATGCCCCCACCCCTTAATATAGTTCCTTGTTGTGATAACCCCCAACCATTCATAATTGTAATTTGCTACTGTTATGAATAATAATGTAAATAATTTTGGAGATCGAGGTTTGCCAGAGGGGCCATGACCCACAGCTGGAGAACCACTGCTCTAGAGCTATAGCTATCAGGTTCTGCTGTGCCTTCCCAGCCCTGGATTGTAGCCTATTAGCTGAAGGAAAGGGCCTCTGGGCCTTTCTAATGGGGAAGGGTGTTCAATGACCAAGATTTGAGCAATAAGCGTAGTCACTGCTGTTAGGGTATCATCCCTTCTGGGCCCTCTCAGCAGACAGAACCAAGAAGTGTGTGTGTGTGTGTGTGTCTGTGTGTGTGTGTGTGTGTCTGTGTGTGTGTGTGTGTGTGTCTGTGTGTGTGTACTCACAATTCACACGGCTACTTCCCATTCCAATAGAAGACTACAGAATTGCTCTGCAGGTCCTTCCCCAGCCTGGCTTGTGTTCTTCTCCTTGTTTCCTAGCAGGTATGGAACCCATCCTCTGCTCTGCTGTCCCCTTGTCCTGGCCATTTCCAATAGCTTCTCAGGCTCTGGATACCTCCTTATCTCAGTCTCCACTGTGGCTTCAGTCCATCCATCTCTGTATCCTTCTGTATCCTGGCTCAGAAGCTGGCCCTAGCTTCTTCAAAGGCAATGAAACAATGAAAATGTGTTAATAAACAAAGGGAAAGGAGCTGGGCATGGTGGGTCATGCCTATAACCTCAGTACTTGGGAGGCTGAGGCAGGAGGATCTCAAGTTCCAGACCAATCTGAGCTAATGGTGAATGTCAGTCAGCCCAGCCTGAGCTCTGGAGTAAAATCCTATCTCAGACACAGAGAGGGAGAGAATGAGCTATCTTCTACTGAGATATCTTATAGAGAAAGCATTCTCAGCTTTGTAACTGAGCACAGATTTCTGAGTCTACAGCACCCTCTAAAACTATCCCAAGCCCAGCCTCCCCCTTTTCCCAGGCCCCTGGGTCTCTCTAGCTGGCCACGCTTCCTCCGTGTATTAGCATTCTAGCTGTACCAGCACCCCATCCTGCTCCTCTCTCCTTCCTTCCACAGCATCCACTCTTGCTCCACACTGCAGCCAAAGTGATGTCAACCTGGCCAGCTGTGGTGGTTTGCACCTGGAATCAACACACAGGAGGCCAAGGCAGGTGGATGATGACACCAAGTCTGAGCTACATTGTGAGAGCTTGGATCAATTAATAAATAAAAACTAAAATATCAATCCAGTTATACTACATGTATCCACAACCTTAGCTCTTAAATGCTCCCAGAAGCTTCAAATCACTCTTTTAAGAAAAAAAAAAAATCCAGATGCTGCCAAAACCCCAGAGGCCAAAACAAAACAAAACATGCTTTCTCTTCCCTTTCTTTATCCATATTGGGTCTGTAATCCTCAGGAAGACGTTTGGTTGAAGCAGAGGAGGTGATGAGACAACAGAATCCTGATAACTGCAGATATAGGAGAGAGTGGGGTGTAATGAGGAGAGACGCTGGGGGGGAGGTCCTAACCATGGCCGATAACCACACAGGAAGATGGCAGACCTATCCAGCATGTGCTGAGCAGCTCAGAGTAGAACACAAAGGCCTGGTCAGGCCAACTGAACTCTAAGCTTCCCTGACCCTCCCGCAGCCAGCATGGCTCTCTGCTCTTCTGTAGAAGTTGTATCCATGGAGCACCCCCAGGCCTGGACAGGATCTAGCCCATGCCTGTCCCTCCATCACCATCTTCCCAACTTCTGCAGACCCGTGGTCCTCACTGAGGAGCAGAAATAGGAAGAGCAACCAACGGCACCCCTCTGCACAAACAGATGAACAGATTTTCAGCTCTCCACCTGAGCCCTGTCTTCCGACTTTCTCCTCAGACCTGAAATGAGTGCTTTGCTGTAGTGAGATCATGCAGAGCTTTTTGTTTGGTTTGGGTTCTCCACGTCACATGTACTATCATGTATAAAATTTCCACGGTAACCGGGTAGGCGGCCTCTGTAGCCAAGGATGGCCTTGAATTCCTGATCCCCCCACCAGCCTCTGACTCCCAAGTGCTGGCATTGCAGGCCTGCCATCCAGCTCTGGATATTCTTTACAATCTGAAATGAAAGCTGCCCAAACCTTCAGGGTGACCACCCAGAGCACCACACTTCCTGCTGGGCAGCTGGCAGACTTCCTCCCCTGTGCCCAGACTTATTTCGGTTCTGCATTTAGAGATGGCAGACGGTGCTGACATTAAAATTATCCCCTGGGAAGTTTCAGCTTGTCTAGGGTTCTGACCTCTCTGTCCTGCTCCCCCTCCCCCTGGAGGGTGTTTTCGGACATCCCTAGGACCAGGAAAAGCAGCAAGCAGTCTGAATACCAGCTGTCCTTCAGCTGCCCTTTGTCTTAAAGACACAAGTGCCCTCCTCTTCCTGACACCCCCCACCCCCAGTTTGAGGGATAGCCCTTTGCACCCAGAGCCTTTGTGCCTAACTTCATACCTTTGAGGAAATCAGTACTTGGTAGTGGCAAGAGGTGGGAGAACAGGATTTCTCCCTACAAAGTCCAGCTGGGCAGTCCATTTGCCTCTGCTTCCCTCCACTTTCTTCAAGGCCAAGGTCTGTTGTATGAGGTAAATGTATCCCAGAACAGTGGTGGGCCTGATGTTATGAGTCTCACCAGTTTCCCCTGTTAAAAAAAGGCTTGGGCTATAAGACTGGGTTTCTCAAGCCTCTTCTGAACTTTCGGGGGAAGTAGGCACCGAAATTATATCCCCGAGGCAGAGTGAGCTGTGCATTCCAGGCTGGGCTTTTTGTGCTGCTGCCTTTACAAGGCCTTATAAAAATGCTGTCTCTGGATACTCTCTATAGACATATTAACTAATTGGGGGCAAGGGAATATACCACATTCTGTTTTGCAAACAGAACTAATCCTTACCTTATTTTCTTGCACGTAACTTTTGATTCTGGACATAAATTCACATCCAGTGTGATGATTAAGGAAATCCCAAAGATAGGTCTGCCTCAAGCCTGGGATATCCCAGTTAAAAGGCTGGGGCTGAGAATGAAGCCCTGTGAATGGTACCAGTCCCTCAGGGTGTGCTGTGCCCAACACCATTATAACAATACTGATGTCCTCAACTTAATTTTTTTTTTCCTAAATCAAACTGCCTGCTGCATTCTCTGGTTGACCTGTAAAGAGAGAAGGGATTCATCCCTGGCAAACAGAAGGGGAGAGTGACCATGGAGCAGAAATTTCATGGCCCATGGGTCTCACCTTCCTGAGGGACAGAGTGAGGGTACCTCAATAAACAGCTCAGAATTGTGTTAGCAGCACACAGCTAACATGAGACCTTTGGAGTTCCTTCTCTATTTCAAAATGACTTGATGCATCTTTTAAGGAAGGCCATAGCTGCAGAATGAGGAACAAAAGCTGGCAGTCTGGGCATTAAGAATCCAGGGCCACACCCCCTCCCCTGGCAAGAAACCATGTTCAGGCCCTTCTTTATCTGAGCCCCATGTCTCACGTGGCACACAGGTGCTGTTCTCATGTCAGGAACTTACACACTGAGAATCTTTTGTTTCCACTCAGGTCCATTCACTCCCCTGGGTTCCCATTGGGTTTGGCCAGTGGAAGCCACAACTAGGCAGCAAGAGGGTGAAGGGAAGATAGTAAAGTTGCAGAGTAAGAGTGGAGGACCTATGGCGTCACAACCAGTACATGGTTCCACCTGGAGGTGCCTGCTTCACCATCCTTGAGGGCTGAACTCAACCTGCCCTCCCTATCTTCCTGGAAGCCTGTGTCTCCTGGGCAGTCAGCCATCCTGGCCTAGCCGGCCCTGCTCCTTGGCCTCCAGGACTGGCTCAAGCACAGCAGTGGCCAGACAGGCATGCGTGACTTAACAGCTGCGTGCGTTCACAGCATGCGTGCATTCCCAGCTGCCTCCAGCCCTGCCTGCCCCCTGAGGGATTCCTTTAGCTGGTCTGTTCCTCTGCTTGCTTAATGCACAGCCTAGTCACACATCATTGAACATGTCTACAATTCAATAGTGAAGCACAGTTCCAGTTTCTGGGTTTTGTTTGTTTTGTTTTTTTCTGTTGTTACCTCTGTCATCAATAAATAATGTGCATCTCGGCTTGCCTGCCTCCTGGAACCCAAATCTCCTGCACCTTCACACAGTCTTCAGATGCTCCCTGTCCCCTGCCGAGACTCCTCTCGCACATTCACACATGGGTCAGCTCACCTCCAGTTTCTTTGATCTTTTCATATTCTTTCCAAATGCCTAGTGGCATGCCATCCGTTTGCTCTAACTCACCCCCTCCCCACGCACGCACACACAAGATCATGCTTCCTTTCACCTGCTTTACCTGAGTTAAGTTCCGGGGTCTCACACCTCATCAAATCATTTTTGTTACTCCATTCCTGTTTGAGTTTGAATCACTGAAAGAATATTCTGGAAATCTCAGCTCAGGTGGTTAGTGGTTCTTACAGGAGAGTAAGTAGCATGGGGCTTTGAGAAAACAAGGGAATTTACTGAAAAGAATAAACAGTTTTCTTAAGCTCTCCACAAATTTACTAAAACAGCCTAAGCCATACAGCACACACACATATACACACAAGCACATACACACAGTGTGTGTTTGTGTGCAATGCTCATGAGCACACAAGTACACTTGAAGAGAGAGAGAAGCAGACAGAGAGAGGCAGGGAGCCCATATGGACATCCTGAGTCCATAGAGACTCTTCTCACACAAGGGCTGTGTGTCCCCACGACAGTGTGGAAGACGGAGGAGCCAGGGTTCAGAGACAAGCCTGAGCGCTTCCTAGGTGTATCAGCTGTTTGTCTCACTGCCCCGTGACAAAATACCACCTAACAAAAGCAACTTGAGGAAGAAAAGGCTTGATTTTGTTTACAGTTCCGGGTGTAGTCTGTTCTGGGGGAGATACAGCAGGAGAAGCAGACACAGTGGCCACTCTTCGTCCACAGTCAGGAAGCAGAGGGTGATGAATGCTGGTCTCAGTTTGCTTTCTCAGCCCAAAGGATGGTGTCATGTTGGCGAACTTTTTTCTAAACGTCAGAAGCAGAGGGTGATGAATGCTGGTCTCAGTTTGCTTTCTCAGCCCAAAGGATGGTGTCATGTTGGCGAACTTTTTTCTAAACTCTTTTATTTTCATTTCTTATATCTTTTTTCTCCCTATTCCACTCCAATCCCTTCCAACACCCCAACACCAGGTAGGAGAGGAAAAAGGAGAGGGAGCGCAGTTCTTTCTTGGCTGCTTCCTCTGGTCAGGGTAATTGTCAGGCTCCTTGGAGCCAGTCCAATCCTCGTTTCAGATCTCCATCTTGAACTAGGAGCAGCAAGGGGGAAACGGGAGCAGCCTTGTTCTTTTTCTTGTCTACACTCTCTAGGCTCTGGCATTTATTCCCTCTCCAGAGTCCTCAGATTTCAACCATCTGCAGCTGGCAAAGAGCTCCACTCAGAGCCTGCATGAAGCAAATAGTCTGCTGCTGTGGACCATCTGAATTAGTCCCACATCCCACACCTGGCACCAAAACAAAAACATGTTTAAATCCACAACAGTGTCACCTACATTTAGGGTGGGTTTTCCAACCTCAATCAGCCTAACCTAGATATGCCCAAAGACTCATATCTAAGGTGAGTCTTAATCCCACCAAGCAGGCAAGATACCTGATTCTGTCCCATTCACCTGTGATTCTGAAGTCAGCAGGTCAAGGTCCTACCAAGCTCCCAAATAGAGCCGTCAAACCATCAGCAACAGGATTCTAACGTAGAGGTGGTTGAGTCAACTGCCTGCTTACTTTCCTGTGAAGGCTTTCCCTTCCTATTGGCCTCCTTTACCCCAGTAGCGGGTCTCGCTCAGCCAAGAAGGCAGCTAGCTGGCTCCAGAGAAACGGTTCAGCCTCTGATCTCCAAACCTGAAGATGGACATAAGAGCCACTATTAGGATGATAGGGAGAGCTAGACGTGGTGGCTCATGCCTGCCATCCCAGCACTCAGGTAGCTGAGGCAGGAGGATTGCCATGAGTTTGAGGCCAACCTGAGCTACAACATAAGACATTGTCTTAAAATAATAATAAAATAAAAAGATGGGAGTAAACTGTGGGCAAACCTGGGGTGTTTGGAGGCCCAGGTAGAGGGATTCTGATGCTGCAAAGTCACAGAAGACTCAGTGGAGAAAGTGTATAAGATGCCCACCTCATTACCTGCCCTGCTCGGATCTGACTGCCTGTAGGCATGGCATCTTAGCAAGGGCATGACTGGATGAATGAAAGGGCATCTTGGTGGGGGCTGAGCTGTTCAGAGAAGACCTCGGATTTCCTGCTGGAGTTCCCTCTTCCATCAACAGGCAAACGAGTCCTGATCCCAGAGTGTTAGAATAACCGAGTCATCTCTGTCATCAACGGCGGAAGTACAAACCTGTGTTGCTTGGACCACTTTCTGACTTTTGATTGAAAAAAAAAAAAAAGAAGCATAATTAAGAGCTGGTTAGATGGCCAAGTGGCTAAGAACTCTGGCTGCTCTTGCAGAGGACCCGCACTTCAGTTCCCAGCACTCCCATGGTGGCTCACAATGATCTCTAACTAGCCCAAAGGATCTGACGCCCTCTTCTGATCTCCGTGGGCAGTGAACACTCATGCACATGTGTAAACAGAGGCAAAACATCATACACATAAAAGAATTCTTCTAATCTTTAAAAAAAAAAGGTAACTCAGTCTGGCATGGTAGTGCACACCTTTAATCCCAGAACTCAGGAGGCAGGAGCAGACAAATCTCTGTGAGTTCCAGGTCAGGCAGGAATACATAATGAGACCCAGTCTCAAAAAATAAACAAACAAAAATAGAATTAAAACACAACTTAAAATATTACAAAAATGAGCTCTTCTATGTTTAAAAATAGTAGTCAACTGTGGTGGCACAAGCTTGTCATTTTAAGCACTTGAGGCAGGATCTGAGGCAGGAGGATGGTTACAAGTTTGAGGTCACCTTGGGCCACACAGCCAGACACCATTTCAAAAAGCCTTAAATAAATAAATAGACACCCCATGCGTGGTGGCATGTGTCCATAACCCCCATTTTGGGGGCAGGTAGGCATGAGCCAGGGGATGTGACTTCAAGCCCAGTCTGGATAACTTAGAGAGACCCTGCCTCAAAATAAAGCTAAAAAGACCTTGCAACAACCGTGCGTGGTGACACACATCTGTAATCCCGGGAGGCAGAGGCAGGAGGTGCAGTGCAGTGGTAGGACGCTTGTTTAGCATGTGTAAAGCCCCAGGTTCAATCCCCGCAATCATAAAAATAGGTAATTAATAAACAAACCGTCTGGGCCTGGGAGTGTCCCCGGTGTTAGGGCTGTGTGTGCTTTGCATGTGTGAGGAACTGAGGTCAATCTTCAACACCAAAAATAAAAAATAATTTTTAGAAATGGTCTTTGTGGGGGGGAGCAAAAATAGCTCTGTTCACCACACAGACACCTAAACTATTAAAAATAGAACTCTTGAGCCTTTGGGATTCTAGGTGATTTCTTTTAAAAGCTGTAATTTCTAATTTGGATATAATAAAAAAATATATGCCATGTTGTATAGAGAAGTACTTATAAAAATAATTTTTAACAGATGGAAATTGTAAAAAAAATAGTTTTAAAAATACCCCCATTTGCACCTTTGCAAAGAGCTCCTGGGGGCCACTGGCTCCAGGGTGTGAGGTGTGGGTGGGGAGCCCGAGGCTTTTTCAGGAGCGTGGTCACCCTCGGTCTCCTCACTCCCGCTACAGGTGGCTTCTGTGGTCGGGTGGCATTCTAGTTAAAGTGCGCTCTGTCTGGGGCTTCTGTCCTCAGGCATCCGAAGGGGTCCCCATGAGGTTCTTCGCGAAGCTAGACCAGCTCATCGAGTTTTACAAGAAGGAAAACATGGGGCTGGTGACCCACCTGCAGTACCCCGTGCCTCTGGAGGAGGAGGATGCCACGGAGGAGCCTGAAGAGGACACTGGTAGGAAGGGAAGAAGGGGGTGGTGAGGGTGGGGAGGTGCCAGCGGGATTCGGCCGGTCTAGTCCCACAGGCGCTGATACAGTAGAGCACCCCTTTGGGGGTCCTTTCACAAGGGTCGAGTATCAGACATCCCAAAGATAAGGTGTTTACATTATGATTCATAACAGTAGCAAAATTACAGATATGAAGTAGCAACAAAATAAATCTGTGGTTGTAGTCACCACGTCATGAGGAGCTGTATTAGAGGGCTATAGCATTAAGAAGGTGGAGAAGCACTGGATTAGAGGGGCTTGCTAGAGCACAGTAATGATGGGCCGGGAATGTGGACTCTGAAGTCAGGTGTGGACCAGGCCTCCTGCTCTCTGGCTTGCTGCCTTTGTGGCCTTGAGCGGCTTCAACTCTCTGAACCGCAGGCTTCCCTTTAAAGAGACTAGACAACGGTAGCACATATTAATCTCTCAGGACGTCACGGGATCAGATGAGCCCAGCAAACACGCCATAAACGAAGCTGCCATCACTATAGTGAAAACAATGAAGGTGATCCTTGTACCTAAGTGGGAGGATGGAAAATGCCTCCTCGAATACCATCATTGAAGGCAGCAAAAATGGTCACTGTGGTACATTCCACCAGCAATTCCAAAATCTAGGGGCCTGAGGCAGGAAGAACACGAGTTTGAGCTAGCCTGGGCTACATGGTGAGACTCCACCATCTGTAAAGAATATGCTGAGAAAGGGCAGCACAGGGACGAGGAGCCAGTTATGCAGCGAAGCCTGCAGCAGGACACCCTCTTTCATCTCAAAGGCCCCATGCCTGACAGAAGCCCACAGGTTGGCTCCTGAGTCGCTTAGTGTTTCCTGGCAAGTTCCCTAAGGGAGACATGAGACCAGCAATGCTGACGTCCCGGCCCGGCGCCCACCTGTCCCTGGTGAGGACATGCCAGGCACATCCTAGGCATCCTTTTCCACTGTGGGCTAGCTGTGGCTCACCTGCCCTCTGCTCTGACCTTCTGCCTCCCTGGAGTCACCTGCTTCCTGCTTATTCAGCTCAAGCCGCCTGTTAAAGGGCCTCCAGGAGAGCTGCCTCACCAGCCTGAAGGAGCAGTAGAGGAGGGCCAAGATAAGCATGTGTCCTAACGACCATAGTCCTGACTGAGCCTGCTGATGGGGACTGCCATGTCTCCTCTGTCTGACCTTTAGCGTGGTGTAGCTGGGGCCAGCGCTCACATGAAGGCCACAAGGCCTTGACCTTGTCCTGTAGGCATGTCCTCCATGCTTCACCATTCTCACTTCCCTTGAGCCACCCTGCTTTTTCTCCGCTTGCCCTGGCATGCTATTGGAAACGAACCCCCAATGCTTCCTATTAAGGCTCCATAGAGAAACCCAATTTCCTGACCATGACTTCACTTCCCCAAACAAGGCTCCCAGTCAGCACAAGACCCAGAGCTAAGGTGTCTGATTTGTCTCGGCTCTTCTCTAGGGCCTGCCATTCCTGAGCCCAAAACAGACTCCAAACTGTCCACCGCCAGAGAGGAAGGACATGCACATACACTGAAGGAAAGGTCTCCTTGTTCCTGTCCCCTGGCCAGAGCTGTGGCTGGGAGCCAGGGTGGCCACTGGGGGTCAGGAGGGGCTTGGGCAGGAAGTCCTGCACCTAAATGTCTCAGTCACCTTGACTTTGTGCCCATGAAGGAAATTTGAAAGGAGTGGCCAGGGGTCTCAGTCTCTCAGACCACTGGCAAGCTGTTTGATTATTTGGAGTATCTGAGTGAGAGGACCCCTTTCTTCCTAAATTTCTTTCTGAGGGTCTAGAAGAGGGAAAGGAGGCCTGAGGCTGAAGGGAATGGAGAGAGAAATGAGGAAGAGAGAGCGACTGAGAGAGCGAGGAGTTGGGATGGGTTTGATTTCCTGCCCCTAAGTCCTGGCTGTACTTTGTAGTCCCGGAGAGCCAAGCATCTTGCTGACCTACCGACTCATCTGTCCACACCCAGCAATTGTCCCCATGCTTCTCAGGGACAACTGACCCCAGAAGGTCTTCTCTGAGCAACATGGTAGGGACAGACCACAGCTAGAAGCCCCAGGTCTGGCTCAAGAGGCTCCCTATTGGTGAGCACGGATATAGGGAGGAGGAGTAGAAACAAAGGGACAGAGGGGACCTGGACTTGGTAGCCTGGACCTCTAGGGGCTGTATAGACAGTGTCCTCACCGATGGCATTTGTTCCTGCTGTTCCCGTTAGAACCTGTCATGTCGCCCCCGGAGCTGCCTCCCAGAAACATTCCCGTGTCCGCCGGGCCCTGCGAGGCCAAGGACCCTCCTCTTCCAATAGAGAACCCCCGAGCCCCTGAGGTCACCCGGCCGAGTCTCTCGGAGACGCTGTTTCAGAGGCTGCAGAGCATGGACACCAGTGGGTGAGTCTCTGCCTAGAGGTTCCCCTGGGAAGCTGGCCTGTGCCTAAAACCCAGCATGTACCCAGGCATGCACAGGCCCAGGCGCAGGGAGCAGCAAACCTTCTCGTTCGTCTTACCTGTAGCAAACTTGAAAGCCAGAGTCTGTTTTTTCAGTCAGGGCTATCTCCTGGGCCCCAACTCATTTTTGTCCCTGGCTCGTTTTTCTATC
This sequence comes from Meriones unguiculatus, assembly GCF_030254825.1. Lineage (NCBI taxonomy): Eukaryota > Metazoa > Chordata > Mammalia > Rodentia > Muridae > Meriones > Meriones unguiculatus. Next base: position 72,981,076 of record NC_083362.1, read on the forward strand.
AGGATCTTCATACTTTTCTTGTGAGATTTTTCTCCTTGTGTACTAACACTTCATCATTATCTTTGTGAGGGAAATGTCTCTTCTCCTTTTCTTGCTTACTTTTAAAGTTTTGGGGTGTTTTTTACATGTATCGTTTTTTTAGGTCTTTCTGCCCTGTGAGTGTAAAATTGCTCTTTGTTTAGAAGGCCACTGCCCTTCTGTGGTCAGACGGCACCTCCACACCCACGGTCACCCGAGTGCCCAGTGTATTTCTCACAGGAAATCACTTTGCAAGGCTGCCCCTGCCTGTTGCCGTGCATCCTACCAGCCGCAGGGGGACCTCTCCGTTCCACAGCCACACCCTAGCCTGAGAAACAGAAGCCCTGACCCCCAGGAAATCCGTCATGACTGTCTACACACTCTCTCACACCGCTCCTGTGGGGCTCCAGGGTGGTGCCACAGACTCACAGAGGAGCTCCATGCAGTGCTGGGGGAAAGGCTGGCCCCTAAAAGCTGGGGCCCAGGGAGTGCATGGTCCCTGGGGACATGTGATGGTGGTGGTCAGCTAGTGTAGCCTGACTCAAGTCCCAGAGTTGGAAACATGCAGACACAAACACCTGACCTTTGGCCCCATCACTTTTTAAGTTGAAGAAACTAGACCATATCAGGGGCTGGGGGAGGGGTGCAGGGTCAGGGGCTGGGGGAGGGGTGCAGGGTCAGGCCACCTGAACATCCACTGCCTGGTCTCCCATTCCCTGCCCTAATCACACAGAGAGTCCAGGCAGGGTGGTATGCGTCCACATTTCCAGCACTCGGGAACCCAGCTGGATGTGGTCTTAAACCTATAGCGCCAGCACTAAAGAGGCTGAGGGTCAAGAGTTCAAAGCCAGCCTGGGCTGCACAGGCAAACTCTATCCCACCCTCAACCCCCAATTCCCCCCCCAAAAAAAAACTAAATTAATAGTATATTGACTTTCCAATAGAGGCCCAGGGTGACTCCACCCCTCTATACTATAGTGCTCTGGGTCACGTTTGACTGTGAATTTGGACTTGGCATGACAATCAGACCTACTTCTTATCTCTAGAATAGATTGCCCTTCCAGCCCTTGTATGAACTGAGGAGATAGAGAACTGGCCCCTCCATATGTTTCTGGGGCTGTCTCTTAAAATAAAAATAAAAATAAATTTAAAAAAACAAAAACAAAAACAAAAAAAAACCAGGTAGATATCTGTTGAGTTCGAGGCCAGCCTGATCTGATTTCCAGAGTGAGTCCAGGACAGCCAGGGCTACAAAGAGAAACCCTGTCTCAAAAAAATAAGTAAATAAATAAATCTGTGATCTACTCCTCTGCCTCTGGAGTCTACCCAATGGGGACTCCAGCTTCTTCACACAGGCCCAAGGATCTCCCAAAAACGTCTTAACCAGAGCTGGGAATCCTCAGTTAGTTCCAGCGCTGTGGCTGGACAAGGTGAACTAGGCTTTCACTTCCCTGTTGTTTTTCAGGCTCCCAGAAGAGCACCTGAAAGCCATCCAGGATTATCTGAGCACTCAGCTAGTCCTGGATTCTGACTTTGTGAAAACAGGCTCCGGCAACCTTCCTCACCTGAAGAAGCTGACTTCACTGCTCTGCAAGGAACTCCATGGGTAATGGAGGCCCCCGACGGACGGGTGGGGGGAGCTTCATGGGTAATCGGAGCCCTTGGAGAACGGCAAACCTATGCTCCCTCCCCCAGGCGGACGGCCACAGCAAGAGAAGGTGCTCATTAGAGTGACCCTGTGTTCTCTCTGCCCAGCGCCTCTGCTGTGCTCACAGTAATTGGACAGCGGCAGAGTCTGGAAAGTGCCATGTTTGTTTGAAGCCCTTGTTCTCAAATCTGAACTCTAACTGGGCTGGGAAAGATGCTTATTTGTTTGTTCTTTGTTGGGTTTGGGGGTGTTTTTTTCTGGGGGGGAATGATGCAGGGCCTCGTACATGCTAAGTAAGCGTTCCTATCCCGTTTTGTCTCATCTTGTTTGTTTTTAACTCAAGTTAATTACAGGCAGTTTCTCCATAAAGAAAGGTGGAGAACACTGCCTTTGCATTTGCTAGGGACCTGGTCTTTATAAATATGTTGTTTTTTTAATTTGTATACGTATGTACATGTATGCATGTGTGTGTGTAAAGAAAGAGTGGGGGGACACTCATATGCCATGGGGGGCATTCATGTGCTGTGGTGTCTGTGTGAAGGATAGAAGACAGCGTTGTAGAGTGGGTTCTCTCCCTCTGCCTTTACATGGGAGCCAGGGACTGCGCTCAGGCTATCACACTGGCCCGGGAGCACTTTCACCTGCTGAGCCCTCTCAGCAGTTCAAGCCCTTTAGCTTTGTTGCCACTCTCCCCCCTTGCTACAGCCTCCACATCCAACCAACACAAAGCACTGGCAGGAAAGAAATGAAAGTCATTTTGTATGTGGGTGGTAAGGGCTCAAGTCTTCTGGTGACGGCAGCATTTAAATACTGAAGTTATTGAATGACTGACCAATTGGTAAAACTTGTGACTTTTTAAAAGTCTTTTGATTGTAGATTTTGAATTACGTTAACCTTGAAATAAACTACAAACATAAACATGCTTTGGTGGAGCCTGGCATAGTGGAGCATGCCTTTAATCCCAGAATTTGGGAGGCAGAGGCCAACATATCTCTGTGAGTTTAAGGCCAACCTGGTCTATATAATGAGTTCCAGGACAGAAAGACCCTGTCTTACAAACAAGCAAACAAAACCTCATAACTATGCTTTTATTGTTAGGAGAGCAAAAGTCAGGTTGGTCTGCAGTGTGAGGAATTAGCAAGGAATGACTTAAAAGCTTATACCTTGGTATGAGAGGGTAACACCAGAAAGCCATCAGAAGTAGCCAAAGCAAACCCCTCACAAAGGGCCGGAGATGTTTCCTAAGGTGAGAGCTTGCAGCCGGCCTGTCCTAGTTCCTGCTCTGGTTTACCTCAGCAGTTTCCAGCTCTCTGGTGCTGTACCGATCTCAGCATGGTTAATATTCACAAAGGGGTCTTCCATCATCAGTAATCTAAGTCACTATTCTATGCTAAAGGCTCAAAGGCACAGGCAGTGCGTCTGGTAAATGTGACAAATCATTTCTTTGACAAATAGTCAGATTAACCTGCCGGTCATTTATTCCAGTGAACTGTCTTTCTCAACCCAGCTGGACTCAGGGCTGTCATTTTTATAGGTCTCAAATGGTAGATTTTGTTCCGTTGTTACAAATCATTTGTCACTAGGGGAAAATACACACAAAATGGCCTTTTCCTTTAAAAAAAATACATATCATTTTGTGACAGCTCATAACAAGCTGTTATTTCTGCCCAGACACAGGTCCTGATCTTTGCTGCATCCTTGCTAGACAATGTCCAGACCCTTCCATAACTCCCCACAACTCTTGAGTTACCCAGAACCTGCCTCGCCCCATCACTGTGGTGACAGCAGCTTCCCTGATATGCCTGCTGCTCTGGCACATTACACCAGTGTAAAAAAATAATAATAATAATAAAAATAAAACACCTTCCATCTCTATTGTTACTGAATAATCAACTTCAAGTTGTTCATGGAGACTGGAATGTTCTTAACATTTCTTCACTTTTCTCGAGCAGGTGGTGGCGAGGCACGGAGACTTGGTTAAACTGAGAGATGAAACAAACAGCTCCCCACGCCCCCCGCCATCCCTGCAGGTGTAGTCCATCCAAACCAAGGCTGAAAAGTGCCTTGATTCACAGGAGAGGTGTTCTCGCTAGTTCGTGTGCTCCCTTACCTTCCAGCAAGCTCTGGCCGAGGGTCTCCTCTGAGCCGCGCTCTTGCAGTCGGGCTCCCAGCACCCGCATGGAGGCTCAGAACTGCCGTAACTCTCGCCCCAGGACATCTGGTGTCCTCTTCTGAGCTCAGCGGACACGAGTCATACACATAGTACAATACACTCGTAGACAGAAATGTTTTAAAAAATTAAAAAATGTTTTTAAAAATAAATGAGTCATCTACACAGATGTCAAAATTTTATTTCTACATTATTTTTATTTTTAAATTTATTTTTATTTCTGTGTATGCGCGTATGCCGCCTTATCTGCACCTGTACCGTGTGCATGCATGTACCAATGGAGACCAGAAGAGGGAGCTAGAGTGATAGACCACCGGGAACCACTCCAAGCAGTATTCAGAGTTGAACGTTGACCACTGAGACAGCGGCCAGCTCTTAACTGCTGAGTCATCCCTCCAGCCACTTTTGCCTAATTTTTAAAACTTGCTTTTCTACCTTCTTTTTGAGATAGGGTCTTCATACATCCTGACTTGACCCCTCTCCCCTCTCACTGGAATAAATGACCGGCAGGTTAATCTGACTATTTGTCAAAGAAATGATTTGTCACATTTACCAGACGCACTGCCTGTGCCTTTGAGCCTTTAGCATAGAATAGTGACTTAGATTACTGATGATGGAAGACCCCTTTGTGACCCCTTAGTTACCACAAGGCTTAGTTTATAAGCATGGACCGTTATACCCAGCTTAAAAAACTCACTCATCACCCCAACACTATAGCAGACAGACAGGAGGATCGCTGGGGCTGGCTACCAGTCTTCCTTCAAGTTCAATGGAAAACCCTGTCTCAGGGGAATAAGACAAAGAGGAAGCAGGGCACATGACCTCTTCCTCTGGACTCCCTCACACAGGCGCAGGTGAACTGTACACTCACGTGCCTACACCCCCACACACGCACAGAGAAACTTAATGAGCAAATAATTGCTCCCTAGTAAATGTTAATGATAAGTCTCCAACAATACTTTAGGAGGAATTGCTAGAGAAAAGATAATAGGGGAATAAAAATTATAAGTCACCTTCTAATGCTGTCTAATCCATCTAGAATGAAAATAATGTAATAATGCAAAAAGTGCGGTGCCTAGATTAAATAAAAGAACAGAGCAATAAGTAAACTCTTCAGCAGCATATGAAAATGACAAATTCCCAACAGAAAGTTGGTGAAGGAGGTGGTTTGTTTAAAGAGAAATGCAATAGAAATCAACCACAGAAAAATACTTTAAAAGACATTAGAAATTAATATAGCAGCCCACTCAGGACCCTGGGCATGAGTCCTAATACATGACTTTATTGTGGACACTAAAAAAGAGAGAAAACCCAGTGCTGGAGTTCATGCATAGCACCACAAAGCCTTGAGTTCAGTTCCTAATGCCATTCAGACCATGTGTGTCCCCATAAACCTAGAATCCTAGCACTTGGCAGATGAAGGGAGAATCAACAGAGGTTCAAGGTCATCCACAGCTACACTGTAGCTGGCCTGGATTACATGAGGCCCTGGGGGAGGGTCAGAAGAGGAAAAGGAGAGAGGAAGAACAAGAAATCGGGAAAAGCACCAGAACAGGCAGTCAGGATGTTGAACCAGTAGCCTGGCTACCAGTGCTGTCACAGGGTTGTTAATGTTGAAATAGAGCCACAGTCCCTGTTCTCCCAATCTTGTTACCTGAGATCAGAAAAGAAAGGCTGTATGAACACTGGTTAGGACACGGTTTATAATAACAAGATCTCAAAGTGACCCAAACTTCTAGACCGCGATTTGGGAACATCACTTTGCAGCTTATTTTGAAAACTTTAGAATGTTAAACATGTAAAAACGTGGACAGGTTTGGTTTAGTTTTTTGGGTTTTTTTTGTTTTTTTTTTTATAAAATACTGAGTGAAAATTCAAATTTAAAATTTCCCACTATGATTTAAAGGCTGTGACAATAACAGAAAGAGGGAGGAACAATCAACAGAGGTGATACCCTTTAGCTGCCTGGAGATCTGAATCTGAACTCAGGGAACCCCACCCAGCACCCCAAAGTTAAATTATTTATTTGTTCCCCCACCACCCCAAGACAAGGTTTCTCTGTGTAGTCCTGCCTGCTCCTGGAACTCAGAGGTCCACCTGCCTCTGCCTCCTGGGTGCTGGGATTAAAGGCGGGCACCACTGCACCCAACTTTCTTTATCATTTTAAAAAGAATTTCATATTTACTGTATTTACATCATTTTCCCTCCCAATCCTCCCTCCACCTTCCCTCAAATCCTGTCACTCACTCCACTTACTCAAATCCTGTCTCATGTTCTTTATTATTGCTACATGCGTGCACACACATACATATATACATACATATAAATATATAAATGCAATCTGCTGAGTCCATTTAGTGTTAAAATGTGCTTTTCTGGAGGCTGGGGAGATGGCTCCATGAATAAAATTTCTTGCTGCCTAAGCCTAAGGACCAGAGTTCAGATCCCCAGTTAGCAAAGGCTGGATGGGTGTGATGGCTCACCTGGGATACTGTGTGAATGCCGCCGGAAGGCCGGAAACAAAGACGGTGTCCCTGGAGACGGGGACTCCCTGAAGCAAGCTGGCTGGACAAGACTAGCTGAACTGGCCAGCTCTGGGCTCATCAACATACGCCACCTCCTTAACATACAGAGGAGTGTGCTGGAGAGAGACTCCTAAAGTCAACCTCAAGCCCCTACATGCATATGCACACACATACATGCACACACCTGTATGCTAACACATCGCACACACACATACACACACACACATGCATAAATAGGTAAGCAAATGCACAAAAAAATTGGCTTTCCAAACCAAATTGTGGTGAAGCCCAGACATTTGCATTTTAATTGAGTGTGTGTGTGTGTGTGTGAGAGAGAGAGAGACTCTTTCAAACACTAAAGGTTGAGAAGCATGTTCCTAAGTGATTTTTAAAGTTACTTTGTGTTTCCAGATTGGAAACAGAATCTACAGGCTACATAGGTTCTGCTCCTGTCTGACACAGACTGAAAGGGTGGGTGAGGGTCTGGTGGGAGGGTGGACTAGGATGGTGAGCCGACTTTGCCCGGGCATGCCCTTCAGGGAAGGGTTAAAGGATTTGTCACAGGGGTGTGACCTGTCTGCAGCTAGGACCCATGCTGTCTTGAGTGCTTCTAGTTCCCACTAATTCCTGAGCTTTACCTTGATCCTTTGTTCCCAGGGAAGTCATCAGGACCCTCCCATCCCTGGAGTCCCTGCAGAGGTTGTTTGATCAGCAGCTCTCCCCAGGCCTTCGCCCGCGACCTCAGGTAAGGGGTTTGGAACCATGCAATTGCTCTACCGGGGAGAGGGCAGAGTTAGCTAGCACCCAGGGACTCTGAAGGCTGATGGAAGCTCTGCCTGCCCGTTTGCTAGTCTAATGTAAATGTCAGGGTGAAGGGTGACCGAGGGGGTGGAATCCCCGGTAAAGGCACTTCCTGGCATCAGCTTCTGACCTCAGGCAGTACACCCATCAGACAGACTGCCAGATGTTGGACGAGGAGGCCAGCATGGCCGTTCCTACCATTTCTCCTCAGAAACTGAAAGGAAAGGAAAACAAGGCTCTTCATTTAACCCCAGGGACTGTAAGATGCCAGTGCCCTTCCTCCATAGCTGCTCACAGCTGGGCAGGAGATGAGGGTCAAATAAAGCATAGATCTATCTATGTTTTTTAATGCCCTCAGTAAACTTAAAATCAAGCAGACTTGATCAAGTAAACTTGAAATCAATGCAGATCCTTATATTATAGCATTGCGAAAAATGAGGCTATGCAGCCAGCGTGTGGTGGCACAGGCCTTTGATCCCAGTACTTGGAAGGCAGAGGCAGATGGATCTTTGTGAATTCAAGTCTAGACTGTTTTACAAAGCAAGTTCCAGGACTATACAGAGAAACCCTGTCTCAAGAAAAATGACAACAACAAAGGAGAACATGAAATAGAACAACATGGTCTAGGGGTCAGAAAGGGCAACGTCTCCGAAAACACAAACATTACTTGCTGCAAATATGAGGAAGAGCGATCAAATAGATAAAGTTAGCCCTGGGCTATTGCTGTGTATATATTGCTGATTTGGGGAAATCAGCCTCCAGCTCACCCCCGTAGCCTCCAAGGTGCTATATGCAAACACTGGCTTACATCGTGTGGGAGGGGCGGGGGCGGGGAGTGATGAATGTGTATGTGCCGGAACATGTATATGAATATATGTGTGTGCACATGTACTTGTATGTGAAAGCCGGAGGTCAATGTCAGGTGTCTTCCCTAATTGCTCTCCACCTTATCCTTTTTGTTATATTTTATTTACTGTATGTGTGCATGCGTGCACACATGATCTTACCGACCCTCTACCTTATCTTTTGAGTTAGCATCTCTCACTGAACCCGGAGCTAGGTTCAAGTTGGCTGGCCAGCCAATAAGCTTTAAGGATTAAGTCCTCATTCCATCCCCACCCCACTTCCACATCCAGTGCTGGAGTTCCAGATGCCTGCCACCAAGGCCAAATTTTTTCCTGGAGGCTGAAGATCCAAACCTTTTGAAGATCCCATGTTTGTATATCGGGAATATTATCAATTAAGCCTTCTTTCAACCCCTTCACCCTAGTCTCTGGGGGAGGGAGGCTATAAATCAGGCTGCTCACTGACAGTCGGTAGGAAACAGACCATATACCCAAGGAAAGACGTTCATCCGCCACCTGGAAAACCAAGAAGTGCATTTCAGCAACTTTCTCTTTCTAATTGGATAGGAGAAACATTGACCAAAGCAGGTAATTCTGACTCTGGGAGTAACAAAGGCACTGACAGCCCCCCCCTGCCCCCGCCCCCGCTGGAGAAGCAGGTTTTTTGAAGGGCAGATGAGCTGTGTAGGAAAGTTGGCTGCTCTTTTCTGAATAGGGGAGAGGAGAGGTGAGGTGAGGGGGAACTGGAAGGAGTGGAGGGAAGGGAAATTGCAGTCAGGATATATTATATGAAAGAAGAATAAAAAGAAAAAAGAGAAAAAGAAAAAGGATAGCTGACTGCATCCTTCAAATGGTCCCCTGTGTGGGAAGCTGTCTTAGGGATCACATGGGGCACTGACAGGCATCACTGAGTGTAGCTACTGACACCATGTCCCTGAAAATGAAGGCAGGAAATCAGATGGATGGCGAAATATGGCCAAATGTGGCACGCCAAGGTAAGGCAGAATCCTGTCTAGGGTGCAGAAGCTGCTGTGACGTGAGCTCCCGGCATTCTCACTTGCTGCGGGGAGAGAGCATATTGCAAAGCCATGTGAGCAAGGACGAGGGTACACGCTTGCAGGCAGAAATGGAGCCAGGAGGATGTCAACCCAAAGCGTGCTTGCTGATCACCACCGCATGGCCAGTGGGACTGGGGAGAAATAGCCCGCTGAGGAGCTTGGGTTTGCAGGGGTGCTAAAATTACTCTGAAGATTTAAGATCTTGAATCTCTGGAGTAAGCTGACGGTGGGTTGTGCGCGTAAATGGAAGTGTCACAAAAATGCGGAGCTCTGAGAAAGCCCTTGTGATGGCAACTTTCCTTCCTCATGCTTCCAAGAGCTACACGGCCACTCTCAGCGTGCCAGACATGAGGAAGGAAATTTCCTGGAAAGACAGGTTATCTTCATAGCAGCCTTGATTATAGGTGAGCTGTGTAAGGAAATAAATATCTACTGTAGTCCTCGTTCTTCACAAGACTGAGGGCTGAAGGATTACTTGAGCCCAGAAGTTCTAGGCCAGTATGGACAACATAGCAAAACTCTGATTAAAAAAAAAAAAAAATAGGTGAGGGGTCTCTCCTGCTCCAAATGCCCTGACAAGCTGTGCACATGAGCTTCCCTAGTGACAGACAAGGCTGAGGAGAAGAGGGCAGGCAGGAACCGTCATCTCCATCACCTTTGACTGTACTAATGGAACCAGCTCTAATCTGTTTTACAAAAGGACAGCTTTTCAGAGCTGTTCCTGTCTACAATGGCTGTGAATAGCCATCTTGAAATATGCCAGAGAAGAATATTTTGAGACTGCCTATTTTGGTCTCCCACAAAGATTTCACAGGGAAAATGTATTTGTGTTCTGTTTATACAACTAAAAATATTCTTCAGAGGTGGGGGACTGACTCTCCGCTGTCTTTGAAGCGAAGGATAGGTTAATTTCTAAGAAAGTAAAAATCTAGGCAAAATGGGTGCTGCCAGACACCGGTATTTTAAGTAGCTTGAACCGAAGACCACACCCAAAATCTTTTGCAGTAGATGAGATGAGAGATGAGGGTCTCCAGAGCTGAGCCTGCAGTGGCCAGGGTAAATCCAGGGGGCAGCATGGGGCCACCTGTGTTTGTAGTTGGAAGCACAACAGAGTAGCAAAAGGTAGAGGGTGGCAACCTCTACCAGTGGTGGAATCTGGGTCTCACTCCTAACTCCGCCCCCACAAGGCAGAGAATATCTTTGTTTTAAATGTCTCTTTTTTAACTCACAGAAATCTAACTGCCTCTGCTTCCCAGTGCTGGGATTAAAGGCGTGTGCCACCATTCCCAGCTATCTTTGCTTTCTCTCTCTCTCTCTCTCTCTCCCCCCTCCCTCCTTTTTTTCTCCCCCCCCCTCTGTGATATATTCAGATGTCCCCCGAACCCATAAGAAGGTACTGGGTCCCCAGAAACTGAAGGTACAGGCAGTTGCAAGCTGTCCAGTGTAGGTGATGAGAACTGAACTCAGGTCCGCTGGAAGAGTGGAAAGTACTCTTAACCACTGAGCTATCTGTTACCCCCAAGAATGTCTATCTTGATAGGCCTTCAGAGCACCCAGTGGGGCGACCTGATATAGGGGGTAGCAGAAACAAGACCTGCACCATGCCTGAGGTCAGCGTCTCATCCCCACTGACTCTTCATTTCCGTGTCCATGCAATAATGTCCTATCCAGCACAGTGAGGGAAGATGCAGATATGCCCAGTACGTCTGGCATATTGACAGGGCAACTTACTCTTACCACCATAGCACCCTTTTCCTTGAGGAGGAGCACTGCAGGAGAGGTGAAAAATACAACAGTCAAAATAGTTGCTCACCAAAGGGATAGCATGTGCCCTGGGTCAGGCCTGAGAAACCTTTTAAAAGTGTAGCCAAAGCCAAGAGTGATGGTACAGGCCTATAAGCCCAACTTATACGATGCTTAAAATGCTGAAGGCCTGCCTGCGCTGTGCCTCCAGACCCTATCTCGAACAAACAGTGTAAAAAAAAAAAAAAAAAAAGTAAAGCAAAAGCCAGTGTATCCTTGCTGATAACATGAGCAAGGACTGTGGTGAAGAGCTAGTGTTCAAGTTAGTCATACATGCAGCTTGTTTGTTCATCATTCTGTAGGCAGGCATAGTACCTTGTTAACTCCACCTCTCCAGCAGGGAAGGATGTCCACAGTAAGATAGATATTTCAGGACTGAAAGATAGCTCAGAGGTTAAGAGCATTGGCCTTTCTTACAAAGGTCCTGAGTTCAATTCCCAGCAACCACATGGTGGCTTATAACCATCTATAATGAGATATGGTGCCCTCTTCTGGCCTACAGGCCCACATGCAGGCAGGCAGAATACTGTATGAATAATAAAGAAATCTTAAATTAAAAAGAAAAGAGAGAGAGAGAGATACTTCAGAATCTAGCATTGTTTTGGTTTTTCTTTTTTCATTGCTTAGGACCTCACGTAGCTCATGTTTCAGCCTTGCAAATGTCCGTTCTATAAATATATGCCTGGAATCAGGCCCAGCATACACAGGTATCAGTCCCAGTCTGGTTTGGCCGTTTACTAGCTATTTGTTTTTAGATAAGTAACCATAGGCTTCTGAGCCCCACTGTTCACTAAACAGGTCTCTTAAGCATCTTTATTGTCCAGACACCAGTTTTAAAATACTTGGTCTCAGTCCTCATGGAGCCCATATTTCTATCAGGGGAAATCACACCAAACTCACAAATGAAAGTAACAGCTTCACCACACGGTGACTGACAGAGACCACAGCAGGGTGAATTGACAGAGACAACCAGGTGGCCGTCTGAGCTGCGGTAGTCAGAGAGGAGCTCTTGGTGGGATCTGAGCTCTAGATGGCAAGATGCCCTTCCCAGATGAAATCCAAGCCTCTGGATATTCCCTAGCAAGTGTAGCTCAAGGCAGCTCAGAAGTGAGGAGGAGGATGGTTCCAAGTGGAGCATCTGAGCTTGTGGCACCTTCGGAGCCAGGCTGCGAGTTTGCATGTGGTTCTGCCTGCTGTGGAAGCAGCCGGTGGGGGGTTTAAGCAGCGGGGATCAGTATATTTTGGAAGCAGGATGAGAACAGCAGCTCAGGCGACATAAGAGGGAGGGAAGGTGATGATCGAAGATGGCCCCAGAGTTTTAAGGATTGTGTAGGTGGGGTGAGAAGCACCGTGGGTGAGGTAGAGTTAGAGGAGAAGGAGTGAAGAGCTATTTTTTGGCCATGAGGGACTCGGGGTGCTTATATATACCATAGTGTCCTTGTCTTCAGACAGGGGTGATAATGGTACTGGAAGGTAGAAGGTGGAAAGGGAAGCATCATGGGAAGTGTTCAGTGACCCCCCCCCGACAGCCCACCCTTAGCCAGACCTCATTTGTTCTCATGTTCACTTCCCAGGTGCCCAGTGAGGCCAGTCCCATCAACATGGTGGCCAAACTCAGCCAACTGACAAGTCTACTGTCTTCCATTGAAGATAAGGTACTCGCGGGGGTCCTATAGCACCCCTTGCTTTCTCTGGGGTCCCCTCTTTGCACCAAGAGTATCCGAGTCCCAGGTTCTGCATTCCTGTGATGCTCTGACTCATACCTGCTGTCCACAGGTCAAAGCTTTGCTGTACGAGGGCTCTGAGTCCCCCAGCAGGTGCTCCCTTATCCCCCCAGTCACCTTTGAGGTAAGTGACTCTGGAGCCATGGAGGCTGACCTGGAGATCTACCACTGGGGACTACTTTGGTTCCTGTGAAGAGGGGGCTTTTGACATGGGCTCTAGAAAGACGGGGAACCCAATGGCAGGCAATAGTAGTCAACGAAGCAAGGTAGCCGGGGAAGTAGGTAAAGATTGGAATTGCTGCCTAAATGCCTCAGTGAAGTCCCCTTCATGGGGAGGCTGCAAAGAAAGAACTCCTCATTACTCCAAAGTGGTGTAAACTTTGTCTTCCTTAAAATGGGAAGGAGGAGGGACATTGAACTGAGAGCCACAAACTGCCTGTAAGATAGTGTGGGAGGGAAGGGCAGTTAGAGAAAACAGTTCTTAGGATTTCCTTAAAAATGACTGGCTTAGATTGAGACAAAAACAGAAAGGCGCTTTGGTTTGGTTTGGTTTGGTTTGGTTTGGTTTGGTTTGGTTTGGTTTGGTTTGGTTTGGTTTGGTTGTTGTGTTTCTTAATGGGCCCCCATGACTCTGATGCTTCCAGCCCAGCCTGGTCCCACCTTCATGAGATAACCCACTGCCTGAAGGCAATCCCACAATGATAGATTTCCATTTTCTTCCTATCACCTTGTGGTTGTTTAATTTGACATTTATTTATTCAGTGTGGGAGTGGGGGGAGAGGAGGGAGAGGACAACTTGCAAGAACAGGTTCTCTTCTGCCACTGTGTGGGTCCCAAGAATTGATACGGGTCACCAGGCTTGGTGGCAGGCTCCTTATACCCTCAAAACCATCTTGCCTGACTCCTCTGTCACTCCTGTCCTTTGTTGTTGTCGTTTTTGAGATAGAGTCTCACATAGCCTCCTTTTGCCTCCACCTAAAGTGCCACCGTACCCAGTTTAGACTTTCACTTTCTGAGCATGCCCAGGCAAGCGTCTTCTTCCTAATTATTACCAGTAGATGTTCAATTAGTGGTTGTAACAAGGCCCCAGAGTGTGAATCTATTGCTAAGATTCTTTCCAGAAGTAGATGACACATCAGATTAATAAATGTTGTCAAACTAATGAGTGGATGAGCCATTTCCCAGCAGTTCATCTGTTTCCTCCACCAGATCTGTTGGTGGAACAGCTGGGTTGCACAATGGGTGAGCTGGGCTCAGCTTCAGTGGGAGCCATTTCTCAGGCATGCCATGGAATACAGGGGTGTTGTCGGGCCGGGGTTGGGAAGGCCTACAGATAACAGGCAGATAACCCCGCACAGGACACTGATCCAGGGTTCCCCAGCCTTGTAGAGAAGTTGATCAGAGTTGGCATCATCAAAGCCCAGTCACTGATTGCATTTCTTACACTCTGAAGGTGAAGTCAGAGTCCCTGGGCATCCCTCAGAAAATGCATCTCAAAGTGGATGTTGAGTCCGGAAAACTGATCATTAAGAAGTCTAAGGATGGTTCTGAGGACAAGTTCTACAGCCACAAAAAAAGTAAGCCACCCATGCCACCCCAACCCTGCAACACACTCTATGTTCTGGTTCCCTGTGGGAGTTCTTTTTTTTTTTTTTTGTAATCTGTTTTTTAAGGTTTATTGCACAGTTATTGGGAGTTCTTAACAGATGACCAGTAACTTTTCTATTGCTGTGACAAAATGCCATGACCAAGACAGCTTATAAAATAAAACGTTGGCTGTGGGGCTCACAGACCCACAGGACCATCACAATGGGGAACACGGCAGCAGGCAGGCAAGCATGGCACTGGATCAGTACCTAAGAGCCTATATCTTGACTCACAGGTATCAGACAGAGGGAGAACTAACTAGAAATGCTGTGGACGTTTGAAACCACAAAGCCCACTCCTCACTGCCACACCACTCCGACAAAACCACACCTCCTAATCCTTCCTAAACAGATCCACCAACTGGGAACCACACATTCAGATATATGAGCCTATGGGAACCAGTCTCATCCAAACCACCTCAGTGACTGTCAGAAAAAGCTAGTCCTGCCCTTTTTTGAGGGTGGTCCCTGTCCCTGGGTGTTCCCTGAGCATCTCCCTGGCTATGGAATTCCTTTCCTGCTACAAGGACACCCCTCAGGGGCCTCCCCTGCACACTTTGCCACCACCCCCTGGATATGAGATTATAAATTACTTGTCACAACTGTCCCATAGCATTCCTGTGTATGTACATGATGATGTCATGTCTGTCTGTGTGACTGTTCTTCTCTTTTCTACAAGCGTGCAGTTACCTCAGCATACTGGGACGGGCCCTAAACTGATGGGATGGCTAGCAGAGCTGCCGGGTTGGCACCCGAGCAACTTACTAACTGTGGAACTGAAGTATATGAAGGCTCTGTATATCCAAGTTCTGTCACTTAGCAGCTGGGGGACCTTGACCTATCTCTCCGAGCCTCAGTTGCTAGTTGTCAGGGAGGAGAAAGACTGGCTGAACAACATGGGGTACAGCCCGGCACCCAGCTTCTCTGAGACCAGCTGTTCTCATGAGTACTGCTTAGCCACAGCAGCTCTGTGCATTGCACTGTCGAGCATTTGTTCACAGTGGGAGTGAGCCCCACAACAGCTGGTGGAGAAGCTGCTGTGGGCAGAGCAGCATCCAGAGCAGAAAGCAACTCACATGGTCCCGGCCCACATGCAATTTGCATTCTGGTGCATTGAGGGTGAATAAATACCCATATAAATCTATCAATATGGTGGTTTCAGCTCCTGGAAAGCTTTGAAGAAAACAGAACAGCATGATAGGTAGAGGTCCTCTGGGAAGAGGGGATGGTTTAGGGGAGCAGACAGAGGAGGCTGGCCATTGTAAGCAATGAGCTTGTGAGCTAAGACCTGGGGTTGTGAAGCAACCAGTTGGACAGGGGCCTGAGGGAAGAGTCTTCCAGAGAGGGCAAACACCAGAGAGGGTAGAGTGACACAGGTGCTTGAAGAAGATCTAGCCTCCTGAGCAAGATAAGCATTTCATGAAGAGGACTTCGGAAAAACTCCAAGCAAGGAAGTTTCAGGGTAGACCTTGGTGCTATGGAGTTACTGCCACAGGTGGTTCTGAGTGTATCAGTTGGGTGAATGTTCATCACCACAACATGACAACCCACCTTCAAATCCAGGTTTTAGCTCCTGACAGCTGTACCACATTAGCCTAGTGGCCTAGCTTCTCTGTGACTCCAGTCTGTAAAATGGGAATGATGACAATGGATGGTACGTGAAGATTGCATGAGAAGCTCTGAATTCATGCTTATGAGAACAATTTGCACATCTCCTCACTGCTCTGGGTTGACTGGGAGAATGACCAGACAGGAGCTAGGAAGGGGCCTATTGATTCTGCACCTCCTCTCTGGAGCTCCGCCTGGACGCTGGCCTTGAGCAGAGGTAGGATACAGCCAGAGAAGAGCCAAGATAGTGCTAGCGAGGAAACGGTCTCTTTTTTCCCTCTTGCATTTTGAATTCTTGGCAGAAGCCAGGACAGACACCAAGAGAAAAGAGAGTAGATCGATCACATGTAAGTCTCATGTGATGTGGAAGCCCTCACAGGGAAACCAGGACCAAGAGGAGGATGGCTAAGCAGAGTGTTGGGAAGAGGTCTGGATAGGTAGTGGTCCTCTTTCCAGGTCTGGGAAGAGTGGGGAGCTGGAGAGCGACCTCACAGAGGGGCTGGGAGTTAAGTTCAGGGCAGCAGGAGGAGCTTGGCCAGCCCAGTAAGTTCAGATTCCTCTTGGCCTTGTTTGCCCTTGGCATTAGGATGTCTACTCTCCAGATATGGATAACACACTCATCACAGGAGGGTTTTTATCACCAGCTTACAGGAAGACAGTCCTTTCTGTCTCCCCTTCTCTCCTGTCAAGGTGCTATGTTTAGGGTACTGGTTATCAGTTCTATCAGTAAATAGCACAGTAGGTGCTAGAAGTCCAGAACTGGGTTCCCAGCTCAGCCATTGTGACTTGGTGTCCTCTCTCCAGTCCTCAGCTGCATTTTGCTGCATGGCTTAAAAGGATGAATATCAAAATATATGGTGCCTGGCATGGAGAGAGTATTTGGTGCAATTGGCTACTGTGGTATCACCGGTACAATTATCCTTCCCACGTTGCTAAGAGGACAGAATGGAATGGGGGTGGAGGATAGGGAGATGAATCAGGAAAGAAGCCTCTGGCCACTGGAGCAACAAGCTGCGAGGTAATTGTAGAGTTAAGCTCACTGCTCCAGGGCTGGGCTCCGCCTTGCTGTGTGCAGTTGGGGAAAGACAGATGGTCTGAGCAAGCAGGCCGTGCCGGAAGCAGTTGGCTTAGAAAAGTGCATGCCACTTGTGCAGGGAGAGGAGGAGGTCAAGAGATGTGTTGCAGCAGGGTCACTGGTGAGAGCTAACTGGGACACACTGACCCCTGAGGAGGGCTGAGAGCTAGGGTTCAGTGCTGGGTGCTCTGGCCACCATGACAGCTATGTGATTTACTGCCCATGCCACAGTGGACCCCGTGCTTCAGAGCCTCATCTGTGCCAGGATGGACATGTACACTTTCCTCTGACCATTAAAATAAATAAGAGGAAAATGTTGAGAGGGGGGAAAAGAGAAAGAGAAGCTTCCTTTCGGTGGGTGTTTTGTTTTATTTGGTTAGTTGGGGTATTTTTGGGTTTTGTTTGTTTGTTTGAGACAAAAACTTATGTTTCACAAACTAGTTTTGAATTCATTGTGTAACTAAGGTTGATCTTGAACTCCTGATCCTCCTGACACCATCTGCATATTTGATACATAATCTACATCTCATTGGCTTTAAGAAAACAGAAAATACAAATAAGCAAATGTTAAATAAAACTATATGTTGCTAGATAGCCTCCCAGATGCTTTTAAAAGGTGCTAGGCTGCCAAATGGCAGTACAGCCTTTTATTCCCAGCACTTAGAAGACAGAGCAGGAGGGTCTCTGTGTGCTCAAAGACAATGTGATTTACATGGTAAGCCCCAAGCCAGCCAGGGCTGCATAATAAGACCCTGCCTCTAAAACAAAAATAATAAGCAAACAAACAAACAAACAAACAAATAAATAAATGAGAAATAGTAGTGCGAGCTGAGCGTTGTGGTACATCTCTGTAATCACAATACCTGGGAAATTTGCACTTTCCTTTTCATAAATTTGTGTGTGCGTGTGCATGTGTGCATGTGTATGTATGTGCGCACATGCGCATTCCTGCCCGCATACCCAGACGACTCTAGAGCTGGAGTTATGGTTGTAAGCTGCTTGTGCTGACAACCAAACTTGTATCCTCTACAAGAGATGCATGCTGTCTTGTATCTGAGTCTCCCCAGCCCACCCTGTAAGTCAGGGTACACAACATTCCATCTTGTGTCATATAAAAAGACCAACACTGACTATTTCAGACCCATAAAAGCCAGAAATTTCACAATTCAACCCCATAATTGCAAATCTCCATTGTTCCTCTTTAGATTACAAAAATGCAATGGTGGCTTCTTTGTGAAACCTGTCTTAAATTAGAAACAGCTCAAGATTTGGTGTTGTGGTTAGCTCCATAGCTTTATTCTTCTGAGTTTGCACCAGTGAAGGAAGAAGGGAACAACAAGATGAAAAATGAATGAAAAGACAAACAAATGACAGAGAGGAGTTATAGAGATTTTTAAAAACAGAGAGAATGGGCTATGAAATAAGAACACAGAAGTTGGAGAGATGGCTCAGCAGCTAAGAGCACCAGCTGTTCTTTCAGGAGACCCAGGTTTGGTTCCAGCACAGACACGGCAGCTCTCAACCCTCTATAAACCCAGGTCTGGGGGATCAAATGCCCTCCTCTGGCCTCCTCTGGCCTCCTCTGGCTTTGCGTGCATTTGGTGCACAGATAGATGCAGGCAAAATACTTGCATACACAACATAAAAAATTTAATTAAATTCAGGAGTGTGTACATGCCTTTCATCCATGCTTTTGAGAGGCAGAGGCAGGGGATCTCTGTGAGTTTGAGGATAGGCTAGTCCACATAGAGAGTTCAAGGACAGTCAGGACTACATAAAGAGACCCTGTCTCAAAAAAATTTTTTTTTCTTAATTAAAATACTTTTAAATTAACAGAAAGAGGAAAGAAAAAGGAAGAACAACTCTGCATGAGAGTCAAAGGATGGGGGATCAGGAATTCAAGCCAGCCTCAGCTTTATACAGTCTTGTTCCGAAAATTAAAAAAGAAATAAAAAGATTTTTAAAATAAGAAAATGTAAAGGGCTGGAAACACATCCCTGTTATCAGGTGCTTGTCTGTCATGTGTAAGCTCCCGGGAATGCCAAACACAGAATAAAAACAGCCAAAGGGTAAAAAGGTAAATTCGAGGGACGCACTCGGAAGGCGGTAGACTTGGCCTGACGGTGATCTTCCTCGCTCAGGCGCTTGACGTGCATCCCCATACACAGCAAGCTTCTCCAAACTGATATACCAATAGTTCAGAGGAAAAGAAAAGAAGGAACGAGAAGAGCTCATCAAGAATCCAGAAAAGCGCTTCACCAGCACAGGTGTGCACGCTGGGAATGTCCCAAGTGCTCAGCACGACAGAGAAGGCACCTCCAGCCGTTCACAGCCTTTCAGCACCGGCTTCTAAGGAAAGGCTATTGAACCTCCGGAGTAAGGTAGAATCCAGAATACATTAGGGATTCCCACAGGGCTCAGCCTAGGACCCCATGCTTAGAGTCTAGAAGCTTTCCCACTGCCATCATTAAGAATACACTCAGACAGCCTGTGGATGGGGAAAGTCTTTGCCAGCCATACAACTAACAAGGGGTTAATATCATAGTGATATCGGAACACCCGTGTTTATCGTATAGCGAGATTTGTGACAGCCAAGGGCCCATCAATGAATGGAGAAAATGTTCCTTTACATGATGGAATGAGTATTACTTAGCCATAAAGAACGAGATGCTGTTTACAAGGAAATGGATGGACCTAGGGATGAGGGAGTGAGGGAGAGAAAGAGGAGAGGCATGGAGAGGGAGAGGACTATTAGGAAAAAAAAGGACTAAGATGGGAAAGAGCCAGGACAACAAAGAGTAACTGTTGTACCAAAGTACAACATATGCATGAATGAAGATGTTATCATGAATAGATATGTTAACATATGCTAATTTAAAAGTCAAACAGTTTTTAAAAAATAATTCTTGAAAAGCTACTAGAGATGTTACTGTGCCAAAATGGAGGTGTAAACAAAGAAAAGGGAAGACATGGAATGTGAGAGAGAAGGTCCAACAAGAGGGACAAAGAAGTAGATTCCCAGGTGTTGAAAAAGGAAGGTTTTCATCAGGCCTCAAAGTCACCGAACCACAGAATCTTAAGTCAAAATAGCAACTGCCCAGCTAGGGTCTTCAATCTAACCTTTGAAATTTCGCAAGCCAGATCTCCATCTTCTGCTCTGCTCTCAACATTACCTTTCAAGCTCCTAAGAACTTCCCACTGAGCTCTTAACACTCAGGGCTCTTCTAGCCCAAAGTTCCAACGTCCTTCTACAGCCCTCCCCAAAACAAGCCCAGGCCTATCACAGAGATACCCCAGTGTCTGGCACCAACTTGTGTCTTAGTCAGGGTTTTAATTCTGTGAAGAGACACCATGACCAAGGCAACTCTTCTAAAGGAAAACATTTAATTGGATTTTCATGAAACTGGCTTACAGTTTCAGAGGTTCAGTCCATTACCATCATGGCAGGAAGCATGTCATCATGCAGGCAGACATGGTGCTGGAGGAGTCCAGAGTTATACATCTTGGTCCACAGGCAGCAGAAGGGGACTGGATCCACACTGGGCAGAGCCTGAGCATAGGAGACCTCAAAGCCCACCTCCACAGTGACACAACTTTCTCCAACAAGGCCATGCCTCCTAATGGTGCCACTCCCCATGAGCCAAGCATTTAAACACATGAGTCTACGGGGGCCAAATCTATTCACATCACCAAAGAGAGTTTCAAATTGGGAGGAGAGTTTGAATCAAGGAAAGCACATAGCACAGGGTCAGCATGCAGTGTGACCCTCAAAAAAGAACAGTTAATAACCCAGGAAAAGTTTAGCATAATATTTTTATTCCTTGAAAATTTTCATACACAATTGAAATGGATTTTGACAATATTCACCCCTAACTCCTCTCAGACTCACCCCCCTACCTCCTCTCTTCCCAACTTCATGTCCTCTCACTGAGTCTATTTTGTGCTGCCTGTGGGCTCATGACTTTCTCTCCCCTAGCAACCAGCAGCCAATAGCTCCTCAGCTAAGGCAGGGGGTTCATGAGCCCAACTCAAGAAAACACGTTTTAATTTGTGTAGGAAAAGAACAACCAGGACTAGTCAGTTAGGAGCCTTGCCATAGTCATGGTGATGTAAGCATTGAGTTGTTTTTCTAGCAAAAATATGATGGTAAGGCATGTGGTAGCATATGCCTTTAATCCCAGCGCTCAGAAGGCAGAGGTGGGCTGATCTCTGTGAGTTCGAGGCCAGCCTGGTGTCCAGAGAAAGTTCCAGGACAGCCAAAGCTACCCAGAGAAACCCTGTCAGACACACACATACACAGGTGATTCTGTCTCTACCTCTTGTCTCCCTATAGTAACACAGGAATCACAGATGCATGCTACTGAATCCAGATTTTTCTTAGCATTCTGAAGATTAGAGTTTGGGTCACTAAGGCAGGTGATTTTATTCACTGAGCCATCTCCCAACCCTGTAAAATATTTTCAAATGAAACCTCGGGAAACAAGAAGCCAGTTTTTTTGTTGTTGTTATTGTTTGTTTGTTTTTTGTTTTTTTTTTTAAGAAATATGGAATAAAGTTCAAAAGAGTTCATTAGGAAACTTAAAATTACTTGCCTTCAGGGGGCAGGACGTTGCAGGGAGGTGGGATAGAAGCATACTATTAGCAACAACAATAGAAAATCTTATGGAGTGATTTCATCCACTTAAAATTTTATCTTTGTGTGTATGTGTCTGTGTGTGAGAGAGCAGGTGTCCCAAGGGACAAGAGGAGGCACATCTCCCTGGAGCTGCAATTACAGGTGGCTATGAGCTGCCTAAAGCGGGTACTAAGAAACACACACAGGCCCTGTGAAAGAGTAGTATGTGTTTCTGACTGCTGAGCCACCTCCCCAGCCCCTCAATTTTCTATTTAAAAAATGAAAACCTACATATTTTACATGAATTTTTCACAAATTAGGCAAAACAGAAAGGAGATGGGGCATCAAAGTGGCATGGAGGGAGAAAGATAAAAAGAGCACAGGAACACTGTGTGTGTGTAACAGCTAACTCTAGCTGGGCGCCACACTTCTCGAGAATGGCTCCCTGGGGCTCAGCCCAGGTATGTGAGGTGTGAGGGGCAGGCTGAGACCTGGGTGCCTGGAGTGCAGTGGACTTTGGACCAGCATTTGAAGGAACAGGTGCGTTGAGTCAGTGAACTTCTGTTTTTCTCAAGTCCTGCAGCTCATCAAGTCCCAGAAGTTTCTGAACAAGCTGGTGATTTTGGTGGAAACGGAGAAGGAAAAAATCCTGAGGAAGGAATATGTTTTTGCTGACTCTAAAGTAAGTGACAACAGATGTCTAATGTGGGGCAAGAAGGGACGCGTGTCTTGAAAACCGTGATGTGCCGGGGGCTGTGGCCATTAGCTCCCCGGGCTCTAGAGCAGCACTCCTTTCACACCGGGAAGCTGAGCTTAGGTGGTAAGGCTCAGGCTCTGGGCCAGCTGAGACTCGCTGAACTTTAGTTCCACTGTCCCAGGTACAAGAAGGCAATCCTTGAATCAGGCCCAGTGCTGCGCTGGCCAGGAGCCCTTTATTAGCAGTGTCTCTTGGCTAGATTTAGGAGCCCTTTGGGTCAGCTCTGGATTTAAATCTGAGTCCTGATCAGCACTTCCCTGGGAAGACTTCTGTTTTTTAAACTCTGCCCCGCTCTGGGGATGGAAGATGACAGCACCACCATTGGCTGACAGAGGGACAGGCACTATGGGCCATGAGAAAACCCTCGGATGTGCCAGATCCCAGCCAGAGGTGGGTTCTCTGTCCTTTGATTTCTCACCTCAGAAGTCACCCCAAATGGGCCGAATCCCCCACAGAGGCCTGGCTGTCCGTGCTCATCAGTGTAGTTCATGTGAGGCAGTGAAAACGATGGCAGAGCAGATGGGGCACATAGCAGATGGGGCATGTGTGGCTGAGCCTGCATCTCAGATGCTGGAGACAAGCTAAGGGAGGACTCCCAGTACAGTGCCACAGAGATGACCCCACCAAGTTCCCAAGGCATCTGCTTTCGCTTGTCCTGGGACTGATTATGAGGGTGTGGTGAGAGAGCGCAGATGGATGATAGGAAGCAGAGAGAGGTCACATAGCTGCACAAAGATCTGGGCCTCTGGCGCATAGATCCAAAACTAATCATTTCTGTCCCATTGCTGCAAGCTCAAAAGAGTTGTGACACTGACTCTTGAGCCATCCCCACCTAAAGACAGGTTTCAATAAAGAAGCCATTGTTATGTCTTGATGACCTGGTGTCTTTGAGGTGGGCAATTGTGAGACTTGCAATGATGAGGGTGAACCAAAATTGCTGGCTTTGTAAACCAGGGACATCAGGCATCCCGCCTTTCCTATTGGTGCTGTTTGAAATTTTGTGTGATCTCTTTTGAAGCCAGCTGCCCCATTGACAACAGCCCTCTTGACTAACAGGCAAGTCAGCTTCATACCCCACTGTGAACATAGGAAAAATAAGTGTAAGAGAGTAAGGGGCTCTTTTCTTAATATGGACTTTTGCCTTTGCTTAGTTTTATCAAATTTTCTTTATTTAAAAAATTGGATTTATTTATTTGGGGATGGCCATGCATGTGCCACGGTGCATGTGCGGGGTCAGAGGAAAGCTTGTAGGAGGCGGTTTTATCTACCACATGAGTCCCGAGGACGGAGCTCAGCTCCACGGCAAAAGTTTAAAATAAAAACAGCGCTCACTAGTAACTGACTCTGAACTATCCCCTTCCAGGTTTTGTTTGTTTGTTTTTATGGATTGCTTTGGTTTGGGCTTCTGTGAGACACAATTTTGCAGTGTAGCCCTGTCTGGCCTGGTACTCACTATATAACACAGGCCTGCCTTGAACTCATGATGCTCGCTATATAGCACAGGCTGGCCTTGAACTCATGGTGCTCGCTATATAGCGCAGGCTGGCCTTGAACTCATGGTGCTCACTATATAGCACAGGCCAGCCTTGAACTCATGGTAGTCCTCCTACCTCAGCCTCCCAAGTGCTGGGATTAAAGGCAGGATTGCCCAGGCCTCATGCATTTTCTTTTTAAGATGAAACTACAGTGTTGGCACTCACACCATTTTGCCAAATAGCTTTTTATGACAATGTTGTATTGTGACCATCTCTCTGTGGATAAAGTACCATAGCTTTAAGACTCTATGGAGTTCTAGTTTAGGGATGGTGTACAATATAGTTATTTTTTAAATCACACCCTTGCAGTGCAATGGCTGGGCCCAAGAAGCCACATGCTCTTGGCTTTGAATGCATCTCTCCAGGTGGCTGCCCTTCACATTTATGGTGGGTGTGTGTGTGTGTGTGTGTGTGTGCGCATGTTGCCCCCTTGATATTTTTTGCTGACTACATCTTTTGTAGAGGCCCGTGTGCAGGGAGATGGAGGCCTTCCTCAGTGTGTCTTCCCTTCCTCCTCCAGAAAAGAGAAGGCTTCTGCCAACTCCTGCAGCAGATGAAGAACAAGCATTCGGAGCAGCCGGAGCCTGACATGATCACCATCTTTATTGGCACCTGGAACATGGGTGGGTCCCTGTGCCCCCTCCCTCCTACCTGCTCTGCTGCCTTCTGCCTTCCTGCCTCCGCATCTGCAAATGGCACAAGGGGGCACCTCCAACTCTCTCACGTAGTCCTGGTCTCCATGCCATCTATACAGCCTCTCTTCTAGAGAAGTCTACCTTTGTCTGATGGGGATGATGATGGTGAACAGGAAAAATAGGCCTTAGGATTAGTGCACCCCGAGAATAGCAGTAGGAGATTACCCCTGAGATTACCAGGGAGCTCAGGCTGGAAGAAAGAAGTCTGGCCCTGGTTTCTCTAGGGAGGTGATGAGGGGAGTAATAGATCAGTGGATGAATAGATGGGTAGGTGGATGGGTGACTAGATGAACAGTTTTAAGTTTAAGTTTCATGTAAATAATATGTAAGTTTTTAGCACAAATGTACAGCTAGAAGTAAACAACAACAATAAATATGCTAATCATATGCTAATATATTCTACATGCTAAATACACATGAAATATTTAAATAATTATTTGGCATAAGTACTCAGCTAGAAATAAAAGCTAAGGTACAAAAATATATTGGGCTAATAAATATATATACTAAGTATTTATGTATGTACAATATTATATGAGATATGTTTCATAAACAATATATTGTCACATATTATACTAAATATATACATTATACTAATTGTCAGTTTTACTGAATAATGTTTTGGTGTAAATATCGAGACAGAATTAATAGTTAGGAGATGTACAGCTAAATCTGAATCTCAGTCAAATAGCCATTGCATAGGGCATACTTAGTCTACGAATCACCCATCCATCCATCCATCAGAAATTCAAATGTAATGGATATCTTAGTCTACTATTAACTCCTTGGGCTCGCACCCCCAGGGGTTCATGCATGTGGCACGAGGACCTTTCTAGTCTTCTTGACTGTCTGTAAAGAGTTCTATTGCTTGGACATGGTAGGCTCATCCCACTGTGCAGGGCCGGGCTGCCCAGAAAGCCTTTGGGTTTCCTGGCAATAGGACAGAAGCCTCCATCCTGGACATGTCACTTACCGCTGGAATTGTAAACTCCTCAGGGACTTACTGCCACCCTAGAGCTTAGGACATGTTTGGCAACCTGTTCAGTTAGATCAGGGCTCCTAAAGGACCCCCCAGTGTTTCCAGTCTTTGAAAATATAATGTTATCTTTACGAGATCTCACTGAGCTCTGACCACGGTTGACAGGAAAGGTGATATCTGCAGTGTGCTTCATCTAGGGCATTTGCCTCCGTGATTTTTTTGTAACGATGTGCTCCTTCTCCTCCCCTATTTTGAACCCCCTGATGTCCTTGACCTGACATGCCTTTGACTCACTTGGTGTTGGGTTTTGCTGTTGAAGGTAACGCACCCCCTCCCAAGAAGATCACGTCCTGGTTTCTCTCCAAGGGGCAGGGAAAGACACGGGACGACTCTGCTGACTACATCCCCCATGACATCTACGTGATTGGCACCCAGGAGGACCCACTGGGAGAGAAGGAGTGGCTGGAGATACTCAGGCACTCCCTGCAAGAAGTCACCAGCATGACGTTTAAAACAGTGAGCAGCTGGCCAGACTCAGGGTGGGACACAGGATGTTCCTCCAAGCATCTCAAAAGCCAGATAGGATCCTCCTATATGGGAGCTCAGTGGTCCCCTACTTTGAGAGCCAGAGATACCCAGGTGCTGTCCTCAGAAGCTGATGGCGCCCTGGGTCCTCCATCTTCCCCACTCCTGCTCCAAAGGCTAATGTTTACTTCCTGGAAGCAGGTCTCTTCTCTGAAGTGCTTTCTCTCATCTCTAGGCATCGTTAAATGTTCCCCCGAAAGCTAGGGATTACAGGCAGGGCGTCTTACTCCCAGGGTGAGAGCTGAGGTGAAATCCCTTTGGGATGCTCAGGGTTCCAACACTGCACCTCAGCCTGGTGTTGCAACGTCATCTCCCACCGCCACCACCACCAGGTCGCCATCCACACACTCTGGAACATTCGCATAGTGGTGCTTGCCAAGCCAGAGCATGAGAATCGGATCAGCCATGTCTACACCGACAATGTGAAGACAGGAATCGCCAACACCTTAGGTGAGCATGGAGGGGAGCCTCATGCCTACGCATGCTCTGCCTCGTCCTTCTCTTGACAGTGTCCCCAGATTAAACCCTGAGATCCCTAAGTTCCTTAGCAAATCCAGATGGTTTCCCCTGCAAAAATTCATCCAGGGTCTATGTCAGCCCCGGAGAGCTGGCTAAAATGTGGCTTCTGTCTCAGTAAGCCTCAGGTGATTTCCAAGGCGCTATTCTGACAAGCTTTCAGGTGACATTAGTGCCAGCCAGCCCAGGGGCCCCACTTTGAGTAGTAAGAACCTAGAATAGGAGTTGGCAAACTTCTACTGGAGACCGTGACTTTTTCAGGCTTTATGGGCCACAGGCAACTGTCTGCTACTGTCACCTGAAAGTTGCCACAGCCAACAGAAGTGATGAATGAGGTGGCTGTGATCAGGTTGGGGCATAGTCTATAGGCTGTTGGCCCAAGAGAGCCCCAAGCATCCTATAGGAAGCGGGAACTGGACAGTGCTGACTAGATGGGCTCAGAAAACGGAGATGAGAGTAGACAGGATGCATATGTGGGCGAGCAGGGTCCATAGCTGCAAATGTGGCCTCTGCAGTTGGGCAAGTCTGCGTGTTAGTATGTGAGTATGTGTGTGAGCGGTAAGGTGGGCAAGGTGGCATTGGGCTCATCTGTGTTTATGTAAATACGCATGTGTGTGTGAGTTCATGGGAGCACACCCGTGTATCTAGATATTTGGGCTTGTGGGTATATATGTGTCTGTGTCTTTTATGTGAGCCTGTAAGAGTCTGTGTCTCTGAATGTGTGGCTGTGTGGATGGGAGTGTCCCACTATATGTGTGTGAGCACAAACAGTGGACTGTACATGAATGGACTAACAACCAGGCAGCAGTTTCTGGGCTTTCACTTTGGGGACAGAACAGGGTCCAGGAAAAAAAAAAAAGACACACGATTGCTCTTGTGCTTTTCTGCTGACAAAACCCTGACTTCCTATGTCTAGTCTCATCCTTTCTTGCCTGCTGCAATAGCAGTATGGGTTAGCCTGAGCTCCATCTCCTACAGAACTCTCCTGCTGGATTCTTCCCTCCTCGGGCATCCTGCCTCTCTCACTGGTCCCTGAACAGAATTTGTTCAAATGCCTCACTAAAAATTACAATTGCATGTTTTCAACCAGGCCTTGCTCTAGCCCTGGCCCTAGATCCTGATCCTCCCTACAGAACCCTGTGGTAGAGTGCTTGCCTAGTATATGCGAGGCCCTGGGTTAGGTCCCTAGCAACAAAAGAAAATTAAACAGGTAATCTTCCCCCACCGGTATATATATATATATTTACATATAATATATATATACTTATATATATTTATATATTTGTATATTTGTGTGTGTATATATATATAATATATATAACGTTGTTTTGGTTGGTGGTAGGACTCTGCCTACTAACCCCTTCCTTCCAGGGGTGTTAATCACCTATTTCTAAGCCCTAGAATCTCTGGTTCAGCCATCTGGGGCTATTCTGCTGGCCTGTGGAACATACTTTAAGAAAAACTAATGTAGAATAAATGAAAACATCAGCAAAGTGTGGGTGTGTACGCGTGTGTGTGCACTTGTGCGTGTGGCTGAAGGTTTTTGGTCCCACGGGAGTGGATCCTAAGTGGATAGTCAGTTTACTCAGCTGGGAGATGGGGGTTACCTCCCGAATTCCAAGGCTCCAGGCTGCTCTTTCCCTGTCCCTATCTATTCAGTGCAGTGGCCCCCAACATCCTCATACCTGGAAATAGATAACAGCACCCTCCTTCCTCTGTCCTAATTAGAAAATCACGAGGCAGCAGTCATCTGCCAGTCACAGGCATGCCCCGCCCCCACTGCCCGTCCACGTTCCCCTCTTTCCCAGGCCGGCTTCTCTTACTCTTTGACAGCCTCAGTGCCCTTTACCTCCACTCAGATTCCAACCCCTTGACAAGAAGACTGCCTGGTTAACATTCTGCTTCTTCTCTTTCTTCCTCCCTTAGGAAATAAGGGAGCTGTGGGGGTGTCCTTCATGTTCAATGGAACCTCCTTGGGGTTTGTCAACAGCCACTTGACTTCTGGAAGTGAAAAAAAACTCAGGTAATGGATTTACTAGCCAGTTACTAACATCTGGCTAGCCCTAGCCCTCCACACATCTTGAGGGCTTACCCCACCTTAGCTGCAGACCTCTGGACCTCTGTTGGCTAAGCAAAGACACAGTAGCAAAGCAGAGACCTCAGGTATATGTGACTCTTGTCTGGAGGACAGAAGACATTTATGTCCTTAGCCTAATAGAACCGTTAAGCCTGGTCCATCTCTAAAGGAAAATACTCCTCAGACACATCCTATAGCTCAAAGTCCATTTTGTCTGCAGGTGGCCTTGTCATGACCAGAGCCATCTAGTACATTTACTGATCCTATTTCCTGATGGGTAGATTCCTGCTCAGGACTTAGACTCTGTGGTCCCAGTTGGGTCTCCCAGGCACACTCAGGTGCCCACTGACAGGACTGCAGTCTAAGTTTCTGTCCCCCACCTGTCCTCTGACTTTCTGCCATGGCAGAGTGAGGACAGTGCCCCGTGCTAGACTCGCTAGCATATGGCCCTTGCTTCTCTGAATTAGGCGAAATCAAAACTATATGAACATCCTGCGGTTCCTGGCCCTGGGAGACAAGAAGCTGAGCCCGTTTAACATCACGCACCGTTTTACCCACCTCTTCTGGCTCGGGGATCTCAACTACCGCGTGGAGCTGCCCACCTGGGTAAGGAGTCTCCACCTTGGGTAGAGCTGTGGGGGACAGAGGCTCCCAGATGTCAGCTGTGGACAGAAGATCAAAGAGACACTCGGAACCAGCCTAAGGCAGCAGCTCCTCTCCAAAACTCAATGCAGCTGCTGTCACAGAGCCTCTGCCTTTCTTTATAGTTCCCTTCTGCTTGTGTCTTCTTTGTCCCAGGGCTTCTATTGGCACCCCTCCTCTCTGTCACCGTTTCTGCAGCCTGCCAGCCAGCCAGCAACAGCTGGGCTTGGTCAGGAAGCACAGGCATCTTAGGGGACCAGCTGACTTATCTCAATAAATAATGGAATCAGTAGTGAATCTGAGGCATTGCTTGCCTGCCTACATGAAGGGGATCAATAGATGTGACCATGGGATGAGTCTAGAACCCACACAGTTATTTTTTCACACTCATAAAAGTTGAGACAGGAGATGGCATGGGGTGAAACAGTGAGTGTCCTTCTGTCCAGAAATCAGAGTTAGCAGTCTATTTCACTCACAGTGAGGGACCTTAATGCATCCCCATGCTCCAGTCCTGTGAGGGACAAAGCAGCAGAAGCTGACCCTGTTTTATGAGCACACAGAGAGGTTAGGAAAACTGCTGGGAGGGATTGCACATCACTCATAGTTGATGCTGAACCTCAGGTGTCCCTTTATCTCAAGTATTTCTCCATATGACCCTATGGTCCCTCAGCTACCCCTGGGTCTCCAGCCACCATTACAGCTCTGTAGACTGTGAAAATCTGCAGCCAGCCTACCATAGCTTCCTCACTAGGGAGGGTGACATCTTTCCTCCCTGGGAATGAGCAGGCGTGCAGGGGCTGGAGAAGAGTTCACACCCTGACCCTCCTGGGAAGAGCATCCCCGTCTCATGAAGTATTACCAACAATGGTGTCTAAAAGCCAGTGTGCCAAAACAACAGATCCACATGCAAATTTGGGCCTAGACCTAGTTAAGGTGATGACACAGCCCTTCCCAGCCTTCCTTATTCATATGAAGTGACTGAGTGCTGGGAAATAGCAACCTAGACTGCTGGGACCAGGGCCCTGGCATGGTCAGTGGGAAGCGTAGTGCGGAACAGGATCTGATAGGGCATGTCTTCATCCTAGGAGGCAGAGGCCATCATCCAGAAGATTAAGCAGCAGCAGTATTCGGATCTGCTGGCCCATGACCAACTGCTCCTGGAGAGGAAGGAACAGAAGGTCT
The DNA here is from genome assembly GCF_030254825.1 of Meriones unguiculatus. Classification (NCBI taxonomy): domain Eukaryota; kingdom Metazoa; phylum Chordata; class Mammalia; order Rodentia; family Muridae; genus Meriones; species Meriones unguiculatus. The sequence continues at coordinate 73,011,580 of NC_083362.1, forward strand.
TCCTGCACTTTGGTGAGGGCACACTCTTCTTTGCATCCTTTCCCACCATCTTCTCCCTGCCTGAATGAACTGACCAGGGGAAGCACTAGGTCTGCAGAGGAAGGAGCTAGAGGTGTTAAGGAAACCAAACTGAGGGCTGTGTGTCTGTTTCAGAGGAGGAGGAGATCACCTTCGCCCCCACCTACCGATTCGAAAGACTGACCCGCGACAAGTACGCCTACACAAAGCAGAAAGCAACAGGGGTGAGTCTCCTTAGCAGCAGCTCTCCTGCCCTGACCTGCCACCTTTGCCCAACTCACCATTCCATGGTGGTTCCTAGAAAATAGGAAGCATCCCCTATCACGAGGCAACAACAAAAACAAAAATTAGAATGCACATGCGGGGACTGGGGAGATAACTCGGTCAATAGAATGCTTGTGTAGTGTGCACAGAGCACTGGATTCCATCTCCAGCGTGAAGACAGGCAGGGTAGCATGCATCTCTAATCCCAATACTCAGGAGATGAAAGCAGGAAGCAGGAGGATGAGGAGTTCAAGATTGAGTGAGTTTGAGGCCAGTCTGGGCTAGAGGAGAGAGAGAGAGAGAGAGAGAGAGAGAGAGAGAGAGAGAGAGAGAGACTTTCATACTGACTCCAATCTTGGTGCTAAAACTGCCACCAATTTTAAAAAGGTGAATTAATAATGCCCCTATTCTAAGATGCTGAGAGAATTTTAAAGCATTATTTCTTAACTATATATTAATTTTGGTTGTTCTGTTTGAGACAGGGTCTTACTATTTAGCACTGGCTGCCCTGGAACTCACTATGCAGACCAGGCTGGTCTCAGACCCACAGAGATCCACATGCCTCTGCCTTCCAAGTTCTGGGATTAAAGGCATGCACCACTATGACTGGCTACTTCTAAGGCTGATATTAAAGATTTGTGTATTTATTTTATGTGTGTGGGTGTTTTTGCCTCCATGAACAGCTGTGTATCGCATGCATGCAGTACCCACAGAAGCCAGAAGAGGGTGTCACATCCCCTGGAACAGATGGTTATGAGCGCCATGTAGGTGCTGGTAACTAAACCCAGAGCCTTCTGTAAGAACAGCCAGAGCTTAACCACTGAGCGCCCCCTACAGCCCTATAAGGCTGATTTTAAAAGACCAAAACAAACAAAGCTCCCCCCACCAAAAAAAATTTAAACAGGTTTCCATGCATCTGTAAATGGTGGTGAATGCTTGTAATCCCAACACCTGGGAGGCTTAAGTGGGAGAATCATAGGTTCAAGGCCAGCCTGGACTACAATGGCTAGACTCCAAAACATCACCAGCAAAGCTGCTTTCTTTGCTACAGGACTTAGCTGCATCTGTAAGAGTTTTAGAACATTATAGTTCTCCATAGGTAAAGCCTCAGGCCAAACTGAACTGATCATAGAATAGCTGTTTATAATATTAAAGGAAAGGAACAGTGTTTGGGGAAAGATGCAATAAAATACTAATTTATTCAAAGAGTTACTGATGGCCAGGAATGGGCTGGGGGAGGAGAGGTCAGAACTGAACAAACATTGGCCCCAGGCTGTTTGTAGGAGGAGAGAGAAGACTGACTACTCCAACAAAACATAATGCCACAAGGAACAGGCAGAGGAAGAGACAAGCACTGGGCCAAAAGAATGTCAGCGGAGGTGCCCAGAAGGGCAGCAAGAGTTTGGACTGGGAGGTGTAAAGGGAGAGGGCGTGACACATTTCAAGTTGGAGGAGCCACTAGAGAGAGCAAGTCTGATACTGGTCGCTTTTCATGGGGTCCATCCCAGGGCTATTAGCTCAAGACAGGCCCAAGGATAAGCAATACCAGAAGATGGGCACTGAGAGTTGATGAAGCTAGGGAGGCAGAGGGAAGGCTCAAAGCTCTCTCTGGGTGAGACCTAGGCACTGTATGGACCTGGAGGCAAGAGACAATGAAATGGAAGGGGAAAATGGAGTGAAAGGGTGCATTCTAGCAGGAAGAAAGAGGGGGGCCAGGTGCAAGGTGAATTAACATCTGAAAGGGTGGAGCCCCAAGCAGAATTTTAAGAGTTGAAAAGTTTGAAGCTTAAGTGAAGCAAGCCAACTGTTAACTCCAATCCCAGGAGATCCAACACCCTCTTCTGGCCTCTGTGGGCACTGCACACGTTTGGTACACATGCATACATACAGGCAAAACATCCGTACCCATAAAGTAAATAAAATATATTTTAGACAGTTTAAAGCTACCAGAGGGGAAATTCCGTAAAGAGCCAAGAACAGATGAATGTGCCGATGGCTGATATCCCCAGGTAATATTTGTGGTTTTGCTTTTACTAATAACGCATGCTATAAAACTGTGATGTTGTGTTGCAGATGAAGTACAACCTGCCATCCTGGTGTGACCGAGTCCTCTGGAAGTCTTACCCCCTGGTGCATGTGGTTTGTCAGTCCTACGGTGAGTGGAGCACTGGGGAAAGGCAGACTGGGTTTTGAGTTCTGAGGACAATGGCAAGCCAAGGGGCTTCAGTTTGCTTGTGTGTAAAATGAGAGACACACCCCCTCCCCCAGCCATGGAGTCCTACCCAAGTGTCCCAAAAGAGTTATGCATCCTTATCCCCCTTGGACTGCAATGCAATAAATAGCCCTGCTCAGAGAGACTTCCTGTTGCTGTATTGTTTTTCAAGACAGGGTTTCTCTGTGAGCCCTGGCTGTCCTAGAACTAGTTCTATAGACCAGGCTGACCTTGAACTCAGATATTTGTCTGCCTCTGCCTCCTGAATGCTGGGGTTAAAAGTGTGCACCGCCACCACCCGACCTTACAAAAGCACTTTTTTTTTAATTTTTTATTTAACTCTTATTAATTACACTTTATTCATTTTGTATCCCTCCATAACCCCCTCCCTCCTCCCCTCCTGATCCCACCCTCCCTATAAAAGCACTTTTAACAGCAGCTTTTTTCTTTTCTTTTTTCTCTTCCTTTTTTCTCTTAATTGAGAATTTCATACAGTCATGTATATTCTCCACCTTCTCACCTCCGTTTCCTCCCCTATCCCTCCCAGTGTTCTACTCTCCAATATCTTGAACTCTTTCTTTAAAAACAAAACCCCGCTCAGTCCACTCAGTGCTGTCGGTATGCGGGTGGGGATAGGAGCACCTATTGGAGCATGCATAGCGTAGCCTTTTGGGAACCAGATCCCCGAAGAAAACATGTTGTAGCTCCCCGAGAAGCCATCAGTTGCCAGCGGCTCCTCAGCTAGGGGTGGGACTTCATGAGCCACTAGCCGTCCATGCTGGGATTTTGGTTGGCTTGATCTTATACATGCAGTCATGGCCGTCTGGGTTTGCTTTCATATTTAACAAATGCTTCACTGCATATGTCCACTATCCCTGCCTCTTACAGTCTCCCCCGCCCTTCTGCAATGCTCCCTGAGCCCTGGAGGGAGTGACCATGAGATACATGTCCCATTTAGGACTGAGCACTCTATAATCTTTTCCTCTGCGTGTTGACTGGTTGTGGGCCTCTAATCGCCATCTACAACAAAGAGGAGCTTCTCTGGTGAGGGCTAAGATATGTACTAATCTATGGGTATAAAGATAATCACTTTAAGGACACTATAATACTATGTTACTATAGCAGAATAACAGTACTGGGTTCTCCCCTAACGCCTGTGGCCTGGCCAATCACAGGTTTGGGGCCCAAACCTGTGACATTGAATTATATCTTATGAGGTGGCCTCAAGGCATTGGTTACTCCATTGTTACACCATTGCAACAGTGGGCATATCTTGCCAGGTCAGTTGTAACTGTGGCTTGAAGGGGTCACAGATGGGTAAGACTGTTGAATATTTCTCCTCTAGTATCATAAATAGAATCTCCGGGTACAATTCCTTTTAAAAGAACTATCTTGAATTTGAGTCAGATAAAAGTATTTGGGGAAGCCTAAGAACACACCGTGAGCCCAGCTGGAGATATGGCCCAGCAGTTAAGAGCACTTGCTGATCTTCCAGAGGACTTGAGTTTGGTTCCCAGTACCTTTACTGAGTGGCTCACGACTACCTGGGGCACCTGTACACACACAGACACACAGACACACATACACACACACACACACACACACACACACACACACACTTTTAAAAATGAAAAGAAATCTTAAAAACAAGTCACAAAGCTCTAGGCAATGGCCCTCAACCCTCATCCTACCACAAATGAGCAGAGCCATTCACAAGCCAGAGACCTCTGATAGGCAGTTCAGGACCCATACTAGCCAGCTGAGCCCTCATCTCTACCCACCCCTCAGAGTAAGGAAATAGGTTGAGGGACTTTTGCCACTGACTAAAAGAGAGGTACCGTCCTCTCTGGAGACCACTTAAGTCTGATCCCACGGATGAAGGTGGCTTCCGTTCCCTTCATTTGTACACATTGGCTGTTGCCCTGGGAGTTTAGCACAGGTATCACAGCCCCACTGCCCCCGGCCCCTGCTCTTGAGTTCTGTCTCCTGGAAGTGACCTGCCCTTCATACCACACCTTTTGCTATGTGGCACAGCATCATCGCTTGCATTCACAGCTTCAGCAAAGACACTGTTCTACCATTAGAACGTGAAAGTGGGACAGGAGCTTCACAGAGGTCAGGGGTAGAGTGTTTTCCTGTCATGCATAAGGACCTGGCTTCCATCCCTGATACAGCTCAAACCAGCCAAACAAAATGAACAAAAACACCAGAAAGTACCCATATTCCCATCCTTTACGCAAACACCTGGAGTGTTTCCTGTTTGTCTGCCCCCACCCACACCTGAGCTCTCCAGCCCTGTGACCCTCTTGCCAGCAGTACACAGAGTCAATCATATGGATACCTACACCCCAAATCCTGAAGCCCTTCGGGTACTCAATTTCTGTCTCGGAAGACCTCTCCAGCTATCTCCATGTGTCAACCTCCTCTGCACAGGGCCAAATGATGGTAGAGGCTCATAGAACTGACTTCCTCTTTAGACCCTAGCCTTGGCCTTCAGGACCGCCCAATAGTGCAGGTTTTAGGAAAGGGAAGGAAGATGGGTCTGGAAGTGGCAACTAGGATTGAGGAAATGATATGTCCACATGTTACCCAGTATGTGAGAGGCAAAGAGGAAAACCAACCTCACGTGTGAGGCTTTGCATCTTCCATGGAAGGCTGAAGTCTTTCTAGTGTCAGAGGACATGGTAGAAGGGTTTAAGGAGCTAGAGGTAGGGGAGGCCAAGAAGTTGGGGAAAGAAAAGAGACTGTGAATGTCTAGAATGCAGGAAAAGGGGGTCCTGGGAGCCCAGATTTTCTTCCAGCTGTTAACATAATCAGGTACATGAGCTATCTATTGCTGAGTAACAAATAACAGTTCTGAAAATACTGAGTCCTCTGCTCACATTACTCTTGGCTGGACTGAATTTGGACAGCCCATTTCTGCTGTTTGGCTGGCTGTCAGCAAGAGACCCAGGAGGCACATTCAGGCGCCATTGCTTCCCAGACTCAGAGTCCCTGATTTAGGTCCCAGCTTGCCCCTGCTGTGGTTTGCCATCCATGCTGGTCTTCTTCACCCCTGCTTAGAGGTGCCTTCCCTCCCCTGCAGGCAGTACCACTGACATCATGACGAGTGACCACAGCCCTGTCTTTGCCACGTTTGAAGCGGGAGTCACATCACAGTTTGTCTCCAAGAATGGTAAGCAGTGGGCAGCATCAGCTTTTCTTGTCTTCCTCAAGAACAAGAGGCTAGAGCATTTATTTATCTTCTGGTGTAACTACCAACCGTACACATTAGATATAGGCTCATGCTTTTCTTCCCATGGCCCCACACTCTGCCAACCTGATCTCTTCATGCCCAAGCCAAATCCAGAGTACCTTCTTTGGAAACTCATTTTGGTATAGTTAAGGGGGGGGATATCATAAATCAGTATTTACCAAGGTCTGGGCTGGGAAGACATGGATGAACATTTATTCACGGTAAACGCACGTTAGTGTGTTTTAAATATGTCTCTTCTGGATAAGTAAGCAAGTACTTCAAGTTTCCAGCAACTGTGGCATATTTTATTTAATTCCATCTAGGTTAAAAAAAAAAAGCTAACTCTAATTAAAGAAAATATTAATCCAGTGTTAGTATGGGGGCACAGTAGGTTGAGATGGTGAGGTTGAGATGGAGTAGGTTGAGAAGGTGGGATGCGGATGAGTGAGTCCTAGGAAACTAGAATGAACTCATGCTTGGAGGCCCAGCTTATGTTTTCAAACTGCCCAGCCCAGCCCTGGTTGCAGGGCTACCCCTGCCACAGCAGGACTGGGTGTGGCCGTTAACAAGTCACTTGCAGTCCTGTCTTAGGTGACCAGGAAGTCATGTTGTCATCTATACTGCCCACTCCTTACTTCTGTGCAGCAGATAACTTAACTGGTTTAGGGATGCTGAGTGTGGGGAACCCAAATACAGACAGAGCAATTGCCTTACTCTGTGCCCTTACACTGAGGGACATAGATGAAGCTAGACCACTGTCTTTCTTGGATGCCCTTCTTCCTACTGTTGGGTCAAACATCTCTTGAGTCTGGTGTGAAGGAAGGAAGGAAGGATGGAAGGATGGAAGGAAGGAAGGATGGAAGGAAGGAAGGAGTAGTTCAGGAGTTCCAGGTAAGCCCAGACTACCTAGCAAAAGAGGAGGGAGAGAGAGACCTAATTAGTATTAAATATAATGATTATTTAATTAGACTATTATTTAATTAGACTACAAAGTCAGGCTGAGGGTGTTGCCTGAGACCATCCAGATTTGTTGGCAAAACTGAGATCAGATCCAGGGTTCCTGCTGTTTTTACTTTCTGCTCTGTGTCCTACATGGCCAGCCTGTGACCGATCAGAGAGGCTGTGGCCAGGATCAGGGATGCTGAGCTTGAGAGGTGAGTCATGAAGTTTTACTTTAAGGAAAATCTCTCCTTCTACCTGGCCATTCCTCATCCTTGGGCCCTGAGAGGGAGCCCAGCATAATGGTTGAACACAGAGGAAAGAAACCTGAGAAGCTAGAGGCACCTCCACCTCCAAACACAATGTGCAAAGTAATCCCTGGTTTCCCCTGTTCTAGGTCCTGGCACTGTGGACAGCCAAGGGCAGATTGAGTTCCTTGCATGCTACGCCACGTTAAAGACCAAGTCTCAGACTAAGTTCTACTTGGAATTCCACTCAAGCTGCTTAGAGAGTAAGTGGCTTGTGAACTACCCTTGGGGTGATTCTTTCATAAAAATATCTTTTCATTAATGACTGACCCCCTCACCCAATTTCCTTTCTCTCTCTGATGAGATCATGGGTGGACCTCAGTGGGTTCAGACAGTAGGCTATACGTGGGTACCCAGTGGCTATTGAGGCCCCTTCCACACCCCTGTGGTCTGCTCTTCTACGGCCCCAGCCCTGGAGATAGGGACAGCCACTGGCATACTGACCCCTCTGTTCTCTGGTTTCTCTCTTAACACTCTCTAGGCAGACTCTTACCCACTTGAGTTTCCAACAAGCTGGGTTCTCACTCAGTGAGAGCCCTGGGCAAAGCTCCAGAACCCTGAAGATAAGGCAGGGCCTACACAGCTGCTATGGCCTGATAGCTGTTGCCATGAACCCCACCCAACACCCCTTCCCGTTTCCATAGTGTGGCACCTTCATTACGGGGCTCACTGTGGCTGGAAACAAGGTAGGGATGGATAGCTTTGTTTCAGGTGGCAATGTTGAGCTTATGAAGGATCCTTTCTATTGAACATCTCCAGGCATATTGCCTGAGATCCCGTGCCAGAGAACTACACGCTTTCTAGTTCTCCCTGGGATGGTTTGAAGAGTGATGGGGGAAGAGCCAACTCTGCAAACAGAGGCATGGACTCCTTGCTTCTAGAGCCTAGGGGTATTGCCAGCAAGGATTCTGCCCCCGCCCCATGCCTTTCTGCACCTTCAACCCGTTCCACCCTTCCTGGGGATATGCCAGCTTCACCACAACACCCCAAAGCCCCCGCTCAGCAGCCAGGGTCAAAACAGTTCCAACGGGGATGAGGGGCTTTGTGCGAGCGGTTTTTAACAAACTATCGAGACATTTGCATAGATTTCTATGGAAACAGCATATTAGGAGGCTTAAATTAGAATTTCAAAAGGCTTCTATCTTGAGTGTCGTGGGACGAGCTGTCATGCTTCCCAATCTTCCTGCCTGCGGTGTGATGACTTCTTTGTTGCCTGGTATATTGCAAAGAAGAGTCAAAAAGGAGGGGGGAAACTCTTTGATTTTCCTAAAAATAATTAGACTGTGTTGGCAAATGACCATCCCTCGAACAAAAACAGAATCCCCAGAAAGCCTGACTCCTAAATGGTACGGAGGCCCCAGTGTCTTCAGAAGAGAGAGGCAGTCCTCCGTGGTCTGAGGAAGACAACCCTCGGAGTCTTTTCTGCCCATTTCTTGCTCTGTGGTCTGCAAACCCAGCTTCTCATTCTCTAACAGGTTTTGTCAAGAGTCAGGAAGGAGAAAATGAAGAGGGAAGTGAAGGAGAGCTGGTAGTGCGGTTTGGAGAGACTCTGCCCAAGGTAATACAGGAAGCCCTCTGTGCCTAGGACAGAGGGCTGCAGCAGAGCAGGCCAGTGCAGGCCAGTGCGCAGCCGCAGCAGCGCAGCCGGTGTGCAGCTACGGCAGTTTTGCCCAGACTGTAGCCATCCCAGACCAAGGCCAAAGAGGCCAACTTAGACTTCGCTGTCAAGTGACTTAAGATGTGCTTTCCATCATGGATAAGTGCTACCTCAATATTCCTAAGTGGTTTTCAGCCCCTACTATGCCCAGTCCCCTTCAGTTCTTATTACCTGCTTCATGCTTGCGGCGTTTGTGATTGAACTGGAGCCTTCGCATGTGCTAGCAAAGCACTCTACCATTGATATGTCCCTGATATCACTGAATAAGTTTTAGCAGAAGGAAGCTGGGGGCAGTGCTGGCATTCAGGAGTCTGTCGTTCACCAAGTCACACCTCAAACAAATGACAGAATACTTTCAGCCCAACTGAGGGTCTTCGGCAAGGAGACACACTTCCCCAGATAGGGAGCAGCCTATGGCGCCTCCATTATTGCAGCTGCAAACCTCGGAGGGGCGAGAGGGGAAGGATGGTAGTGCAGGTCTCACTCCAGACCTGGCTGCTGGTCCTTCCCTTGACCTCTGGAATTTGCAAATAAGGGAAGGGAAAGGAGCAGCAATAGACAAGGGACCTGGAAGCTCAACCCAGTTTAGAAAATGGGGGTGGGGATGGGGAGGAAAATTATTCCTCATTTGGTTGAGCAATGGGCTCCACCTGCTCTCTTGAGCATGGATAACCAAGACCTGTTTGGTTGAAAAAACATCCTCAGCTTCATTTTTCTATGTCTTGTGACCTCAGCCACATGTCCCTACCTGACCCCACCTGTGCCTCCTCTGCAGCTAAAGCCTATTATCTCTGACCCTGAGTACTTACTGGACCAGCACATCCTGATCAGCATTAAGTCCTCTGACAGTGACGAATCCTACGGTAAGCTTCCCAGGCTAGGCACCTCACCTGCCTGTTAGCCTCAGCCTCCAAAGTGAGGGTAGCGGTGACTCTGTCTTCCAAGCAAGCCTGTTTGCCGCTGCCCACATACCATGATGCAGCCTCTTCCTCTGCCCCTCGACTGCCTGGGGGGCCTTTTCTAAGGGGCTACCAGCCCTGCTCCTTGTGACTGCTGGGTGCAACCACCGATAACCTGCCTCTTAGCCTTGCCGAGTGAGCTGCGGGGGCTATGTAATTAAATTTGACAAGACCTTAAGAGGCAGGTTCTATTCCCCAAGGAGTAAGGAGGTAAACTGAGGCCCACAGAGGTCAAGTGACTCACCCAGTTTGCACAAACAGTCACCAGCTGAGTTATGAGTGGAACCTGATTCTGCCTGTGTCGCTGGTGCCACTCTCGTGTCCGTGTCCGCAGCCAGCTCCTCAGACCTGGGTGGGGATCAGCAGCCCCTCCCTGCCAGCTCTCCAGTCTGTCTCCTTCTCCCTTCAGACTCTTCCTTGTGTAGAAGTTTTCACTGACCAATGCTCTTACCCACTTGTCTGGTTTTGTTTACCTCTTGTACTGTTTCAAACCTTGGCAAGTAAGCTTTCCCTATAGCCATCAGATTAGCAGTTAACTGTTTCTCAGACGGATCTTCTAGGGTTTAAGTTTTCTTCCCACATCGATCTGAATAGAGTTCTTTTTCCTGGGAGGCTTGAGACGCTCGCCCCAAATTGCTAACACATTGATCAAAAGGGTTTGTCTGTAATCCCTGTCTGGTCAATTGCTTCAAGGAACCATCTCCCAGTGCTACAACCACATCTCCCACCATATTCCATGCCTGTCTCATGCCAAGGTTTTCATGTTGATGTTGTTTCTCCTCTCCCCAGGTGAAGGCTGCATTGCCCTTCGTCTGGAGACCACAGAGACTCAGATTCCCATCTATACACCTCTCACCCACCATGGGGAGATGACTGGCCACTTCAGGGGGGAGATTAAGCTGCAAACCTCCCAGGGCAAGATGAGGGAGAAGCTCTACGGTAGGTCAGCCTCCTCCAGCCTTTCCGGAGGCCACTGCGCCGGTGACAGGCATGTGCTTTTTCTCGGCAGTTTATCATGTGTCTGTGATCTGTGCCCTCAGAGCAGGGCATGCCTGGAAAACCTCTGGGGTAGCATGGTGATGCGCACTTTATAATCCTGGTCCTTGGGAGGCCAAGGCAGGAGGATAGTGACCCCAAGGCTCACCTGGGTGATACAGTGAGAAGTTGTCTTTGACGAGAAGAAAACAAGTCATCTCATTTATCTCTCACACCTGCCCTGTAAGCTAAGTACGGTTATCCCTACTTGGCAGATGGAGAAACTGAGGCATAGATAGACTAGGTGACTCAAATGAAGGTTACAAACTTAAGTGGCTAAGCCAAGGCTCACCCAGGACCAAGCAGGAGTTGGTAGGCACAGTGGGTGCTTGCCTGTTATGGAAATAGCGAGAGCAAAACTCACAACATGGGGGAGTGGGGCTCCCCATGCCAGGGAGGGCCCTGGCGAACCACGAGCTTCTGCTTCTGCGCATGCGAATCCCCTGGGCCCCAGCAGGACAGTGGGTTGAAGAGATAGTGGGTCATCACCTAGCAAACACATGCCAGATGCAAAAGTAAAGCTGGGGGTCCCTCTAAGCTGGTTTATGGGGCCTCTATAAAGAGATAAGGTCTAGATGTGAAGTAATCTTATGTGGAACCTTGGTGGTGTTCATTTTGCCCTACTCTGACGAGAAATGTTTGTTTTATCCCTTGCTGAGTTAACAAGCTAGACATACTTCATGAAATAACAACTGTGTCATTAAGTATCCATTCTCCTTTCAGACCCATGGCAGGCATCATTAATCAATCATCAAGCATAAGTATTTTGAACCCTGAAATTTTTGCTTGAAATATGTCTCCCAGTAGCCACTATTTACCGTCCAGCTTTGGCCTGCAAATGGATACTGCTTTGCTGTTTCCAACCCATGTGGTGACCAGACTCTCATATGTTTTTTCCTCAACCTTTCTCTTCCAGACTTCGTGAAGACAGAGCGGGATGAGTCCAGTGGAATGAAGTCCTTGAAGAACCTCACCAGTCATGATCCCATGAGGCAGTGGGAGCCTGCTGGCAGGTAGATTAAACTCTCTAAGATTTACTACAACTAGCTGGACTATGTGAGCCAGAGTCTGGGAGAGGTTGAAGTGGGGCACAGGAAAGCCAAGGTCCGAGGAGAAGGAAAGCTGTGGTCCAGGGAGCCACTATCCGGCCTCAGTTTCACATCCTGGGTTTGAATCGCCATCTCTGGGAGATCAATATGACTGTGACAAAGTCTTGGAGATTCTTCCATGTTGGAACAGTTCAGCTCAACCAGCCCTTAATGGGCACCTACTGTGTATCAGGAAGAAGCCACCGTAAATACAGTATAGTCTGTGACCTACAAACTCACCACCAACTAGTGGAAGGATGTGCAGTCCAGGTAGAAGGAGCTATAGATGGCAGAACAATTCCAAGGCAAAAGATGCTTTTTGTGTGTCCAGAAAGGCCAGGGACATAAATGGTCAGACATCCCCTCCATCTGCAACTTCCTAATTTCATTTCTGTTGCTGTGACAAATACCCTCATTTTTACAAAAACAACATAGGAGTAAAGGGTTTGACTTTCAAGCCCACATTATATTCCATTGTTGTGGAGAAGTCAAGGCAAGAACTTAAAGTATCACATTGCCAGTCAAGAGCAGAGAGAATAAAAACATGCACCCTTGCTTGCTCTCAGCTGACTCTTCACTCTTACATAGAGGCCCAGCCTAGGGAATGGTGCTGTCCACAGTGGGCTGGGTCTTCCTGCATGAATTAACAATGAAGCCAAGTCCCTATCGATATACCCACAGGCCAAACTGATCTAGGTAATTCCTCAGTAAGACTTTTCCCAGGTGGTTCTAGATTGTGTCTGGAGGACAGAGAAAACTAACCAACACAGAGGGATGTAGTGGCACACCCCTTTAATTCCAGCACTCAGGAGGGCGTTCAAAGCCAGCCTGTTTTTCACAGTGAGTTCCAGATCAGTCAGAGCTATGTAATGAGACCCTGTCCCAAGAAAAAACAAACAAACAAAAACCTAACCAGCACAGTGACTAACCGGAAAGACTGAATTGAGAACAACCTGGATGTTCCAGTGTATGTTATTAAAGGGCAGCATTTCCTAATGCCAGAATCACCTCTATTTTCTCTATTTCCTGATGTGGTCTTTCTAGTCTTCCTGAGATGGAGCCCAGTGTGGAGCAAGGTGTGAAGTGAAACTACAAGGGTTGCCTCACCTAGCTCTGGACTGTCTCCTCCAGTTTTAATACAACTCCTCTCCTTAGTACCTCTAGCCTCTACCTCTGCGACCACACACTCATCTTGCTGTTTTGATATTTTACACAGAATGTGAAAACCAACATGTCCCACATTGACTTTGTCCAGTCTACCTTGAAAAATGTGCTCTTGTCCCCCCCAACACACACACACCTTCCACAGGCCTGGGCCTTCCAGAGTCTCATTCTACTCTCCCCGTGTGGTGACTTGCAACCCCTGACCTCAGGACCATACCACCGACCGCTGCCCAGAGCACTGTTTCTCCTCTCTTCTACATTTCATCTAAATTCAATTCAAAGACAGCCTTGTGTCAATCAACTCCAGCTAGATTCTGCCTGTGGGTCTCAGCCCTCCTGCTTGTCCCAACTTGAACTCTTGTTTCTCTTTCTTGCATTACATACGGACATGCATGAATGAATGAATTGATGTGCCCCAGAAATGAAGGCACTGAGAGGCTGAGAAGCCAAGGAACATTTTCCTCAGGCTGGTGCCAAGCAAGAAGGCAGGAGGCCTCAAATGTGCCTCCACATCTTCCTACAGGGTCCCTGCCTGTGGTGTCTCCAGCCTCAGTGAGATTATCAATCCAAACTACATTGGCGTGGGGCCCTTCGGACAGCCCCTGCACGGGAAATCAACCCTGTCCCCAGACCAGCAACCCACACCCTGGAGTTATGACCAGCCACCCAAGGACTCCTCCCTGGGGCCTGGAAAGGGAGAGGGTCCTCCAACCCCTCCCTCACAACCACCTTTGTCACCAAAGAAGTTTTTACCAGCCAACCGAGGTCCCTGCTCCAGAGTGCAAGAGGCAAGGTGAGTGTCCTCTAAATTGGTTGGTTTTTTTTTTCCTGCTCACCAGCGCCCCCTGGGGGCTCCCAAAGATGGCTGCTTGGAGAGGACAGCGTTGTAGTTGGTTCTGCTTACAACTTTGGCTTCTGTCCGTCCTAAACAACTGGTACAACTTGATTTTAAAGGGGCCTGGGTAGGTAGTAGCCAAGAAAAGCATCTTCTTATAAAAACTGCATTTACTGAAAACGACATTTCTGAAACCAGTGACATCCCCTGGCATCCTGTAATCTCTGGAGGGCTCAGTGGAAAAGGTGAGGATTTCTGAGCAGAAGCCGTCCTCTACCTCAAATCTCTTTCTTTTCTTAAAAACAAGCATCCATGTTCTCGTATACATATCTGGATTCTCCCATTGGTGGCAACTGGAAAAATAAATTGGGACTAGGAACCCAAGTGAAGGCAGAGCTGTCCCCCTATAGAGAGAATTACACAAAACAGGTTTAGGAAGAACCACACAGCCCAGAGGTGGAGTTCCTAATGATCTAAGGAGAACACTGGGGGGGATCCCGTTCCTACAAAATGACAGATGGCCAAGAGACATCCAGACCCAGTTAACAGGGATCTAGATGTGTCTCCTCTCACAGTACCTTTAGCACTTTGAGATGACACGGGCTCTCGAATTCAGCCTCTTTCCCAGGCACTGCTTTCTTTTCTTTCCTCCTCAGGTCTTCAGTTCCTTAGTGGAGCTAACTAATAGTAAACAGGCACCTGTGCCGGGGTATCATCCCCAGTATTGTTCTCTTCCAGACCCCCCAAGTCAAACGCCCATGCCAGGCCTGTCTGGGGATTTCTCCAGAGAGGCCCTGACAGTCCCGTGCCTTAGCTGTCACCTGAACTAGCTGGAAGGAGAGAGGGCAGTGCCCTGAGCCTCGCCTGATCTAAGTCTCCTTCATTAGAGCAAGAGGAAGATAGCCTCAGTATCATTGGGAATGAATGCGGATCAAAGACAAAGGCAAGAGCTTGGCTGGGGAAGGCTCTTCAGTGACCCGAGAAGCAAAGCTAGGAGCAGCCACGAAGAAGATGGAAGTTCATGGAGTGCTCCTCAGATGCTCCCAGAGTAGAAGTTGGTTTGTGCTTCGTAATGTGAACAGAGCTTGGTGGGAACATGATCCCTCCAGCACTAAGTGACAGCATAGGGGTAGGCATCTCTCAGGGAGGGCCCCACAGAGCTAGGTTCTAAGCTCACCTCTCATCAAGGAGAGAACTGAATTAGAAGCAAATCCCTCAAAGCTCCCACATCTGCCTGCCATTCCAGCTCAACCTGAATAAAGGCAGCGGATATCGCTGGTACCTCAAGGTCCTCCCACCACTCCTACAGGGCAGAAGGGCAATGGCCAACCATCCCAGACTGCCCAGGGCTGCTCCAACTTTAGCATTTAAAAGTCCCATCTCCTGAGAAACACTTCCTGGTAAGCAAGGACAACTGCCATCTGAGGTCAAGGTTGTATGCTGAAGACTGTATGGACCCTGGCCAGGCTTCTGCATAAGATCTGACTCTGTCCCCTGGATAAGGGCTTGGTTTCCTGTCACCTCTACTTGGCAGATTAAAACTCTCAATTTAATCAGTTTTTTCTAACCTCCTCATAAGTATAGCAGAAGCACCCTGAACACCTGGCTGGAGGGAACACTCTTTAGCCTCCATCTCCTTGGCTCCAACCCCTGCCCCCTCCATGTCTACAGCTGAGTGGATAGTCAGGTACCAAGCCTTATGGGTGTTTTCTTAATACACACACACATGCGCAGGGGCGGTGCCTGCTTCTGTCCACCACAGGCAATGGACCTCAGAGGCCAGAAGAGGACATTGGGTTCCCAAGAACTGCAATTACATACAGGTGTAAGCCACTATGTAGATATTGGGAATCGAACCTGGGTCCTCTGGAAGAGGAGCAAGTACTCTTAATTACTAAGCCATCTCTTCAGCCCCTGGCCTCTTGTTTTCACTTTCCATCTAGCATTCTGCTTCATCTGAGATGCTGTATCAGGTTACATCCCATACACAGCGGTCTTCCGCAGACCTACCCAATCTAGAGGTCTTAGATAGTCCAGACTGGTCCAAGAGGATCAGAGAGAGGGGCTGGCTTTTAGCATCTGTTACGCTCTCAACATTTTGGGGTATATAGTGACTTCCAGGTTTTCCAAAAACGAAAAGGCCGGCTGGTGACTTGGCTCGGTGGGTGAAGGTGCTTGCCACCAAGACTGACAGTCTGAGTTCCGTCCCTAGAGCTGATGCAGTGGAAGCGAGATGTGGCCCCCACAGGTTGTCCCCTGACTTTCACCAGTGTGCATGGCTTTCTCCTTTTTATTCAGTCTAGGAGTCCAGCTTATGGAACGGCGCTGCCCACCGTGAGGGAGTCTTCCCACCTAACTATCTACTCCAGACAGTCCTCCAGACGCTGATAACTGAGATTAACTGTCACAGAAACTATGCTTCCCTGAGCCCTCCAGAGAGGAAACTTTAAGCCCCTGGAAAGAGTACTGTGCCCTTGAGCACAGTATTGGCCCTTGAGCCCAGGGTTTGCTTTGTGGGGCATGTCAGCTTTGCTGTGTCACAGTAGAACCTCACACATAAGTGGTGACTTCCTACGTGCTACTCTTTCTACCAAATCTCTAAAATGCTCTGGTTTACACAGAATCAAGGTTGCCTCTGAGGAGACACGGAGAAACTTGGAATGGCATAGTACCATTCTCTCTCTCTCTCTCTCTCTCTCTCTCTCTCTCTCAGATACAACCTCTCTATTATGTAGCTGGCTACATAATAGCTCTGGGATTAAAAGTGAGCAGCCTCACGCCCAGCTCCATCATCTCTTATTTATATACTAATGTTAAAAATGAGTACATCTGCGGGTAAGGTCTGAAGATGCAGAGGCGGGAGGATCAGGAGGTCATTCCCGGACTCTAACTTTAGCCCGGCATGGTGTTGCGTGCCTTTAATCCCAGCGCTCAGCAGACAGAGAGGCTGGATCCCTGGTCAGGTCTACATCAGCCGGGGAGACATAGTGAGTCCCTGTGGTTTTGTTGTTTTGTTTTGTTTAATTTTCAAAGTGAAGTTCATGTATTATCCCCTGGGAAATGAATAAGTTAGTGGCATTTGTATATAGCACCTTACATGACCACTACTGTACTTAGTCCCAGAACATTTTATCACCCCTAAATGAAACCCAGAGTCCTCACTTCTGAACCCCGTTGTCCTCTCCTCTTCCCCATGGTTCCAGGCCCAGCGACCTGGGAAAGGTGGAAGTTCTGCTCCAGGAGGACCTGCAGCTGACAAAGCCAGAGATGTTTGAGAACCCGCTATATGGGTCCGTGAGCTCCTTCCCTAAGCCGGCGCCCAGGAAAGAACAGGAGTCCCCCAAGATGCTACGGAAGGAGCCCCCGCCCTGCCCAGACCCGGGAATCTCAACACCCAGCATACTGCTCCCCAAAGCCCAAGAGGTGGAGGGTGTCAAAGGGACAAGCAAACAGGCCCCTATGCCTGTCTTTGGCCCCACACCCCGGATCCGCTCCTTTACCTGTTCCTCGTCTGCTGAGGGCAGGGTGCCCAGTGGGGACAAGAACCAAGGGAAGCCCAAGGCCTCAGCCGGTTCCCAAGCCCCGGTGCCAGTCAAGAGGCCTATCAAGCCTTCCAGGTCAGAAATGAGCCAGCAGACCACTCCCATCCCAGCTCCACGGCCGCCCCTGCCAGCCAAGAGCCCCGCAGTCCTGCAGCTGCAGCATTCCAAAGGCAGAGACTACCGTGACAACTCAGAACTCCCCCACCATGGCAAGCACCGCCATGAGGAGGGCCTTCTTGGCAGGACTGCCATGCAGGTGTGTTAAGCTGTATGTACGTGTGTGTGTGTGTGTGTGTGTATCTCCATGTGTCCTCCAGGGCACATGCAGTGATTCTTGATGATTCTTGAGACGGACAGAGAGGAGCTGTGGATAAAGTCCTGGCTCTGTAGAGTAAGAAAGTCTAGGTTACTAATATTTTAGTCTTATCATCCTTAATTAGAATATGCACTTAAAGCATTCCTGGTATTTTAGAGACTTCAGGCAGAATATCCTCTTCCTATAGAATAGATTTATTCTGGAACAAAAAACTAACTATGATTTAAAAAAAAAAAGAAAGAAAGAAAAGAAAGCACAGTTGAGATTGGACAGGATAAGTGCATCTCTATAATCCCAGCACTCTGGAAGTCTATGGCAGGACGACTGGGTGTTCAAGGTCAGCCTGGGCTAGATGGCAAGACAGCCAGCAGCAAGAGTGGGAGCCAAGGCTGTAGCTCAGTGGCAGAGTACACAGGAAGCCTCGATGAAGCCTTCAGCAATCCTCGGTATCTCACGGAACAGACTCTAGAACCAGCCTACTGGCTGTTCTGTTGTTATGTTCATTGCAGCGCTGAGGGTCAAACTTCGGGGCCTCCACTCGACAAATGCTGCACCACAGTCCCATGCTGGATTTAAATCCCAGATCTCCACTGCACAGCTCTCTGCCTTTTCTATCTGTAAAAAGGAGCTATTAATGGCATATGCTGTTTACATTTATGGGAAGAAATAGATTATGCCACATATTGTTACTATATGTTATCATTTTTTTACAATTATCATGTTTCATATACTATATACAGCATGTATCTATTTCACATGTATTATAGGTTTATAGCATGTGTATGAATTAGCATATCAGGCAATTAAGACAGTGTGGCTTCTTCATGTCCTCCTCATCACAGCACAGTCAAATGCGGCCTGGAGGTAGCAAGGCCCTGACAGCTCTTGTTCTCATCTTACAGTGAAGTCCCTGGTGAGCCACTGGTGATGGGAGCCTGGAGGAACCCCACAGAGAGGGTCTAAGCCTCTCCAGGATGCCTCGGAGGACCTCCTGCTAGCTCTTCTTGCCCAGCTTCAAGTCCAAGGCTGTGTATTTTTTCAGGAAAGGGCCTCACTTCTCTGTGGTCCAAAGAGTGTGCTGGCTGCAACACTGTGGCAGACGCTGGAGCTGGGTGGAAAACATGTGCCATACGGACCACTGACAGCCGCACCTGGGTCTCAGAACTTGGACTCCAGGGCCTTCTTGCCGTTGCTGTTTTAAAGAAAGAACTGAGATGCTCATCTAAGGATGAAGCGATAAATAATAATAATATTAATAATAATAACGGTCAGGTGCCACCTTCTGTGTTAGGAGCTTTACAGACGTTTGTCAGGCTGGCCTCCAGAGCTGAGGTTCAGTCACCCTGAATCGCCATGGGCCCAGACCCAGCAATCCCAAATGGCGGGTCCCAAGAAGTTCAAACAAAGCATTAAGAAAACCAGTAATCCTTAGAGCTAGCCAGGCTCCACTGCAGGCACCTGAAGCATCTGCATGCCCGATTAGGGCACAAGGAGCCTGGCCCTGTCCAACTTCAGAGATGCAAGCTGCTTTAGCTAAGCTGGGGATCGTCACAGCCCAGATCGGCCTGGTTTCTGTTGGGTTCTAAGTTTGCGGGAGTCAGAGATCAGCTCTAACTCACTAGTGAAGAGATCTGGCCTCAGCTAAGCCAGCCATGTCGGACCTCTGCTGAGCTATAGGGACCGATACTTCCTGTGCCACTGAGATGGACAGCTACCACCATAACCTGGGCTGGGCCAAGCCCACCCACCCCCGCTCTGCAACACTTCTGATGTACTGAGGAAGACTGTCCACCATTGTCCCCAATGGCTGAGCGCTCTAGCCTGCTATCAGGGAAGGTGAGCCTTGGTCCCTAAGCTCTCACGATAGTGCAGCTTCTTCCCAAGCTGAGTGGCTCGCCCTGTGTCTTTGATTACCAGGAGACTTGGATGGTGATGCCTTTTCTTGTCTTGCTTTTTGATGTATCAGGATTAGTGTAGGAAACCAGATCAAGAGTCTGCAGGAGAGCAGGTATATCCCCTATGTTTCCCTGTCTGTGTGACCAATAAATTGTGCCTTTCTATAGGGTCCTGACTGTGCGGCATCTTCCTGATACCCAGGGCCACAATTCTTCCCTGTGCTGTAACTATCACAGAGAGACTGTGGGGCAGGGGGAGGAGCTGAATGTTTCTAATGGCCAGAAAAATAGTATTCTCACCATGGAGACAGTCTGAAGTTGGGCATGGACAAGGGTAGACTCACTCCTTTCATACATATATCTGTGTAGGACTGTAAATGTCCTGCAGCCACCCAACTTCCACAAGTGTCCTCTGACATTGGCTGACCAATAGCCCACAAGTTCTGATTATTCCAGGGACAGTAAACCCACACAAACCATTCCTGGTCCATGAGCTTTCAAGTTAGGGTATAGCCTCAGGCCAGAGGACTAGCATAGATTCTGCCTGGTACCACTTGTAAGGTGCCATAACACATGTCACCGTTCCTTCCATTTTAAAATATTCAGCATCTCTCGTGAACTCGCATGGACCCCAGGGCTGGGGCCTAAACAGAGCTCCCGGGAGCAGCAACCTTGGGAGGCACTGAGTAAACAATGAACTACCTGCTGTGATGGTACCTGTGACTGGGTAGACTCAAGGCTGAGAGTATTCCAGAACAACAGCTCACCTCTACTGAGGTGAATGCCTCTCCTCCTGCAGATTCACTTCTTGGTCCCCACAAAGAACTATACCTGCAAAGAACTTCATCCCTAGCTCTAGGCCCCAGCATTCTGACAGTAAACCAAGGGTCACAGTAGAGACACATCTGGGGATTGCTCAATAGTCTAAAGAAAAGGCACAGGAAATGTAGGCACACACCCGCCCCGCACACACACCCTGCTGTTCCTCAGGTCACTTTTCCTCTGGGTAATACTCCCTTGTGACTCCAGAGTTGAGGACCAGGACCCTATTGCCTTTGGCCCATGGGACTCTTGCTACTTTAGTGGCCAGCTTGCTATGTGAGGTGCCTGCAACTGCTCATCCATGAAATAGCAAAAAGATCCTCCCGGTAGTTGGGTCTCCCCTATCATTCCTGCAGGCTAAAGGAAAAGCAGCGAGGAGGGACATGCGATGTTCCCTTTCCCTTCACTCAGAGCTCTTTTCACCTGAATAAACTCTCTTTTTCTTCCTCAGCAATGCAGCACAGCTATCTTGAGAACCTCGCTTTACATGTGGATGGTCAACTGGGGCCCCCTGATGCTCAAAACTGGAAACACCACAATTGAAGTTTTATTCTTGTCCTCCCAGGCTCTCAGTCCCGTACACATGAACTCCCTGGTCACCTTCTCTGGACTCTGGGCCACCACCATCTCCCAGGACCCATTCTAGCTAGCTGTCTCTCTTCCTAGCAATTCTGTCCTGCCCACACCCTCCAACACCCTTCTATGGAGTGAGGAGCCAGATATTGACACCCCCTCTTCACTTCAGTTTCCTTCACTGAGCTCCATAACCAAGAAGGCCGGGCAGTTAACAAGCTTCGTTCACAAACTGCCCCACCCATAAGATGACCCATTACCCCTAAAATTGTAGATCGACAGTCACTTTGTCTTTCCAAAAGCAAATCCACCCTTCTCTGTGTGGTTATGCAAGCTGGTCAAAGCCCAGATTTCCTGTTACCATAATAATGGTCTCTGGCATCACTGACTGTATCTGCATCTGCTCTCCATACCACGGGTCCAGAGGGTGGCTGCCGCCCTGCCAGACCACCTGTGGGGCTAGACGGGCGGTCACTTTACTCCTCTGTCCAGCATTTCTGTTGCTTTACTGTGGCTCTCTAACCACCGATAGATAGGAAGGAGGTGAGTCACTGAGCAAAGCTCTCTCCCACGGATACTTTCCCTAACCCCAGCCTACCAGGTCTGTCTTTGCTTGTCCTTAAAATAGCTCCTTTCTCTCTGCAAACTAATTTCCATGGAGACCCAGCTATGGAAAGACCCAGAAGCTTTCTACCAGGCAGTTAGCTCACCCAGCTTTCCTCTCCAACAGAGAGATCCTTTGTGATGCAAATATGGTCTCACCCCCATATTTACCAGCCCCCTTCAAGGTCTCATTCTGAGAAAAGTGTTCTGCTTTGTGCAGGGACTCACAGGCACACGAAGTCCAGGTACTGAAAATCAACGTCTGGTTATTCTCTGATTGGTGGCTCCTCCAAGCTGATTTTTTTCTCAGCTCACAGAAGACCCGCCATTGGGCCTACACCCTAAGTGATCTCAGACTTGATATACATAGTTCATGTTCTCCATCGTCCCATTCAGCCTCAGTTGTGCTGGGCCTGAGGAGACCAGGAGGCAGGACCTGGCCATGGGTGAGGGTCAGACAAAATGGTGTTTAAATATCTTGTTTTGTGTTTCCTGAAAATAGAGTCTTAAGCAAGCCCAGCAACCTGAATTGGATCCCCAGAACTTGTGTAAAAAGCTAAGTATGCTCATGCCTCTGTAACCCCAGCACTCCTACTGAGAGGTGGAAAGAAGAGAGGGGAGGGTTGCCTAGAAACTCATGGGCTAGGTAGCCTGGAGTTATGCTTATTTCGCAGCAGCAGAAACAAGAGGCCATGCCTCAACTAAGCTGAACTTCCGAAAGTTTTCCTCTAACTCTATACACTCTGTGGCATTTGCATGCCTTGTACTCACTTATACATGCATACAGTACACACACACAGTCAAGTATGTACACATACAAGCAACACACAAGAAGAGGAAGTATGGAGAAAGAGGAGGAGGAAGGAGAGGAAGAAAATAAGTGCAGTTTCCAGGGCAGTCAGCCAATTTGAGGCCAGGAGAATCTGTACCTGTCTCATTAGTGTGGGTTCAGACAATAAGGCAGACTCAAGTGCAAGGAGGCATTCAGTAGAAAGCAGAGATCTGAGGCAAGGAAAGAAGAGATCCCTCATGAGTAGGTGACCACTGGGCTTGACCAGTGGACAGCAGCAAATACCTATTACACCACCCACAGACATTCATGTTAAGGGCTGCTGCCTCTGGGAGCTCAGTAATCCTCAGCTCTCCTGGTCTAAGCAAAAAGCTAGCTCCAAAGACCAGGCAAGAGCCCTCCAGCCTGAAGGACAGCACATGGGAGAGCCATGTGTGACACAATGAGGCACTGGTGTGTCTGCTCCACTTGCCAGTAGCCGAGGTTTCTGGTTGCTCAGAAAGACATCTCTTTCTAAGGGGCACTCCCTTTGCATATGTTCTGTCTCTTGAAAAAAGCCAGCATGGAAGACCCAAGAAAGACGTATGGCTAGAAGGAGGTGCATAGGCCCTAAGGGGAGAAAGAACCCCAGAGGCTCAAAAAGCTTAAAAGCTAAAGCTTCTGGGAAAAACACAGACAGGGACCCAAACAGAAGCATTATAGGGCTTCATGGTCAGAAGTTTAGCAAACAAAGGTATAAAATGCCCAATTCAATTTGATCAGCTAAACTACAAACAATTTTTAATTAAAGTATATCCCTGATCAGTAGGTTTGTCGTCTTCTGTCTGGATTTTGATTAGCAATCCTCTATTTTTTCAGTAACCTTGCTTGCTCAATCTTACTGAGGACTCATCACCTGGAGTTGGGGGTGGGAGGTGGTGCCATGCTTCCAAAGCTGGAATGAGGCACTTCCACCTTGAAAAGACACAAGCCCACAGCAAGCAAAGAGAGAGATGGTAAATAAAACCCACCATAGACTGAGCTCAAATTCTGACTTCACTTAAAAAGATGAGAATTTAGAGAAGCAATTTTTTTTTTCTTTTAGCTTATGCTAGGCATTTTGACACATGCCTGTAATTCTGTCACTCAAAAGGAGTGGGAGGAATGGTGCAAGTTTGAGGCCAGCCTGATTCATGTAGTAAGTTCCAGGCCATCCAAGAGCTATATAGTGAGACGAAGTCTCAATACCACTACCATCTATCATCATCATCATCAATTATCTGAAGTTAATTACCTATTAGCTGTATGACTTTGGACAAGTATTTTTCCCAGGAGAAACAGAATTTGTCTAAGATTAACTTTTTAAAAAGTTAATGTACTTTAGGGGAACATACTAAAATTTAGAATTTCATCATGTCCAAGAAAAATAAAAATACATAAACTGTGGTGGTTTGAATAAATATGCCCCTCCCATAGGCTCACATATTTGAATGCTTAGTCACCAGGGAGTGGAACTCTGATAGGTGGTGAATGGAGATAGATTAATTGTGGTGGTGACACTTCATTGTCAACTGGACTTCATTGAAAATTCCCTAGGATTTATCTGTAAGGCTTTTTCAGAGAGGCTTAGCTGAAGAGGAAAATCCTACCCGGAATATGGGCAGCAGCAACACCCCTGCCCCCACCCCCATGAACTAGGGTCCTGGGCTGAGTGAAAAAGTAGGGAAGAAAGAGAACCAAGTGCTAAAACTCCCTTTTCCCTGCTTCCCGGCCCTGGATGCAAAGTCACCAGACAGCTTCTGCCGCTACAGGTGGATGTGGTGGACAGTAACCCTCAAGCCGTTTGTCACTGCAACAGGAAAAGAAACTCAGTGTGTGTGCCTCACATAGAATAGGGTAATACTCACTATTAATAGGCTGCGGGAAATGTTTTTGTCTCTAGGGCAATCTCTCAGAAGTGGGGGTTCTTGAGCTGGTGACAGAGCTCAGTGCTACAGCGCTCACATGTGGGTTCAACAAGAAGATGTGGGGCTGGCTCTTGGGGCACTGTGCTTCTTCTACTCTTTCTAGCTCTACATCTCCATTTCTTCCCTAACTCTGGTCTTTCTGACCCTTTTCTGCCTCTCGACAGACCCAGTCTGTTTCCTTCACTCCCCAAACATCACCCACAGAAGGCCACATCATAAAGCAGACTTCATGGGGAGTTTTGGGCAATGAGTGCTTGCTGCATCCCAAACTACACAGCCAACAGAGTACTATTATCCAACAGATGCTATTATCCATCTTTGCTATGAAAATTCTTCAGTCAGCTGGCCGACAGGAACTTCTCTCCGATCTTTCTACAGCCTCCCACCCCGCCCTGTCTACCCTAAGCCCATCGTGGCCACACCTTGGGTTGCTACTTCACACCAGCTTGGCCCTTGTCCTGTTCTGTTACAAGAAGACAGCATTCTCTCTGAAAACTTCTACAACCAGCCTCTAAAGCCATTTCCCCCACAGACATATATAGATGTGCTGTTAAGCCATCTCCTGACTCCACTTGCTATTAGACAGAGCATAAGAGCTCAGACCCACACTTGCAACACCCACTTTGGCTTTGAACCAAATGAGAGCCTTGGCGTCATCTTTCTACCCCATTTCCATTGTTATTCTTGCTAACGTCTGCTCATGGGCGCTATTGGCCATTGCAAGCGGCATCTTTTTTTCACTCAAAATATGCATTTATTAAGTACTTACTATGTGCCAGGTACAAAACGTTGGGTTAAAATACTACCTTCTTAACTCATCCCAGGAGGAAATCTTTCCATCTTCTCCAAATCCTCTCCCTGGTGTTGCTATACAGGGGGTCGCCTGCAGGTCAGTTTCAAAGATACAAGTCTGGCTGTACAGCCTTTGTGGCACTCATCTGATGCTGGTAATAAACTGCCCGCAGCTCAGAAGTTTTCCTAATAATTTTGCTCACTCAATTCAGCTTAATTCTCCCCTCGGGGAGTGGGACTGCAGACACCTGGACAGTCACTCATTTACAAAGTTCCAAAGTCTTATAGGATGGTGAGGATGATGTCTGCCAGCTGAGACCTCAGGTAAGCTGGGCTGTAGCTACAACATCTAGGAGTCATTTTCCCATAGGACTTGCTTGACTTCCCATTATGTAGTTGCAGGAGAAGAGGGAAAAAGAGGGGAAGAGGGAGAGGGGAAGAAGAAAGGAGAATGGGGGAAAGAGAGGGAGACAAAAACAGGCAGAGATGAAGACCCAGCAATGGAAGCTAAGGCACTTGGGAGACAACAGAAGCACAAAGCCTTCACTCTTCTTGGACCTGATGGGTGTGTGTTACCCAGTGAGCGGAAGCTCAGGAAGAGCTACAGCAATGGAGGAAACCAAAACCACCTAGGAGGAAAACTCAACCAGAAGTTAGAGGGTAAGGGGAGCCTGGTTAGAGACAGCACCCTTAAGAGCTAGCCCACAGCCCAGAGCTCATTGAGAAGGCAGAGAATTCATAGAGGGGAAGGGCTGTGCCTGGAAAACAAGAACAACCTGTTACATTTTGACAGCAACTCTCAAACTATACATTTATTTGGAGTATGGGGTGGGGATGGAGGACAAGTGTCCAAATCATTAAGGAAAATAGACAGTGCCAGCCATTGGTATGGCAGTCGTTTGTAATTGCATGAGCTAACAAAGTAGAATTCTTGGCATGTTTTACCCCAAAGTCATTTAGCTTTGGCTTAGAAAGCAGAATGGTTTTTATAACAGATTTTTCTAATTATGTTTTGCTTATGTTAATACGAAGATTTTATTCCCCACGTAAATACCACCTGATCACAAAAGCAGCAGGGCCTGAAAGTACACCGAGCGCCAGGTGGAAGCCAGGCTGCGGTTTCACAATTTGCTGCCGTGCAAAGGTTTGTGTTTTTTCTGTGGGGAAAGCTCTCTCCAGCACATCTGTGGAGCACAAGGACAGTTACATGATCATCTCCGCTTCCTCTTCCTTCAAAATAATGACACTCAGCTGGGTGTGGTGGTACGTGGCTAGAATCCCAGCAGCCAGGAGGCTGAGGCAGGAGGATGCAAACTCAAAGCCAGCCAGAGCTACAAAGGAAGTTCAAAAGGCAACTTGGGCAACTTAATGAGCCTCTGCCTCAAAATAAAAAGCGTTTAAAAGGTGCTGGAGGTGGCTAAATGGTAGAGCTCTTACCTGTGCGTGAGGCTCTGGGTTCCATCTTAGTGCCAAGAAAAAAACCACTACAACTTGCTTCACATAAAATTACCTGAAGAACCTATTTAAATGCAGGTTCCTAGGCCATGCCAAGATAATTAACAGGTAGTTGATTCTCTTAGTCTAAGTGGAGCCTGGGAAGCTGAATTTCAGCAAGTATTTTGGGTCCTTTTGGAATACCTGACCACGTCATTTTATTTCTAAAAAAAAAAAAAACCTTCTCAAAGGATTTGATGCATGACCCATACTTGAGGTAAAGCAGGGAGCAGGCAAAGTGAGCAAACAAAAGTCAGACCTAGGTTCAGACACCACCTCAGCATTAACAAAGCCTTCTTCTTTCTCTGCCACTTATAAGAAGGGTAATAAATACATCTCAGAATCCTGAGTGAGAAGACTGCAGGAAATAATCTCTGGGGTAAAAATCAGTGAACTGCAGTGGCTCTCAATGTGTCCAGAAGATTCTAGAGCCTTTCTCTGTGATTCCTGCCTTCAAGCCTCATATGGTCAGCACCTGGGAACATTACCCTTATTTCCCATGTGCCATTGGGTCATCCTGTGATTCTCTTGTTTCAGAGTTCAGACTGTATATCGGTGTGTGTGTGTGTGTGTGTGTGTGTCTGTCTGTCTGTCTGTCTGTCTGTCTGTCTGTGTGCATGCGCATGCATTTGTGCGTGCGTGTGCCGATCGCCTATGTGTCCACATGGGGAGGTGAGAGATCAACTTTAAATATCTTCTTTCTCTACTCTCGATCCACCATATTTTTGAGACAGGGTCTCTGTATCTGAACCTCCCTGTTTCTGCTAGATTCAGAGGTCATTGAGTGCCTGGGATCTACCTGTCCCCCCTCGTCCCCAGCACTGGCATTACAGGCACATGCCACCACACCCAGCTCCTAATTCAGGTCCTCAGACTTGTGTTAGAAGTACTCTTTG
Organism: Meriones unguiculatus; assembly: GCF_030254825.1. NCBI lineage: Eukaryota > Metazoa > Chordata > Mammalia > Rodentia > Muridae > Meriones > Meriones unguiculatus. The sequence continues at coordinate 73,038,963 of NC_083362.1, forward strand.
CACAGAGACCTTTTAGGCTCCTCCCTGTCCCGTTTCCACCCGTGCTGTTATTATTCACGCCACAGCGTATGGACAGCAGGTTTGCGCCTGCTCTCCCTTGCTGTTGGCACTGCACCATTCAACAATATGGTGTTAACAAAAAATATTAAAACTAGCTGTCTTACATTTTTGGTTCCTGTTCATAATGTTGCATAATGAAAAGGAAAATCTTTCCCACAGTCCCAGTGGCGCAGAAACATTTAGAGATGACTCTAAATATAGCCTCCCAGATGACAGAGAGGTTGTTTTATGTCATTCTGTGATTTCTTTTTCACAGCATGTTCTATGTGCCGGAATAAAAAAAAAGGTTTAATGAAATCAGAATGCTAAATTTAAAGGCACCTTTGCTCTTTGCTGGTTGCAAAACACATTTTGTTGCCGTTTAATTTGCTGTGCATCTCAGCATCAGACTCTAAGCAACTACAAAACAAAAAGCAGAAAGCAATGGCCCTGAGTGTGGCAGACCCTATCCTGCACCACGTCTCTCCTAACCTGTTAGCTGGACTTCCAGTGACTGCACGTAGAAAGAGGCGTAGCTGTTCCCTCATTGGACTTGGGGATGTGGTAAGAGAGGAATGAAGGGATCACGTAATGTGATTACAATCCCAGGTGACCTACAAATAGAGTCAGATTTTGTTAAGGAGTGTAAATTGTAACTGCAATTTACACTCTGTGTAGATTATTTAAAATACTTCTTTTGTTTGTTTGTTTGTTTTTGAGATGGGGTTTCTCTGTGTAGCCTTGGCTGCCCTGTACTCCCTTTGTAGACAAGGCTGGCCTTAACCTCACAGAGATCCACCTGCTTCTGCCTCCCAAGTGCTGGGATTACAGGTGTGCACCACCAGGCCCTATTTATTTAAAATATTTCTAACCTGGGTATAAAATCTGTTGTAACCTATTAGTAGCTATAAAACTTCGGCCCTATGTCAGATACAGTTAGAGCAAGCTTAGGGCTTCTGCATACGAATCAGGAAGAAACAAGACTCCAAAGGACATAGGCTTGGCTATTTCTCAGGAAAGCAGCTTTGGTGAGATGCAAGCAGATAGAGTTTTCTTTAACTCAAAAAAGGAAGTTCTATCTGAGAAGAATTCCTTTCCAGCATCCTTCCCTTTTGTGGTGAAGCAGGTTGTTTATCCCAAAGCCACCATGTCCCTTAGCTAGTGGAATCCAGGAGATGCCATGGCTGCTGATTTGGGTTCCATAGTGACTCCAGCAGAGTCTTTTTACTCAGAGTTCAGTGGGTGTGAGTGTTTCCTGTATGAGTGTGCTTGTTTTCTGGGGAGGTGTGTTCAAGACACCAAGGCTTCCCTGATGTTTTTAGGACATAATAGGCAAGTTTTGGCCTCAAGGCTGAAAGTTTGGTCCTTGTGATTGTTAATACTGTCAACTTGAGAGACTCTAAAATCACCGAGGAGACAGCCTCTAGAATTACCTAGGTAGGTAACCTCTGGGCTTCCTTGTGAGGGACTGTTTGGTTCAGTTCATTGAGATTGGGAGACCCACCCTAAGTGTGCTTGACACCATTCCCTGGGCTGGGACCCTGAATGGCCTGAAAAAAGGAGAAAGCTGGCTGAGCACCAGCATTTATTCCTCTCTGCGTATTGATTTCGGATGCACTGTGACCAGTCCCCCCAAGGTCCTGTCACACTACTCCCCTCTATAATGGACTTTGCCCTTGAACTGTGAGCCAAAAAAGTGGTTCCTCTCTGTAGTTGCTTTGTCCAAAATATATATTGAAACAAGAAATTACTAAGACGACCTCCAGTGTGTGTTGATGTAAGAGAGCTTGCCCTGGGTCTGGCTGGGTGTTAGGCAGAGGCCCCCGCTCTGCAGAATCATACATAGGGCCCAAGAAAGGGTTCATAGAGGTCAAAGTCTTTCTTTTAAAAGTCTGTTCTCCTCCTCACCTTGTACAGGAGCAATAACTGTGGACACTAATTTCTATAGATGTTGGCAAAGATGGCCAGACAAGGCCTTTCAAATGCTGGACAAGTGCTCTGCCACTGAATTATAGTCCCAGCCATCAGACTGAATTTTTTTTAAACACATGGTTTTATATAGTCCAGGCTGGCCATGTACTCACCATGTAGCCAAGTAGAACCCTGAACTTCTGATCCTCCTGCTTCTACCTCACTAGTGCTAGGATTATAAATGTGGGCCTGTTTCAGGGACTCAAACCCAGGGCCTTGTGAATGCTAGGCAAGCAGTCGACCAGCTGAGCTAGATCCACATCCCCAAGTGTTCCTTTCTTTTTAAAATTACATTTGTTTGCTTTTGTCCATTTGTGTATATACATGCTTGCACGTGCCCACAAGTGCCACAACCTTAGTGTGGACATCAGAGATCAGCTTGTGGGAGTCAACTCTCTCCTCTTCCTTCTACTCTGTGGGTGCTGGGGATCAAACTCAGGTTCTCAGGCTTAGTGACAAGTTCATTTACCCACTGAGCCATCTTACCAGCAACTTGAAAGACACACCACCTTCACCGCAGTCATCTATCAGAATAAGTATGTTCGTCTCTATGCTGGGAAACACACACACTCTCTCTCTCTCTCTCTAAGAAAATGGGAAGACTTTACAACTGAACGACCCAGCATTGCTTGGACTTGTACTCAGACAGTTATCTGCCATACTGTGGGGTCTGTGTGCATTCTCCCAGAAGCACACAGGGACCTCAATTGGTAGCCTACACAGTGGCTGTCTCCTGCTTCTTTCTCTCTGAGGGAACCTTGATTTTGTTTGGATATCACCCCAACATTCTAACCCACAATTTACCACTCTCACACTTCAGTAGCTGACTGGGCTCAGCTTGATGCTCTTATCTGGAGAAGTATTATGAAGTTATACTTGGCTGGCAGCCAGGGCTAGGTCATCCAAAGCTTCTTGAATGGCCCTCATTCACAAGCCTGAGGCATCAGCTGTCATGGCTGAAACCAACGACCACTGACCAAGCATCCCTCACCCCTTCCTCTCATCAGTTCCAACATGAGTCCATCTTGGGCTTCCTTGTAATCAGCTGTGTGTGGCAAATGGCTTCTTACAGGATGCACAGGAAGAACTAAAATGTTTCTATTGCCACCCACCAAGAGCTATGCAGACCACATCTCGTCGGTGACAAAGCAGCAGTCCACACAGTCCAGGAAGAGACCACCAGGCTGCTGTCAATGGGGGAGGGGAGCATTTCCTTTAGACCTGGGTTTTCTCCTGGGTTGGCTCCATTTGTAGTGAGTGTAGAAGAGTGAGGACAATGTTAACTGCCCCTTCACCTCTAGGGAGCCTACCTACCAGGTGGCTTCTGAGGATTGAAGTCAGGTGGTCAAGCTTGGCAGGCACCTTTACCTGCTAAGTCTGTTCTGCGGTCCAGAGACATATTCCTATAGTTTAAGTCCTGGAAACCAATAGCCAGAATGGTTGTCTTTCTGATATACTCCTATCACCCACTTCTTGTCCAGACTCTAAAAGACCACTTCTCCTTTCTAAAACACAATGTCTTCAGTGACAAGATGTCTAGAATGGAGAATGGTGGCTAGCCATAACCTTCGCAGCCTGGGATGATGTTGGATCAAGAAGATGAGACCTTGAGAATTTAAGAAAATGGGAGGATGGAGAGAGGAGAGAGGAAGAGGAGGAGAGAGAGGGAGTGAGCATTTGAGAAGGTGTGGTTATCCACCCAGCAGAGCGTGAGTTGCTGGTTTACCTTCAAGGTCTAGGGCAGAGTCAGGCAGGCCCTTGATAAATCCCAAAGGTTGGTTAAGGACTAGAGAAACCATTCCTTTATCTCTACCTCGACTTGGACCTCATGATGGCGGGGCTGGGTTGCTAGCGTCCGGAGGACAGGACAGTTAGACATTGTCCGAGACCCTGCTGTGCCCTACAAGTGCTGTGGCTTGGATGTGTCCCCAGAACCTGCCTGCATGGATGGGTGGATGCCATTATTGATGCCCCTAATAAAGGATGAGTCTGCCCTCCCCTTCCTCCTGCTGCCCTCCCTCCACATGGTGCTTTTGCTGTACTGTGGTGTAGGAAGAAGACCCTCCGCAGACACTGCTCCTCCATCTTCGATAGCTCAGCCTACCCTAAGCCAAATAAGTTTCTTTTCATTATCCAATTCCCTACCTAAAGTGTTCTGTTGTCAAGGCAATATGCCAGAACAGCATGCTAGGCCCTTCTGCCCTGGGCTGGACTGCCCACATTTTCAGCGGAACAAGGTCTGTATTTCCCTTTAGTTACTGAAGAAGCTACTTGTACTCGAATGTACTTGACAAAATTAAGAAAGACATGAAGAAATTTCCAAAGAATATTTAGCTATGAGGAAGCTTGATAAGAGACTAAGATGTGCACAGGGGTAAAAACCTTCTCTTATTGGAAAGAAGTCTGGGACAAAAAGCTGATGAGATATTGCTATAGAGCAGAACATCACTCAGCCCTCATCAGAGAAGCTTCTCCTTGCAGTAGATGGTACAAAGTGATCCACCACTAGACAGTGTGCAGAGTCCCAGACAACCCTAAATAGGATGTCTCTATCAAGCCATTCCCCACAAGCTCAGGAATCTACATGGAAAAAGGGGAAAGATTCCAAAAGCCAGGAAATAGCATCTTCCAGACACAGCAGGGCTGATACACGTATGACCTCACAGAGACTGTGACAACATGAATGCACATCTGTACAGGTCAAACTAGACAAAATCCAAGCATGGAGAAAGGGAAGTAGACACAAATTCTCACTCCTAACCAAAAAGCTATTTGTGATAGGTACCTGCTGGGAAAGAAAAAAATCAGTTTTTTTCAATGCAGTGTCACAGGGAATATCAACCATACTTCAGGGCAGGCCCTCAGAGACAGCCCAACCCATAGACAGCACCATGGTCGAAGGTGGCAGGGTAAGCCACTCAGATCAGTATGGCCACAGCTGCAGCATGGACCACAGACATCAACATGGCTTCAGGCAGCATCCTAGACCATGGACATCCACATGGCCTTGGGTGGTAACCTAGGCCACTGACATCAACATACACCTTGGCTGGACCTTGGACCCAGACATGGCCCTTGGAGGCAGTACAGGCTGGGACATTACCATGGCCTCAGGTGGCAATGGAGGACACCCACATCACCTCACTATCTTAAAGTCTCCATTTCTACCTCTCTCCACAGTACATGTACCATTCTGTTTTTCTGTCTTTTCCAGCTCTCCATCACATATTTGTTCATTACTGGTGCCCGCTACCCTCAGCACAAGGCAGGATGGCCTCTGATTTTTTTTCTTTTAGTTTTTTGTTTTGTTTTGTTTAGGTAAGGTTTCTCTGCATAGCCTTGGCTGTCTTAAAACTTACTCTGAGGACCATGCTGGCCTTGAACTCAAGAGATTCACCTGCCACTGCCTCCCAAGTGCTGGGATTAAAGGCATCTACTACCATGCCCAGCTACATTAAAATTTTAAAAAATGGTCAGGACCTAACGTCACAGTGCCAGGTGGAGTAGCCATCACTGGCTACATCCCTGGAGAAAACTGTGTCCCTGGATTTCTCCTTCTACTTGGGTATCCTTGTCAGATCTCATCCATGTGACAGACACCTGAAACCATTTAAGGAAGGCAAGCTTTATTGTTGAGATTCCAGCCCAGAGGTTGTGACAGAGCTATGATGCTTATTCACATCACAGGATTGAGAATCCAAGTGTGCACTTGTGTTGTTTGGCTTCCTCCTCCTGTAAAACCCTGTTTACTCCATCTTGGCCCCCAGCTTATTGGATAGTGCCACCCATGTTCAAGGCAGGTCTTTATCCATTAGTTAATTCGCTCTGTAAAGCCCTCACGGACACATTCAGAGTTGTTCTTTGCTAATCTAGGCATCGATCCGTCAAGCTGTCAGTCAAGTCTGTGTGTGTTGGGGTGCCATTAGTATATGTGTGCGTGTGGTACATGCAGGCACACGTGTATGTGGGCAGACAAAGGTCAACCGTGAGTATCTTCTTTTATCCTCCACCTTATTTTTTGAGACAGGGGTTCTCAGTGAGCCTGGAGTTCCCTACATGGTGACACTGGTTGGCCAATGAGCTTCAGGATCCACTTGTCTTCTTCTGCCCCACCCGTTAAACCCTAGATATTGGGTTTTAGACACATAGTTTTTTTGTTTTATATAGACACATATAGTTTTTTTTGTTTTGTTTTGTTTGCATAAAATCCAAACTCTGATAGCTCCTCAAGCTAAAGTGTCAGCACATTATTGACTGAGTTATCTTCCCTGCCCAACAGTCAAGAGTAACTGCTTTGGGCTGGAGAGAGGGCTCAGAAATTAGGAACATTGGCTACTCTTCCAGAGGTCCTGAGTTCAATTCCCAGCAACCACATGGTGGCTCACAACTATTTATAATGAGATCTGGTGCCTTCTTCTGGGGTGCAGGTGTACAGGCAGACCACTGTATACATAATAAATAAATCAATCTTAAAAAAAAAAGTAACTGCCACATTAGGCATTCGAATTTGAAAAGCATCTCAATAAATTGCTGCCTCAACTCTGAGTCTTACTGAAGACAAATGTCAACTTGACTGCTAAGCAAAGAAGCGTATCTCATGGCATAAGATATTTCAATATTCGTTTGTTGCGTCTTCTGCTGCCTCGCGTTCTGGGTCTGCCAGTGAGAGTGCAGTGTTGGCGAGACACCCTGTGGAGCTATAAATATCTCATGACTCATCTGAACAGCCCAATTTGAAATGGTGTCCCTTCATTTTCTGTTTAGGAAGAAAAGAAAAAAAATAGCTCCAACATATGGCAACAGTATTTTCTAATATTCTAGGTTATTCTCATCTTTCTAATTATAACTTTTACAATTTAAAAAATCAGTATCTCACCAGCAAATACTATCATTTAAAGCAGAATTTGACTTACTCAAAATTCATGTGATCTCAGCTCCAGAAACTCCTGAGTTTTGGACAGGGGTGACTGCTCACACAGAGTGCTAAAAGAAGGTCAGCCTTGGTCATCACTTGCAAGTGGAAAGGACTGACTCAGTGACCACCATGTTGTCTATCTAGCCCTGGGCTTGCCTGCTGTAATAGTGGTAGGTGACGGGGAAGAAGAAAAACCCAACATGATCCAGACCGTGCACGTAGCCAGGAAGGAAGAGGCTGTTACCAAAAGGGTAGGAGGAGGAGAGCTGAGTAACCCAAGCAGAGGTGTGTTCTAGGAGTCCCTTCTGGGAATCCCCCCACCCCTCCAAATGGGCCCTCAAGAAGACCGGCCCGTTATCGTGCCACGTGCCGCCGTTGTGAGGCAAGGGCACCCGCTGCTCTGTAAAAGTCCTCTCCTGTGAGTTAAGACTGGAGCCCGGAGATCAAGCTCTCCTAGGTGAGCCACTGATCCGCCATGGGGATGGGAGGCTGGTAACAAAAACAGGAGGCCCACAGGCAAAGGGGAAGGAAAGCAGCAGGTTGTAGAAGGAAAAAGATACCAATATTCTGAATGGTCTGCCTCGGGTGACAGGGATTCCTGGGGGCCAGTCTCATCCCTGCTTCACAGCGCCCCAAATCCGGACCACTGTCTTTCATTCCCAGTAAGGTAGCCAGATTGTATATCCACCGCTGGCAGTGAAAAGCATTCCAGTGCTTTGTACTACCTCAACCCAAAACAGACAAAAACCTGTCACACAGTTAAACCAACCAAGTCTGACATCAGTCTTCCTGGCTATACCTGAGCTCTGCCACTTACCAAACATCTCTTTATGTCTGTCTCTCCAGCTATAAAAATGACATAGTAATAATTACTTGAACCACAGTGTTGTGAGGAAAAACACAAGTTGATACTAAGAAAATAGTGCCTGATAAGCAAAAAGCACTCAAAAAAATTAACCATTATTCACAGTAGGAGAAAGCAAGAGTGATTAAGGGAAATATTATAATTTCCTTAAAGGTTAAAAAAAATGAGAGCCCCATACTCTGCCAAGGATCACAGTCCTGACTTGTTAGAAGTGCCATGTAGAGGGGGCTGGGAAGATGGCCCACTGGTTAAAAGCACTTGCTGCTCTTACAAAGGACCTGGGCTCAGTCCCCAGTACCAACATGGTGGCTGACTATTCTGTAACTCCTGCCCCAGGGGATCCAATGTGTCCCTTCCGCTTTGCCAGGGCCCAGGCATGTACATGGTGAACACAATATACATGTAGGCAAACCACCCATACACATCAAATAAATACATTTTAAAATCAAAGCAGCAGCCAACATACAGAGGAGACAACAAGGGCCCCTCTAAGGGGGCTGTATGTCCACGAGTGCCGATAGTGCCGTCTTGGCTGGTTTTTACATATGCAATCTCCAAGTCTAAACATGGCTATACACCTGCCACCCCACCATGAGGAATGCGAGTCCTAGGCCAGCCTGAGCTACAGATTGAGACTCTGCTTCAACAGCAACAACAAACAGGTATGAAGTTGTCATACTTCAGTTTGAGTTTCAGGACATGAGTTCTATGTGCAAGGATTCTTCACAATGAAAATGTCTTGCCTTTTGCAAGCATCTGTGAAATCACTAGTGCTAAAGACATAAGAAAACAGAGGGAGTGAAAAAGCCAAGTGATGAATGCCTGTAAAGAAGTCTCTCTATTGACACGGGGGGGGGGCATGTCTTGGTGTGTCTAAAACTTGGTGTAAGTTGGTTTCCTAGCAAATATTAGGTTTCTCTAACAGCTCCTGGGGTTAAACAATATGCAGTTAATACACTAACACAGTTCCATTTATTTGGTTTTATTTGGAGTGATATATTTTGAATATATTTGGAAAAAATGAAAATAAAAGTGAAGAATTAAAAACACAGAGATTTCCAGGCATGGTGATGCATACATTTAATCCCAGCAATCCAGAGGCAGAGGCAAGCAGATCTCTTGAGTTCAAGGTGAGCTGAGGCTACATATGTGAGAGCTTGTATCAAAACAAACAAATGCAAGAACTGTTTTTTAAAAGAAAGGATAATAGCAAGAGGATTAAATGGGAACAGAAGAGAGTGGAAGGTCTAGGAACTTACTGCCATCGTATGTTATGTTCCATAAATAATATACAAGCAGGTCTCCTCTGCAGAGAGTTCCTGGAGGCCAGGACCCATGCCTGGGATAGCTTTATCTCCTTGCTCATCCCTAAGCTTGGTCCACACTGGGACTGAACTATTTTCATTTGCTGATTAAAAGACAAAGAGAATTAAAGCAACAGGGAGAGCAAGGAAAACAGCATCCAAGGCTAAAGGCTGATCTGGAGCTCCTGCAGATTGGAAAGTAGAATAAGATGAGGCATCTGGGCCATCACCCTCTTAGCATGACAGTCATTAGCATCTTCATCAGAAACAGCTATGGTTACTTGTGATTGTCCTTCAAGACTGGACATTTTGGCATTCCCTTGTAGAATCGGGGTGGGGTGGCAAAGTCCTCAGACCTCACCAGAGCTCTCAAGCACTCCCTAGTGAAATCCACTGCCAGTGATATTCAGTTCTTCCTCGGATGCACATGGACTTGGGAGGTGATACACAGAGTACATACAGTATGGAAGAGTAACTGGAGATCTTCATCCAGCTATGGAAGGCAGCCTTATGAGGACTTCCCAGAAGTCATTGGGTTTTTTGTAATGTACTGTTTCAGGGTCATCTACACTCCTACAGCTCTTCACCCATGCTCTGTAAGCAAGCCCAATAAACTCACAGGTTCACCAAGGTGGGTTTTGGTGGAATCATTACTGTGGTCTGTCGTTGGTACCCTATCTGGGGGAGTAGTCGCTTGTTGGTGTCTGCCTAGGGAAAGTCACACAACATATGCTTAGGAGGAGAATCTCTTGCAAGTTCTCAGCAGTAGAAAGGACGGTCACTGAATATCCATTATGCAAAAGCAACCAGTGCTTTTATCTCAGTGAAAGCAGACTTTCCACAAAGTGTCTTCATAAGTGACGCTCCTTCCACTCCTGTGAGCAAATCTGTGCTGATTATTATGTTGCTCCAAGAGCCGGGAGATATTTCATGCTCTGCTTCTACCCATTATGGGTAGCCAAAATCCATTTCACACATGCTGCTTCCCAGCAAAGCATGCTGAATCCTGTAGACACTCGTTATTTCCAGAACAGAGAAAAATCTCTTCGGATCTGTTGTGAGCCACCAGGAGATTCTGACAGCCTCATTTCCTGCTGCTTTCTGTTACTCATCTCTGGTCCATTCGTTTCCCTTAGAGCCTGAAAATGCACCAAGGCCCCCTATCACTGCCTGCTGCCTACCTGCCAAGATGCCCTACACACACTGGCTAATTTTCAGATGAATTATAGATTATTTAAATTTGTTCTGTAACCACATGCCTTCAGTCTCATCACTCAGGAGGCAGAATCAGTCTTATCTTTGTAAAAGTGGCGCTGGCTTGGTCAACATAGAGAGATCCAGAACAGCCAGAACTACATAATGAGGTACTACTTCTAAAGACAAACACAAAATAACATTTGTTTGTTCCATTTTCTGTTGCATGTGTGCCTACACATCTTGAGACTTTAATTTCAGGCTTAATTTATCTTCATGTAGCTAGTTGTAGGCTTGAAAATAAGGAACTCATTCACAAATATTTCTGACAGCCTCATTTCCTGCTGCTGTCTGTTACTCATCTCTGGTCATCCGGAGGTGTACTGGCATCCAGCTGCCTCTATTCGAACCCAGGTCTAACCAGGCTTCTTCAGGCAAGCACTTAGCAAATAAAATCTGTGCCATATACAGTTTTTTTATACGAGCAACTGACAATTTACAATAATTTCATCAATCTCTTCGAGTTGGAAAAACCATCTCTAACTTTACACTAGTATTAGTAATGCTATGACAAACCTTTTTTTTTTTCTTGCATATGGTCATGCGTCAAAATATTATTTGATATAATTTCAAGGGGATGCTGGCTGGGCTAATTAGTAAACATACCAACTATGTTTTAATTATATCCCTGTCAGAAAATTATCATGATTAGCTGTCAAGATTTGGTGCTGTGGTCTTTTGCAGGTGATGCCACTGTTACAGTGTGAGATATTTCTGCTGACTTTCAGGACCTGTTCCTTCATTTACGTCTCTTTAGGACAAAACAGCTTACATCTCTGATTCCCATGGGTTATTTTAATGCCTCCAGAGTGACTGCTACTGGAGTGTCCTTACTACAATTCTAGAACCTGATTGCCTCTGCTACGTGTTTGTTTTGTTCCAAGGATTTAACTGTCTACAAAGGATCGTCTTATCCCCTTCTTCTCCCTTCTGTGAACTTACACATTGTGTGATTCTATTATTTTTTATATTACATTTTATTTACTTATTGTATGTGCACATGCATGTTGTGTATGTATGTGAATGAGTGCTCCAGTGTGTGTGTGTGTGTGTGTGCGTGTGCGCGTGTGTGTGTGTGTGTGTGTGTGTGTGTGTGTGTGTGTGTGTAGGTCAGAGAACAACTGGCAGGAGTCAATTATCTTCTTCTACTGTTTGGGTCCCTATTGTTGTACTTCTTTAAAACTCTTTTATTTACATTTCTTATATCTCTTTCTCCCTACTCCACCCCAATTCCTTCCAACACCAGGTAGGAGAGAGAAAGGGTTAGTGGGAGAGGAGGTGAAGTTCTCTTAGCTGCTTCCTGCTGGTTAAGGTCATTGGGTTCCTTGGAGACAGTCCAATCCTTCTTTCAAGAGATCTCCAACTTCTTGTCTCACTGCATCAACAGCAACCAGGCACCAAAGAGGGTAAGTAGCAGCAGCCTTGTTCTTGCCTGGAGCTCTTCAACACTGGGCTCTGGCATTTTTTCTCTTTCTAGAGTCCTCAGATTTAAACTATTTGAAGCTGGCAAAGAGCTCTTCTCAGAGCCCACACAAGGCAAATAGTTTGTTGCTAGAGACTATCTGAATCAGTTCTACATCCCACACCTGGGATTAAAACAAAAATGGTGTCTCTCCCCAACAAGTCCCAGGCTTGGCAACAATTGCCCTTACCTACTGAGCCATTTCATTGGACCTCTGTTGTAGTAAATTAAAAAAAAAAAACAAAAAACAAAAAAAAAAAACCCTGAGGGTTGAGCTATAAAATGTTTATACCTAAGATTATATTAAATGTTTACCCCTAAGATTATAACAGCAGTATTATCTAACCCATAATCACAAATAATGAGACACAGACAACTGTTAGATTTTATAAATGCTATTTACCTACATTGTCTCAATAACCTCACCATCCACCTCCCAGCCCCATCCAATGCCATCCACCTTAATCCTCCTCATCTGGTCTGCCTTCCATCCATAATCCATAATTGCTAGTATTTTTCATCTGGGCCTTTTCATGCATTTATTTGAGTACTTCTCAGCCCACGTGCTTTTTTTTTCTCCACAATAACCCATCATGGTGTCCTCCTTCCTCCTCTCTTCCCATCTGTCTGTTTCCCATGATTCTCTTGAATGTCCAAAGCCGGGGAAACTTAGCCACACCTACTCCATTCTACTCCAAGCATAGGCTGTTTAATCAACCAATCAGATATAATGACTTAGGCAGGTTTACACAACAAAGTTAGGTTTACATGAGAATGTGCTCTTCTGAGCAGGAACAAGATCTTGGGGGCCAGTAATTGACATTAGAATACATGGCACCAGGCCAACCCCCAAAGCAAAATATGTCCTAATCTGTTAAAAGCAATGATATTCAGACAATTCTATTTTGACCCAAGTTTTCTGTTCTATTGAGCTTATGAACCAAAGCCATCTTTTTAAGGGTCTGTGCATCATCAGTTTCTCCCTTCTACTAGTAATGGATTGCCTTCTGAAGCTCCTAAGAGTCTAATGGTGAACAAAAATTCTGATTCACTGGTTCACATTTTTTATTAGCTCTTGTTTTCATCCACCTCCTTCTCCAGTGGTGGTGGAGTATTTCTAAGGTCAGTGGTTCTGGGCACAGGGAAGCATGACTATATATAGTCTCAAGCTACTCCAGAGGGAGATACAAGAATATGGAGTAGATAATAAACAAACAAATAATAGAATATTGAGGAGAAGGTAACCTTCTGGAAGAATCTAGAAGGGGTCCTTGAAGATAGTTCAATCCCCTACTCCTCCTAATTTTGTACAACCTGAGAAACTATCATGAAACTAAGGCTCAACTTTCATTATAAAACTTCAACTTTTCTTAAGAGATCCATGAAATCATTTCTGTGAGCTTGAACAGTCTCAAAAAGGAGCTAGATATGAAGCAACTATCTTGGGCTTTTGTTATTTGGTTGCTTTTTTGAGACAGCATCCTGCTGTCACAGAACCTCACCATATAGACCAGGCTTGCTTCAAACTCAGAGATCCACCTGTCTGCCTCCCGAGTGAGCCATCAAGCCCATCTTTTAGTTGCTTGTTAATCAAGAAAATGCTGCACAGACTCACCCACATGTCAATCTTATGGAGACAGTTTCTCAATGGAGGGTCCCCTTTCCTAGGTTATTGAGACAGTGTAGGTAAAATAACTGCCTGGACATTTTACCATGTGTTTTCATAGTCACAAAGGGTCTACATTTCTACAGGCCCCACCTGTGGGCTTTTCTGAAAAATGGGAAGTACCCTAAAAGGGTGAAGCAGTCTTCTATGACTTGGGAGGAGGAAAGGGTCGCCTTACTTCATGAATTATGCTCCCACCTCCTCTTCATAAAAATAAATGTCTTTACATCCCCAACAGAGACACGTTTTGAAACAGCCCGCTCCTCTCCCTCTCTCTAACGTGTTCACTTTGCTAAACTTCTCCTCAAACTGTGTCTCTCATCTGATTTATTTCCTTTGATAGCATAGGAACCAAAAGCTCAAAATGATGGTTTGAGCCCAGGAGTTTGAGACTAGACAGCTTAGAAAGCACAAATACACATGCACAAACACTCAGTTGACCACCCACGTTACAGCAGTTCGAGTAGGTGTTGGAGGGACACGGTTATCTAAGTAAAGATAGACTTGCCATGCAGCTGAGACAGAAATTACACAATCCTGTTAAGTGCCATTGCTGTTCCCATTTTACAGGTTAGGCAACTAATGCTTGGGAGGCTGTCACTCAACTACAACCATTCCGGTATTAACAGGGAAGTGGCTCCCACTCCATTAAAATAAAGAAAAAATAAAAATTAAAATAAAGAAAGGCAAGTGGACAAAGAACGAAAACATAAAAACTGTAAAAGTGGCAAGGAAACAGACACCGGCAGACAAAACAGCCCTCTCCTGTCTCCTTCCGCGAAGCCAGGGCGCCTCACAGCGGCTGCCGCTGTGTCATCGACGCTTCCGGCTTCAAGATTGCGTCATTTGAGAGCGTCCCGCGAAGACGCTGGCTGCAAGCTTGTGCGCGGCCTACGACTTCCGGCCATGAGGCGGGTCTTCCGGCCTCCTCCAAAATAATTTCCGTCAGGGACCGGAAAATCCTCCCGGATAGCCTCAGGGGTGTCCTATGAGTGGAGGTGAGGTTTGGGCGACCGGCCCCCGTCCGTCCGCGGCTTGCTGCGCGCCGCAGCCCGCAGCTCCCGGTGTCGGCGCGGATCGGCGGCGGCCTTGAGGCGCCGGGGCAGCGGTGGGCATGTCGTCGGGCCTCCGCGCCGCAGACTTTCCCCGCTGGAAGCGCCACATTGCGGAAGAACTGAGGCGCCGGGACCGGCTGCAGAGACAGGCGTTCGAGGAGATCATTCTGCAGTGTGAGCCGCACGCGCCGGCCCGGGGCGGGGGAGCGGCGCGGCGCGGCAGTGGGAACCCGGGGCCGACTCCGCCCGCGCGCATGGCGGCCTCTTCGGGGACCTCGCGCCCCGCGCGCCCCAAGATCCTTCAGCGCTTTCCTTCTTTCTTTGGCTTTGGGCGGCATCGTGGAGGGTTCCCCTGCCTTGTTCCTTCCACGCGGGCGTCGTTTGTGGTTGTAAATCTCAACAAACCACTCGGCATGGATGCGTTTAGGTAGTCAGGCTCCAAAAACATCCTGTCTAAGGGATCAAGTTGGAGATACACACTGACTTTAAGCATTAATTCGAGAGATGAACATTCTCTTCGGAGTGCTGTGAAACGAATGGTTTTTGATTTCTCAGGGCCTCTTTTTTTTTTTTTTTTTTTTTTTTTGTATACATTTTGAGTTTGATGATTTCTCTGTTGGATCATATGGCTTTTGCTATAAATGAAAGCCTTAAGTGAGAAAGAAGTGATTTCGTGATTTCTTTGCTCTTTTAAGGATAGAAAGTATCCTTTTTTTTTGGGGGGGGGGGTTGGTTGGTTTTGGTTTTGGTTTTTTGAGATAGGGTTTCTCTGTGTATTCTTGCTGTCCCTGAGCTTCCTACAGAGACCAGGCTGGCCTCGAACTCGCAGATATCCACTGTTGTGCTGAGATTAAAGGCATGTGCCATTGTGCCCGACCAATCTTTTGTATTCTAAAGGTGGGTTCTCAGCACTTTGGTGCCTCGTGTTCCCAATTTTGCCAGTCTATTTGACAGTTAAGCGAAGATGACAACCCTTCAGTCCTGAGGTTCCCATCTGCTTCTTGAGATAACCTGGGGGAAAAAAATCTTCCTAAGTTTTGGTGAAATATTAATTCTGTTGTTTGCGTTCCATTTGGGATAAATCGGTAGTCTCCAGGCTTATCTGCACGTTAGAATCACCTGAGGATCTGTTAAAAAACATTTGAAAATCAAAGACACCTGAGACTAATGAAGCCAGTATAAGTGGCAGAGCATAACTACTGCTTTCTATGCTTCCTAAGTAGTTCTTATTTGCACACAAGTTTGAGCACTTTATTAAATAATTGGCATGTATTATTTCATCTTAAATTCTGTGAAGCATCAAGGTCAGCAGTGATTGAGTAACATCTTTGGAGTTGCATTGGTTCAATGGTGGGGCTGGGATTCGATTTTTTATGTGTTTTTTTTTAATTTATTGATTTTAGTTTTAAGATACTTTTGCATATTTTCTTCTTGGATCTCCCAAGAAATGGTCCTTTCAAAGTCAAACTGGGTTGGAGGCCTCACTCTCTCTTTACTGACCACTTCACTTTTCTGGTGTGATGCCTCTTTAAAATGGGAATGAAGAGATGCCCTGCCTGCTTCATAAAAACAGTGTAGTGTGTATAAGGGCTGTAAACACCATCTGTTTGATGAAACATAGATGTCACAGAGACAAATTGAATTGTTTTATTAATTTCAAAACTGGATGTCCTGTTGGTAGGAGGATGTAGGAACCATTTGAACAATCAGAGATGGGGGATATTTTAAATAATGAATATTCTTTCCAAGTTCTGGAGGGATGAGCTGAGATGAATTGGTGATCTGGTCCTTAAATAATACTACCTGCTTGGAGCAGAGGAAGCTGGAACAACCAGCAATAACCACAGAAGAATTTTCTTGTTTTTATAACTCTAGAGGTGGAATCTGAGCTTGCTAGGTTACTGAAGGCACTAGATAGAATGTGAGGCTGTAATTTAGGAAGTGAATGTTACTGTCCCACCCTACTCTAGGCTGTTACATGGTAGTATTTGTGTCAGTTTAAGGAAGGTGCTGGATAGCATGGATGGTAGGGCTGGTCAGTTCTATTGGGGCAGCCTCTGTGATCCTACTGAAAGAATATATGTTTAGGTTGGTCAGGTTAATTAATGGCTGTTTGAGGACTCGGGAGAAGAGAAAACAATACGGGAGGCCAATGGAGCAGGTTGGACAAACATTTTTTGCTTGCTTAAATCTTCATAGGCCAGGGCATTGGGCGTATCTTTTCCAGTTTGACTATGACCCAGTTCATTCTAGCTTTCTCAGGCCAGTCCTTCTGGCCATTTATCTTGTGTTTGCTGTGTAGTTCTGTCTGAGCCTGAAGACAAACATGAAAAGAGGCCTTGGGTAGGCATAGGTTCCTTACAGAGCCTTCTCTGTAAGATTAAAAGAGCCCTCCTAAATGCCTGTGTCCTTTAAAAGTCCTGGCCACCCTTATCACAGGGTGTCCATCTATGGTAAAAACTAATTGGCACCAGATTTTTGTCTTTTTGTCATCTATTCAAGGAACCACTTCCTCCTAAAGTTCACCAAATGTAGGAAAAAGTTGCCTGCACTTCCATTTTCAAGAAGTGGGACTACCACCATGCCCAGCTTTTGTTGTATTTCGGATTTGTAACCACCTTCTTTCAAAGCTCTGCAAGGTTCCTGTGGTCATTTTCTCGTTCTCCTTGGTGACGTTGGGACTCAGAAAGTGGTGCTTTAGTTTTGAGACTGGCTGACTTTGTAACCCAGACTGGCATCCCAACTGAGATCCTTTTTAAGCCCCACAGAGTGCTGAGATTGGAGGCATAGCCCCTGACGCAGAGCTGCCTTTTGATGTGCTGAGGTGTATCTCCCGTTTCTCCCCCAGGCACAAAAAGGGTTCTTTTACCAACTGAGAATTTTTTCTTTTTTACCAGTTCTGTGTGGCTTTGAGCCCAGAGACCTCAGAGCACATTCTCTCCCTAGTAATCTCATCAAATACTAGGAAAACTAGATCCTGGGGAAGAGAATCTTAAACCTCACTTTTTTACCTTCCCATTGTGTATTTTGCACAGCTCCACGTGAATCGTTTTCTTTCTGTTAATTTGCTTTTTGTTATAGCACTGTAGGACCTTTTGTGGCGGGATCACTCCCATTTCTGCCCCTTCAGAGCCCCCTCAATCAGACCTTACTGGACTGTACCTTTATCCCTGACTGTGTCTTTCAAGCTCCGTTGCTCCGTCTGTTCTTTTGAATTCCTGTAATATTTACTATCTCTTATGGGCAAAAAGAACTTGTTTTATTTCCAAAGTTTTTCCTATAGAGTTTAGACATAAACCATCCATTTGCCTGAGCAAGAAGCCTCCCACTGGTCTTTGACATCTTTCTAATTCAAGTTTTTCATGTAATTGTCTGCTTTTACAGCCTTTTATTCCATCAATGCCAATAAGAAGTTTAACTATTTCACAATTACACCTTTAATCCCAGCACCCGGGAGGCCAAGGTAGGCAGATCTCTGAGTCTGAGGACAGCCAGGTCTACACGGGGAAACCCTGCTGGGGGAGGGGTAAATAAATAAAGTCTAAATATTTCATCTTTTTTTTTTTTCCTGTGTTGGCTCCAATCTTTATTTCTAACCATTAGACTTTCTGCTTTTCCCAGTGCCTTGATCTAAACAGTAGTTAAATAGAGTGATTTCATTTTGCTGCAATGCATGGTGTCTTGTTCCTACTCTTGAGGTGGAAAACAGTAGCCCTGGAGGAAGGAAGCAATTTTGGTTTTCTCCATAGGGGTCATTCTTGCAGGTGTGTGTCCATGGGTTTCTGCATCTGAGGAATTAAGTTCCTAGATTGCTACAAGTTGTGACCAAGCGTCCACAAATATTTTGACAGCTAATAATGATGACACATGCTCAGGTATCTGGTGCTTTTTTGGTCCCAAGCTTTGTAAGATATATGCATGGTACAATAATTTATTTTTCTTTTTATATATATAGATACCAAGCTGCTGGAAAAGTCAGATCTTCATTCAGTATTGGCCCAAAAACTACAAGCTGAAAAGCATGACATACCAAATAGGCATGAAATAAGGTATTCTGAAATAAATTTATATTGTATTTTTTATTTGAAACTTGTCTTAGTGTTCTCTTGTGCATCTTTGTTTGTTTGTTTTCAAGGCAAGGCCCCCACACTATAGCCCAGGCTAGTTTTGAACTTGTAGTGATCCTTCTTCAGCTTCCCACCGGCTAGGATTATAGGAGTACACCAGCATGCCCTACTCAGTTATCCCTTTTTTAAAGTAAAGAGACACTATTTTCAAGCCTAGTTTTTCTCAGTTTTCTTCAAATAAAAACTAAAATCATGTAACTAAAATAGTTGTTCATAAGACACGTACACACACAGTCTTAAAAGCCTGGTCAGTATAGTGTTACCAAGTTGAGAACATTCTCAAGCCCTGTTCATAGGGCATCTATGTCAGTCTCTTCTAACCCACTGGGCTCTACTTTTTGAATAATCAGAAACAAGAACTAGGTCTGGTGTTAAACACCTGTAATTCCATCAGTTGGGAGGCAGATGCAGGCAGATCTCTTGTTCAAAGCTGAATTGTTCTACATATTAGGTTCCAGGCTAGCCAAGGCTACGTAGTGTGATCCTGCCTTTTTCTTTTCTTTTTTTTTTTTTTAAGGTGAATAATTAGAAACAAGTGGGTTCTTGAGTAGCCTTTCTGAGCCTTGTTAAAACAGGACTAACTAGCAAATGAACAGATTACTTTTTATTGTAGTTCTGTTTGATACTTTTTGGAATGCTTCTTTCAACTTTAGCTTGTGAAATTAAATTAGCAGATTGCAGCAGGCTTTTATTTTTCTTTTAAGAATTAGATTGGAAAAGTAGCAGGATGGGAAGGTAAGTCCTGATAAATATCCACAAATGTTCATGTGGAATGTTTGACTTGTTTACTGGGCCCCCTCATGCAAAGCCATACTTTAGTACAAATTGGGTTCAGAGTTCTTCTGGCCTCTCTCCATACTGTCTGTGTCATCTGCATAGTTGGTGGCTTGTATAAGAACAGTGCCCATTATTAATAAATAAATCTATACTATTTTTGCATGTTGACACCTAGTAATTGTTTAAAACAAGGCAGCTAACTTGGGTTTTAAAACAAATGATAGGTGTGGCCTACCATTTACTTCAGCCTGTAAATGCATCTTCCATGTAGCCTTCTTTCGACCTGGCAAGATGGTCATCTGGGAGATGACATGGTAGGAAAAAATCCTAAAGAAGAGATGGCTCTGCCTGGCTTTACTTAATCACAATTCAGGAGATCTTGTCTGTGTGGCCTGAAGAGTGGTTTTTAAGAGTGGTGTTGCAGTGATCTGGATAATTTTCATTACAGGAAATGCTGTTTTACCTTGTTCTCTAAATTCAGTTATCTAAAACATTGTATTTCTTGTCTGGGTAAGCTCTTTAGTTGTGGGTTGTTGTTGTTTTTGTTTTTTGTTTTTTTGAGACAGCCCTGGCTGTCCTGGAACTCGCTCTGTAGACCAGGCTAGTCTCAAACTCAGAGATCCACCTGCCTCTAACTCCCAAGTGCTAGGATTAAAGGCATGCTACAGCACTCCCAATATCTGGTAAGCTCTGGTGACTGACCTAATTAGGTTTCCATTTCTGTCATAAAGACTATAATCAAAAGCAACTTGGGGAGGAAAGGGTATATTTGGCATATATACATCCCAGTCATAATCCATCATAGAGAGAAACCAACATAGGAACTCTGGCAGGACAGGAACCTGCAGGCAGCAACTGCAGCAGAGGCTTTGGGGGAAGCCTGCTCCCCATGGATCACTCAGCTTGTTTTTTGGTACACCCCAGGGCCACCTGCCCAGGGTTGACACCACTCATGGTAGGCTTGGCCCTAACTCATTAATCAAAATGTCCCATATACTTGCCTACAGGGGCCCCTTTACATTTGGGGTTTCCTCGTAAATGACCCAGCATGTGTCGAGTTGATGAAAACAATCAGCAAGCATAGTGACTATATTCCTGTATCAACGATTTGATTCGCTTGGGAAGGTGTTTTAAATACAGACTTAATTCTTTATTGTCCAAATTTTACTAGTGTGGTGGTTTTACTGGAAATCTATCTTTTTCCACAAACATCCATCATGAGCAAGTCAGTCCTGAGTGCCTTGTTTCCATTACTGGTGTCCTTTCCACAAGTTGTCTGGGGTTCCCCTTTTCCTTCTCTATCCACTCTGTCACCCAGGCTTTTGGTTCTTTACCTCAGGCTTGTAATTCTGTCCAATGGCTTACATTTATTTTGCCACCACCTTCTTCATTCCTCAACTATGGCTAGAGTCTCTCTAGACTTGTGACTCTAGTGTGGCCAGGCATTGGGAGTTGTGGAGGGGAGAATTAAGAGTCTACTTTGTAGAGTCAGAAGCTAAACCAGGGACCAGCACAAAAGGATGTTTGCTTGGAAATGTGTTAAGAGTGTTCACAGAAGGTATCAGTCCTTCGTTGTGTTGTAAGTAGAAGAAAGCCAGTGGTCCCAGAGCAGGGAGTGGCCTGTCCTTTCTTGCCTTGTCCCTGGCAGTTATGTTGGGTGCTGTGTCTATCTGCAAGTCCCCTCAACCTGCTGTTTTTGTCTGCAGTCAGCCATCCTAGGAAAACCCCCTCCCAATCTTGTGTGAGGAATGACTTGATTTTCTTACTACTTTGATTTTATCAGCCTTTCTTTCAAATGCTAGCCCATAGGCTAGAAGGAGTGCATTTGATGCTTTGTACATTCCATGCTGCTTTGCATTCAGAGAAAGATCTGGTGAGATTCTTTGTAATCACTCAGTGTCGTTACAGATAGCTTTACACAGGTTGGTCTACTTTGTTGTCTACTGGTTTCTACTTCTTGGGGTAAGATTGGAGAAGTTGCCTAAAATGGTGAGATAATTAAATATTTATGCTTGGCTGTATGATTAGAAATCCAAGTAAAAGCAGGGCCTCTCTATTTGACCCTGGCTTTCCTAGAACTCAGTATGTAGACAAGGTTAGCCTTGAATTCACAGAGATCCTCCTGCCTCTGACCTCCTGCTTCTGCTGGCATTAAAGATGTGCACCACCATGCCCAGCTTTTTATGCTGCTCTTGGTCCTCATCCCTCCCCTTTTGCATCCTGAATCTTAAGAAGTAGGTTGTTTTCTCTTCCTTTAAGTGTGAGTGTTCTAGTTACTGTCCAGCCTTCTTCCTTTTTTCTTTTCTTTGTGTTTTTTTGTTTGTTTGTTTGTTTTGTTTTTTTAAAGAACAGAGTCACTACTAATTATGTGTATCCAGAGCCTCTCTTGAACCATGAGTATTCAGTTGTACTCAGCCAAAATTTTGCAGAATCTTTGAAATAAGTGTTTATTTCTGTGCAAATGCTGCACAGAAAATAAAGAACCAGATCCTGGGACACTGGCCCTTCAGCTACTGGGAGCAGGGCTGGGTAGCACTTGTCAAAAGTGTATAGTTGCCACACCTGATCAGAGCTATTGATAGTTCTTTGTTTTCTCTTGAGCTTTGGGACTGGCAGGCATTCCTTGAGGAGAAATGGTTACTTCTGTATCTGTTTGGGTTTGTCTAGATATTTCTCTCAGCATGGTTTAGTGGCCCTGGAGGTTTGTCGTTGTGGTATTTAAGTCTGGGTTTCCACATAGTTTGTCTTGCCAGCAGCGGTTAACTGATTAACTTGCTTTATCTCTGCCCCTCCACCATTCTACCTTTATAATTTGGAGCCTTTCATTGCTTTTCATCATGGTCTTATTTCTGAGGTAGTACCAAATATCTGACAAAGTTCCCTAAACAAAATTATTGTTGTGGAGACCTGTACAGCTGCAGCCTCGTGCACATCTGTATGCTGACCTTACTTACCTGTGACCTTCAGTGTGGGTTTCTGTAACAGAATCCTGTCCTCACCTAGGCCTGCTCTTCCCCCAGTCTTGCCATACAATTAATGATACCTGGTTAGCTCAGGTGCAAAGCCCTGAGTCATCCTTGATTCCTGTCCATCTCTCATTCCCTATATCCAAGTACTGTAGGCACACACTTCAGGATGGGTTAGACTTTGAACTGTGTCCATGGCACCTCTTGTGGTGAACTGCCTTCTGTAGTGGGGTTACCCAATGTCTTGCTAATTGGTCTCACTGTTTCTGCTCCTGCCTTAGTACCCACTCCCCACCCCAGCCTACTTAAACCCTTCCTAAGTGAGTGAGTGCCACCCTACAGTCCAGAGGAGGGGGAAGCTCAGCATAACCTTGCTGTCTGTGTCTTGGCACTTGTTTCTTTTACTAACACTTTGCCCCTCCCAGGTCTGTAGTGTGTTGCAGCCTCTACTCAGAGCATCCTTCTCTAGGCAAAGGTGAGCACATATCCTTCGTTTTTTTTCTGGTCACCTTAGAGAAGCCGTTTTCCCTTCCTTCCCTCGTTTGTGCTTGTTCTGCCTGTCTGTCTGAGAGCAGCCTCTGGCACCAGGCTGGTGTGCAGATACTTGTAATGAGTAAGCTGTGCTTGTGTTTGGTTTACTAACACCAGTCTCCTGCTTTCTACCCATAATGGCTCAAGATTTGCTACTGTTTCAGGTGCCAAAATGGTTTGATAGGTTGCACAGGTTTAAATTCTGGAGTTATTGCTTTATTTTCTAGTTGGAAAGGTCTGGAATCTGATTCTTTATTTCATTCTTCTCTTTTGCATGTTTTCTTCATATGGCTGATTGTGGTTTAGTCCTGGACATGATGGTGCGTGGAATGATAGTCAGCTACAAGAAATGGCCCAGTTGAGGATGAAACACCAGGAAGAGCTGACTGAACTGCATAAGAAGCGTGGGGAGGTAAAGAAAGGCCCTCTGCTCTTATAGGACCCTCTGGAAAGAGGCAGAAAAACAGTCACTTAACTGACACTTTGCAGTAATCTGATCTAATTTGGCATTACAAATGCTCCACGAGGCAGGGGGTCAGGTGGGAGGTGGAGGGGGCCAGCAGAGAGGAAACCATCAAGCAACATGAAGCCTATTAACAGGAGGTGAGTCAAAGCCAGATTACTGCTCTTAGCAGCATAGGAGAAACAGTAGGAAAATCAAAGAGAAAAATATTTACTGTGTGATCCTGTAAAGGCCTTCCTGACGCATCAGCTTTTAAGTGTGACCCCCTCAAATAGAGTCACTGAGGGTGGGTGCTTTACCTGTCTTACATAAGACAGCAGTAGATGAGAAAATGCCTTGACTGTGTTCAGCTGGCTCAGTTACAAGGTAAAAGGGTAGACAGTGTCCTGCAGCACAAACTTGAAGCTAACAAAGAAGAGGAAGCAGACAGCCCCCAAAGGCCCTCTGCCTACTTTGCAGCCATCTCCTTTTTTCTGTTTAACTTTACCTACCCACAGGTACTTCTTCCTAAAACTTAAGAAAATAGTGTCCCGTTAAGTAGCTTGTGGTTGAGAGTGAGTCAAAAGTCTCTTATTTATGAAAGTATTCTTTAACTTCCAGTTAGCTCAGTTGGTGATTGACCTGAATAACCAAATGCAGCAGAAGGACAGGGAAATGCAGATGAATGAAGCAAAGTAAGTAGAGACCATGTCTTCTGGGGTCTGGCTCTTGGTCACACATTGGTTGTGCTGTACTCTGAGCAGGGCTGGTGGCCACATTGTTTTCAGGAAGAATTTTAATGCAGTGCTTGCAATCTGGGGCTCTTCTAAGAAAAGCAAGGGCAGTGCCTTGGCCTCCTAGATGTAGGACATCTGCCTAAGGAAGTAATGATGGCCCTTGCAAGTGAATGTTACAGAGGCATTCTCAGTTCTCCTTGGCCACTGTGTGTGGTCACCAGTGTCCAAGCACACATCTGTTGGGGTGGTGGAAGATATGTTTGTGAGCAGAAAGATTATTAACATAACAAGAATTCTGACAGACAAGAGAAACAGACTCAGACCTAGTGCCTTAGAGCTGTGGAGAGAGAGGTCCTTGCAAGGCCCTTTGCCACTTGGGAAATGCCTAGAGCTTCCCCTTTCGTCAGGTCCTGTTTTCCCAAAAGTAGCTGTTACTGGCTAATTGTGGTCAGTAGGCACTTTGTCCTGTGTGTTTGCTAATAGAACTGCATACCAAGGAGCTAAATGGGCAGGTATGGTGGCCCATGTTCTCACTGCTCCTTACTCAGGCCCACCTAGGTGGCACTTGGCTATTTGCTCTGGCTGTGGTTACATGGCTCCGATGAGAGAAAGCTCCTCTCAAATTGTACTTTCAGAATTGCAGAGTGTTTACAGACCATCTCTGACCTGGAGACAGAGTGCCTGGACCTGCGCACCAAACTGCAGGACCTTGAGATAGCCAACCAGACCCTGAAGGATGAGTATGATGCCCTGCAGATTACTTTTACTGCCCTAGAGGAGAAACTGAGGAAAACTACTGAGGAGAACCAGGAGCTGGTCACCAGGTGGATGGCTGAGAAGGCCCAAGAAGCCAATCGCCTTAATGCAGAAAATGAGAAGGACTCCAGGTAGGATGTATGCTGCAGTTAGTGGGCTCGGGGTTAGTGGAGCAGAACCTGGTTTTTTGGGGGAAAAACATGGTCGGCAGTTATCAGTGTGGTGGAGGTGGTGGAGGAGTCATGAACCAGAAAACACTAGCTAAATTAGAAATTCTGGAATCGGAGAAATTTGCATTTGTTAAGAACATTTGCAGCTGAGCAGAGGGATAGACTGTTTGGGACATACTGTATTCCAAAATACATGCTATTCTAGTAGCATGTCCTTGTTGCGTGCTCCCCGCTCCTACCTCCAATTTCGTGAAGCTATTTAGACCTGGACAAAAATTGTGTTTCTGTTAGTATGTAAGAAGACTATAGTTTAATCTTGGGAATTAAAAATTGGAATTCCAGGCTGGAGAGATGGCTTAGCGCTTAAAAGAGTATTGTCTACTCTACAAGGAGACCCAGGCTCAATGTGCAGCACCTACAATGCAGTTCACAACTGTCTGTAACTTCAATTCCAGGGTACCTGACAGCCTCACACAGACATGCATGCAGTCAGAACACCAATAAAATAAATATAAATAAAAATAAATAAGTCTAAAAGTGAAATTCCTAGATCATCATCTTTTTAATACAGTGAAGTCTGGTTAAGATTTATGCCAGGAATTAAAAAATGAGTCACTGGTGTGTCAGTTAAATGCATTACATTGAATAAAGAATTTATAACCATTTCCACAAAGGCCTGATAAAAATCCCATAAATTGAGGACATCGACAACAAAGCTTTTGAAAAGAACACCTGTCTGACCAGCATCTAATACTTGTTTTAATAGGGAAGCCTCCCATCTACATAGTAGGAACTTGTATCTGTGTGACAAGACATGCAGGAATTTAGAACATACATGTATGCAAATGTAGGTGCTGATGATATATTCATGGTCAGGGTTCACTATTACACATACTTCCATTCAGACAGCAAGACCAAGGCCACACTTAAATACATCTATCTGGAAAATCGCCATATAAGTCCTAAGGACTAATGGTTAGTGCCTGCGCTGCCATGTTGCATACTCACATTAGTGGAAATATGAAGTCCTAAAGGTCAAGTTAGAAAACAAATGATTGCTGATTATTTTATGGAGAGTTCCTAGATAGAAATATTAAAGGGTGACAGTAAAGTTGTTGGATTTCTTAATATCCAAGAACAGCGAGTTAAGAAATATTCTTTATATTTCATTACTGTGTGCATGTTCTGTGTGCTCGAACACTAGATAAGGGAAAGCACATACCACGGTGCGCGTGTGGAAGTTAGACAGCGCCTTTGTGGAGTCAGGAACGCAGACTCAGCTAATCAGACTTACACAGCAATCACCTTTCCCCACTAGGCCAGACCTGCTCTTTTAAAAGACAGTGTTCTTTGTGCAGTCACCAGGAAGAGAGGCATGACAAGCAGCAGTGCTGTGGCATGCAAAGATGACAGAAAGGTTTGCCAGGAAGCAAGCGTGTTGTGGAAGCACGTGGCACCGTCTGCTGCGGACAGCTTTACCTAGCCATTTGTTGACTTCATCCCAAGGAAGTAAGACAACTCATTCACAAATGGTTGCTCAGGGTGGCACATTATTCATAGTGGAACAATTAGGTCCTCACATTTATGTTGTGACTTGAGACATTTATGATTACGTATTTTAGGGGGTTTTTGTTTGTTTGTTTGCTTTTTTTTTTTAATCTATGTATTTTATTTCCGTGTGCTCTGTCTGCATGTATGCCTACACACCAGAAGTACTCTTAACTGCTGAACATTCTTTCCAGCCCTGGTTTTTTGAGATTGTCTTTCTGTGTAGTGCTGGCTGTCCTGGAACTAGCTTTATAGGCCAGGCTTTACTCTGCCTTCCAGGTGCTGAGATTAAAGGGGTGCACCACCACACCCAGCTTTAACATTATGTGTTTGAGGAGCAATTCATACCACCAAGAATTTGAGATTACAAAACTAGAAATATGAAACAAAATGTTCTGCTTTTACTTGGAGTGGTGAGAGCTGTGGGGTTTTTTTTTTTCTTTGTTTGTTTGTTTGCTTTCTTACTTGTTTCTTGTTTTTATATTTTCTACCTTTCTAAAGTTTTGTTTTACAACTAGGGGCTAAACTTACAGGTCTTACACATGCTGGGCAGCTGCCACACTCTCACCGCTGAAACTTGTATTAAGAAAAAAATGAGCTTTCCTTTGCATCGTTGCTGTGTTTCATGTGCATTTCTATTTATTAAGTAGTTAAGCTTGTGCCTTAGCTTTCTTGGGCACAGTGAGGGTCATGAGGACCCCAGGGGATCTGGAAGTGGCATTATGTGACTGCAGGTGTGGACCCTGAAAAGTGAGTTGTATAGAAGTGTGGCCCCTTGCTGTGCCCTCTCTGCTAGCCTTGACTTGGTATTATCTTTTTCTTCTAGCAGTGTTGGTTGGCTTGGGTTGTTACAGTGCACACTGACTGGGGATGGTTGTTCCTGTTCTGTCTCCATAGTAAATTATCTGTCTCCAGAGCCCAGCACAATAGTTGCTGTAAAAGATGCATTCAGAGGCCATCCAGACTATCAAAGAAGCATAGTCTGAATGGATTCTAGGCTGGAGAAAGAAGAGGCCTCAGGGTCCACCAGCAACTTCCTTCCCTGTAGAATACTGTTAAACCCCGAGTCCAGGTAGCTTTCAGCTATGAGAATGTTTTGATAAAGTATATTTTTGTGTGTTGTTAAACTTAATTTTGTTTTTGTTTTAAAGATTTATTTACTTATTATGTATATAGTGTTCTGCCTGCATGTATGCCTGTGGGCCAGAAGAGGGCACCAGATCTTATAGATGGTTGTGAGCTACCATGTGGTTTCTGGGAATTAAACTCAGGGCCTTTGGAGGAGCAGCCAGTGCTCTTAACCTCTGAGCCATCTCTCCAGCCCTTAAACTTAATTTTCATCCTTTACAGAAGTTAAAAATGCAAGGCAACCTTCAGGCTATATAGCCTTGTTCCTTTCCAAGATTCTGATAAGCCATTTTAGAGGGCTTTTCTACATTAGAGAATTTTCATTAGGGGAGTGAGCTTAAAAGAAATTTCAAGCATTTCTTTATTGTAGCTCAAAAGCAATGTTAGGGGTCCAGCAGTACAGATTAACACTCAAAAGACACCAGGTGCCAAGAGTAACAGCCTGAGTTTGCCCCCTGGTGGCCAGCATCGTGGGAGAAGAACCAACTCCTGCAAGTTCTCCTCTGTCCTCAGCATATGAACCCCCTGCAGTTCCCCATGTGCAGACACACAGGTGTTGGGGTAAGGTCATTCACAGGTAAAATTGCCAGGGACGTGAGGAGACCACCTTGGCTAAAAAGTAGGGGTTCCTAAATTTAAGCCTTGGAAAGGGGAGACATGATTCTGAGAGGCTTGCCGATGCCAAGACTCTGCCTGGTCTTAGTTACAGTCCTGTATACTTGGGCAGTCCAGAGATTTCAGGGTACCTTGCTTGGGAACAGTGATACAGTTGTCCTTGGTGTCAGTAGGTCCCACATCTGCAGACTGTATATAATTGTTTGCATTTCCTTGGGCATCCTAAGTCATCTAGAGATAATGGTAGGATGTGCATAAATTGTATGCAAGAACTGTGCTGTTGTATTTAAGACTTGAGCTTCTGCAGACTATAATAGCCATTGGGTTTTTTCTTATTTTTGTGTAATGGGTGGGTTAATAGATAATTCACTACAGGAAGCTAAGTCATAGCCATAACTAGCTCTGGGATCAACTTGAATCAACTTTTTGTCCTCAGCAGCCCTGAGTCTTTGCAGGCCAGTTTTCTTTTGTGAGATAGTGTGCATTTTCCACAGTTCACAGGTGGCTCCCACAAAGGGATTTAACTCAGATCGTTATTAGGCTTGGTGGCAGATACCTTTTCACTGACCCTGGAGCCTTTTTATAATGGGGAATTTCATCAGTATTTAGGGTGGGTATTTAGATGTCTTTTGCCATCTTAGCTGCTATGTGAAAAGTCCTAACCCTTCCTTTGTGTGGGGAGGGGCAGGGCATGCTCAGGGTGTAGTGCTCTGTGACTGTGTTGCTCCTTTGAAATAGACTTGCTCACTTGAACCCACTGAAGTGAGGCTGGCACTGAGCACCAGACACCACTGGGGTTCTAGGCATGCAGCCATGCTGGGCCTTTAATATTGATGTTGGGATCTGAACTCTGGTCCTCGTGCTTGTGGCAGTGAATGCTCTTACCCACTGAGCCATCTCTCCAGTCCCGAACAGAACATTCAGATACACCTTTAGTACTAGAAGTTTGTTGAAAGTGAAATCTGGTGCTTTGCTAAGCAGGCATCAATTTACATTTTGATGTTTGTTTTTTGCAAACAGGAGGCGTCAAGCACGGCTGCAGAAAGAGCTTGCAGAGGCAGCAAAGGAACCGCTACCTGTTGAACAGTGAGTACAGAGAAGCTCATCAGAACTGTGCTCTTAATGATTTGTTTTGTGGCTTTATTTCTTTAAAAGCTAGAAAAGTTTTTATTATTATGAGGATTGGAGCTATAGCTGCAACCTGAAGTTAAATATTAAAGACAGAAAATAAAAACACGTTATATTTCCACCACTGAAAAGGTGGCATGCACACAACCACATCTGTTAATTTTTCTCTGGTGGCTTCTCATTGCACTTAGATTTCAAACCAGTAGTATATATTGACTTAGGACTTGCAGTTATATCACCAAATTACTTTCCAAGAACTGATTGTTGACAGCAGTCATCTGATTGTGACGAACTTCCTGCACAGAGAGCCGCCTTACTGTTTCTTGTAAACACTTGGATCACTGGCCTTCCTCTCATTAGACCTGTGGTCGTGTAACATGGGCTGTGGTTTCGTATCTTATTTTTGTCTGTGACCTTAGTGGAAGTTTGTCCAATTTTGAGGCATAGGTCAGGTCAGCAGTTTATTTGCAAAAAGAAATGAAATGGAATCAATTCTCCCTAGTCCACTAGCTAATGGAAATGAAGAGCCTGGTACTGGTAGCTCTGTGCTAAGTGATGGTTATTTCCATAACAATCCTCTCTGCTCTGATTCAAGATGGGTGTTCTGCTGGAATATGTTAGCTTCAGAGTTATGACCTTCTGTTACTTAAATGTGTATTGATTGCTGGGGCTGAGAGATGCTCAGCAGTTTAAAGCACTTGTTGCTTTTGCAGAGCACCTGGGTTCAGCACCCACATGGTGGCTCATAGCCACCTGTGTAGCTCCAGTTATGGGGCATCCAATGCCCTCTTCCAATGCATCACTCCCCAGGTACCCAGTGTGATGCATATATACATGCAGGCCAAACACACATAAATAAACTTAATTTTTTTAAAAAATAACTTTTATTGCTTCCTTTTAAGTAGAGTAGTTTAAAATACAAGCCATACACCTCCCCGCAAAAGAAATGATAGTTCTCATGCTAAACCTTTGCTCTAGAAGGAGAGAGTATGAATGCATGTGTGTGTCCTGACCGCAATGGAGAAAACTGGTCTTGGTGTGATTTTTTTTTTTTTTTAAACCCGAAAAGTTAATAGATAAGCCACCTAAAAAAAGAAAGAAAAAAAGGTCATGCCTTTGTCCCTTGTTTGAGAGTGTAACTGGGTGACACAATTAAGAGGCTAGGATCTCACATGGAAAGGGAAGAGTTGCTATAGAGGTTTTCAGAGAAATTTATGTTTTGGGACAGGGTGATGAGTTGGCAGAACCTGTTACTTTTGGGGACGTGGGCCTATGTACAAGTTCATATTGTTCCTCTTGCCATCTTTCTCCTGTGGCTCTCGAACTCTAGGTCTACAAAAGCCAGCCAAGTAGGAAATCAAGCCTAGCCTTGTTTTTATTCTCTTCTATACCCCAGCCAAGAGTGTGAGGCAGTAATCCTAGAGTAAATAAGGGAAAATAAATTTACTTAGTCATGGTTTAACTTGGTTGGTTTAACAGGTTCTTAGTTATATATGCTTATAATCCAAGTAATCATGGAAAGGGAAAAAAAATCTAGCTTTCAAATTCTTAAGAATCCAATCAGTAGGTGGTGAGCTCTTAATTTTTTAAGCTATTGTTTTTCCATGAAGATTGCAATCCAGTAGATCATTAAGACCAAAATAATTACTTGCCTTCTCCACAGTCAGGAAAGAATTACCTATAAGAATGTGTAGGAAGAGGACTTAGAGGTGCCTGGCATCGCTGGGATAAACAACAGAAAGGAGCATGTTAACAAACACCACAGGAAGGGTGCAGGCTCTCCAGCCATCAGAAGTACATTTGTTTTAAGTTTTTCTTTTGGAAAGTTATTCTGGTTGGCATTATTGGTTTGGAATAGGTAAAACAGTTTATGTTTCTCAAACATGATATAGTTCCCCTTGCTCATTTACCATCACTTTGCAACAAAGTCTCAGAGAGTCCATCACTAGAATGTGATACTGGCCTTTGCAGAGCTCCTGTTGGAGACAATGATAGATTCTCTCTCATTTGTTTCCAGAGATGATGACATTGAAGTCATTGTGGATGAGACCTCAGATCACACAGAAGAGACATCTCCTGTGCGAGCCATCAGCAGAGCAGCTACGTGAGTGGTCCAGCTGGGTGGGGAAAGGCGAGCTCCAGCATCAGTGTGACTTTGATTTGTGGACATGACATGAGAATCTAGTCAGATGTACTGAGTCCCCAAGCCTGTTCCACCCCACAGAGAGGAGAGTGGGAGGGAAATACAGTACAAGTGGCCTGGCATTCCTAACACAAACGCGTGTAATAGCCTCCTGAGAGATGGGTGAACCATTAAACTTTTGTATGCACAGTGATTGTCCAGATCCCAGGACACAAGGGTAGACATTGTAGGATTTTGCTTAAATAGGCTGAAAGACTGCATAGGATTTATTATTTACACCCAGAAGTTTAGGTGAGTTAGGCAGACTCCTTGTCATATTCGGGAACATCAGGTTAATCCGGGGGAGCCGTGTTTCTTGAGACTGTGGGCTGGGTTCTACCTTCTACCTCCTTAATATTTTCTGGTGGTTCAAATGCTGTGTTGAATTTGTCTTGGCTGGGATTTGGGAACGAAAAGTCTATTCCCAGCTACATATGTTTAGGGGCTGTTTTGATTTGGGGGCAAAACGTTTCTAAGGTTTAAACCTATCCTCCCCTCCTCTTTAGTAAGCGACTCTCGCAGCCTGCTGGAGGCCTTCTGGATTCTATCACTAATATCTTTGGGTAGGTTAGAAGACCTTCACCTTTCCTTTTAAAAATGTGTGAATATACCTAAGCATATATATGTGATGTATTACTTTTAATGTACACCAGAATTTCAGTGGTGCCAAGAACATGGATGCCTTAATTCAGCTTGTCATTTAGCTTCTTCTTTTCTGCTACTTCCTTTCTCTTTATCTTGCTGCGAGCTGATCTATGGCCTTTCCCTTTAGTCTGTCCGAATCTCCCCTTTTGGGACACCATTCTTCTTCTGATGCTGCCAGGTGAAAATATTACCCTCTCTCAACCCAGCATGTGAGTGTGGGTTATTGATAATCGTGCTGATCACGCTGTGCTGCCCGTAATCATCGATGTCTACACGCTAACCAGGATGCTTTGCATGCTCCTAGGAATGAATGCTGGAGCCCTTGAGCAGGGCAGTCAGGTTAAGCTTCGTGCGGTCATCATGCTCTTGATGCTCTTCCTCTTGGCATGTGTTTGACTCTGCCATGACCACAGTGTAAAAGCTGAAGGTAGTGGTAATTAGGCATGGAAATCAGCTTAAAATAGTGTTTCAGAGTGCCAGAGGTTCTCCTCTGTGCCAGCTGGTGTGTAGGTTGAGAACATTTTACCTCAGTTTACTGACAGGGCAAGTGACTTTTGTTCAAGACTGCTTCAGTGCTGAGTTTTGGAGCCCATGAGATAGCAAAAAAAAAAAAAAAAAGTGTGTTAACTCTTGTCATTGTAGTGAGATGCTATGAATCTTGAATTTTGGAGGGTCTAGAAAGACAACAGCTGTTATCACAGGCACACTGCTTACCCAAGGTCATTGTTAAGGCCTATCTGGCAGTTCGGTAGACACTGATCCTGTACAGTTTTATATAATGTCTGCCTTTGTGTTGTTCCTTAGGAGACGCTCTGTCTCTTCCATCCCAGTCCCCCAGGACAGTGTGGATACTCATCCTGCTTCTGGTAAAGATGTGAGAGTCCCAACTACTGCCTTGTATGTCTTTGTAAGTATGCTTTGTACCCAGAGCCCTCTGCACCTGGGATGGTAGCAGGATTTGAAACTGAAGGGTCCTTTGGGGCTGCATCTAGACTTTGTATTGCTAACCTGCTTTGACCTGCCAGCCTTGTGACCTGTGAGGAATTAGGGTGTGTTGTGCTTAGCTTTACCTCCCAGAATCTGTTAGAGATAATTTCTCTAGTAGTAGGCAAATGTCTGAGAGGATTGACTTGAACAGTGGAACAAGACAAAACTTAGGGATGGAGAGAAAACTGTAATTTGTGCAGTTTTCACCAGGTCGCTGCAGTTTAAGGTGAATTTTTTTACAGAGGCACCAAAGAAATGGCTCAGGTTAAAAAGTGGGAAGCTAGAGAAAAGACTCAATGATTAAGAGAGCTGGCTGCTCTTCCAGAGGACCCGAGTGTGATTTCTAGCACCCACATGGGCAGCTTACAACTTCAGTTTATAACTTCAGTTCCAGCAGATCCAAGGTCCTCTTCTGGCCTCCGTGGGCACCAGCCGTAACCATGGTGCACAAACATTCATGCATACAAAACACTCATGTACAGAGCTGAGCATGGTGGCACACACCTTTAATCCCAGCACTTGAGAGGCAGAAGCAGGTGGATCTTTGTGAGTTCAAGTCTAGCCTGGTCTCCAAAGTGAGTCCAGGACAGCCAGGGCTACAGAAAAAAACACTCACACACACACACACACACACACACACACACACACACACACACTGACACATAAAGTTAAAAACTAAAGTCCGCCAGGGCAGATACTAGTTTCATAAATCAAGCTGCATCTGGATAACTTCCAACCACTAAGAGCCTACGATTGGGATCAGGACATAACACTGGACAGAAAATACTATAGGACCTGGGGTTCTAAGGTAGGTTCTGGCAAGAACAGTTAACCTCAGTCCCAGTTGAGGTAGAGAACAGAAATTGTTCTAGCCTTATAAAATGTGGTCTGCCTTGCTCAAAGCTTTCAGAACAGTGGAGAGGCAGAGAGACATCATGCCTTAAGTGCCTAGGGTTAGTTAAGGTGGGTTTGAGGGAGTGAGAGGGTCATATGGCTCAAGTAGCCTACTTTCAATTAGTGCCTTAGAAATAGAAGGGCACCTGGGTGGTGGAGCCTCATTGGTAGTCGTTCTGACTGAGCCTGGGGCATTGAATGAGTCCTGCTTTGGAGGAGGAGTTGGACAGGGCAATGGCAGAGCCGTACCCACCCCGCTCCTGTGATTCCGTGTTGGGCTGAGCATCTTACAGAGGTCAATGATGATTGGTAAAAGGTCTGATTGCACTAAATGTCACAGCACCTTCCTTGCCCTCCACTCCCAGCAGCCCATTCTTTTCCTAGCACACTGAGGTCATGTGCATGGGACAGTGGGGCAGCTGATAATTTAGGATTCTGCCAGTGTGTGTTCCGAGAGTGAATGGTTCACAGCTGACTACTATCCAACAGAACCCTTCATACAGGAGTCTTGATGAGTGGCAGATGGATGTGACAGTGCATGATCTCAAGTTTTCAATCTGAGACCTCAGAAGAAAATATTCTTAAAAGAACTGCATGAGGTAAAAAGGTCAGGTCACTTACCAGATTTCCAGCAGTTGGACACGAGCAAGAAAGTGGACAGTCAAGTCACCAAAGTACTAATTGTGTCCCAGTCAGTTAGGGAGATGCTGTCTCCCCAGGCTATCTGGACTTGAAGCAAAACCTAGACATCTGCTATGTCTGTAAGTAGTTGTATATCCACCGTCATGTCTAGTAACGCCACCTCTCCTTCTTTGTTCCCCTTTCCATGGGATGTTTTTACCTGTTCTCATTCTCAACATGGCTGCTCATCT
Source organism: Meriones unguiculatus (assembly GCF_030254825.1). Classification (NCBI taxonomy): domain Eukaryota; kingdom Metazoa; phylum Chordata; class Mammalia; order Rodentia; family Muridae; genus Meriones; species Meriones unguiculatus. Next base: position 73,073,999 of record NC_083362.1, read on the forward strand.
GTATTAATCTTAGAAAATTTTTTGTGAAAGGGCTGGGCACAGTGGCAAATGCTTTTAATCTCATCACCCAGGAGGCAGAATCAAGAGAATCTATGAGTTAATTGATCCAGAATTTACAACCTATCTCAAAAAAAGGAATTTCTGTATGAAGAACTTAGTATTCTCCTAAAATAGCACTTTTATTGATAGGTCATTAATTTTTCAAGCATAATTTGGGTCATCAAAGTTTTTTGTGGTAAATAAACTAAAGCTGCAGGAAGTTAAACAGACTCACAGTGTTAGGACTGGCCAAGAAAACTTTTGCTGGGGCTGCATAGATGGCTTAGTAGGTGCGAGGGCTTGCTACGATCTGTGAGGACCTGTCTTATGTCCTTAGTACTCATCTAAAAAGCTGAATGGCTTAGTGCCTGACAGCCCAGCACTGAGGGTTAGAGAACAAAACTACAGGGTCTTGCTGACCACCAGCCTAGTTTTAAGTTCAGTGAGAACTTAGTGCTCCTCGTCTAGGAGTGCTAAGACAGTGAGAAATCTCCACAAAAGAGCACATACAGTGCACACACACATATATACACACACAAGCATTCCTTAGGTAGCTGTATGCTATCGGGTATAAACCATTTAATATTAGTGATAAGTAATAAGAGTAAATCTAGTAAGTATCTGGTAGAAAAAAAAGCAATTCAGAAGCTGGAAAGATGTCTCAGTATTTAGACATCTCTAACTACCAAGCTTTGCTGCTCTTTTACAGGACCTGAATTTGGTTCTGTCACTCTGCCTTCAAGGGATCTAATGCCCTCTTCTGGCCCACACACATACACTTAAACTCATAAATAAAAATAAATGTTAAAGAAAAAAGCAATTAATTTCTCTTATTTTTAAGTTAGAGGATTAAATAAACCATGATTCTTAGGAATAAAATTAATGCAAAGACAAACTCTGGGCAATGTACATTAAGTGCTTTTGTGTGGGGAGAGTACATCATGTTTTGCTGTCTGGCCTTGAACTCTGGCAGTCTGTCTGCTGTCTGAGGGCTCAGGGAGAAATGCGTGCCGCCACGCCTGGCTGACTTTGACGACTTCCTGTTTGAGTGAGTACAAGCCAAACATGGTCGCAGACCCTCCTGTATCCCAAGTGCTCAGGAGGCTAAGACAAGAGGATTACAGTTTTAGTTCGTGTTAGCCTACACGCACACAGCGGCACAGCACTGTATTCAGATGAATGGGTTTGTGCCACTGCAGCTGTAAGAACAAAAGGAAGCTGGACTCCTAGGAGGCTTGGGGTGCAGAGTCCACTCAGGGTAACTTCAGCTCTAGTTAAGGTTGCATGTTTGGCCTAGGGTTAGGCACTGGAACTGTATCTGTGTCTAGGTTCCTGGGTGATGATAACTGAGCTTGAAGGTCTGTCTTGCAGGATGCACATGATGGGGAAGTCAATGCAGTGCAGTTCAGCCCAGGCTCCCGGTTATTGGCCACTGGAGGCATGGACCGGAGGGTTAAACTCTGGGAAGCATTTGGAGGTAAGAGCTGTGGTGTCTTTAGAAGGAAGCTCTGGTGACATGAGTAGCCTTTTGCTTTGCTTTGAACTGTATTTTATTTTACTTTTATTATATTTAATGTTTAATTACATTTTGTTTTGGTGTTTATAGACAGGGTTTCTCTGTGTAGCTGTGGCTGTTCTGGAACTTACTCTGTAGACCAGGCTGTCTTCAAACTCAAATAAATCTGCCTGCCTCTGCCTCCTGAGTGCTGAGACTACAGATATGTGCCACCACAGTGGGCCTTTGAATTACATTTTAATTTGTTTAATGTGCAAGTAGTAAAGTCATAACTAGTTGAGATCACATGACTGGAATTCATGCTGTTTGGTCTTTGAGACAGAGTCTTATATATGCGTAGGTTAGCCTGGAACTCAGGGTTCTGTGTCTTCCCCAGGGCTGAGGTCAGAATCTCATGCTTTTAACCCTGAAGCCTTCTCTAGGCTCTAGAGCAAAGAGAAAGGCACGGGTTCCTGCTTTTGATGTTTGTTTGAGCAAGAGCAGTCGGTTGAACCTTTTGATCTGACTATAGTGATCTTTAGTGAGACATTGTACCTGTCTGCTCTAAATGTGATTTGCAGGAAAGTAGCTCAGTTAAACCCCTGAGTCTGTTGAAGCCTGTGAGAATGTCATGTTTTTCTCAGAGACTTAGGTTAGGACAGGCTGAATGACTCAAGTTAAGGAAATAAATCTTGGCAAGTGTGCTTTATAAAAATTAGTCAAGAGTTGCAAGTGTAGCACAGCAGTAGAGCACTTGCCTCGGTATTAACTAAATAGCAACATAGTTTGGGGATTAATTTTGGCCAGTAAAACACCTCAGAAGATGAGAAGAGTAAAAGTAGAGCTATTAAAGTTTTTGGTGAGGGAGAGAGTTATTGATAGTTGGCTGTCTTGATTGATAGGATTATAGATTCCAGCAAAGTTTCAGGCCACAATGAAATGAAGATTACCAAAAACAGGAATAATTAAAATTTGGTCATTGGTTTCAGAAATGTTAGTTTCCATCAACAATGATGAAACCTAAACATTGATACAGGAAATTTTGTGCCCCAAACTTGGAAACAACGTGTACAGCTTGGAAACATGCGTGTGACATGCCTTGATCGGCATTGTTTGAGGATCAGATTGCAGCAGAACTCCCCTCCTGTTCTCCTGTTTGTTTTGTCTCATTCTGCAGTGCTGTCACAGTCGACTTGCACTGCGCTTCGCTGCCCCCTTCAGGTGCACTTACTAACTAGCTTTTTAATTTTGTTTTGTGCAGATAAATGTGAACTTAAGGGCTCCCTGTCTGGTAGTAATGCAGGAATTACAAGCATTGAATTTGATAGTGCTGTAAGTACCTAATATCTATGATTTTATGTGGTTGATTTTGTTTGTATTTTTGAGACGGGATTTCTGTGTATCCTTGGCTGTCCTAGAACTCGCTATGTAGACCAGACTGGCTCACCTCTGCCTCCCAAGTGCGTACCACCATGCTGGCCAATTTTAGAGATTTTTTTAAAAAGTAATTTAAGATGTCTGATTCTGAAATTAAAAACAAAACAATAAAACCACAAGACTTCCATGTTCTGGGCAGTTTGAATCCACTCTCACTGAGGAAGTTGACCAGAGACTCGGTTTCTACTTTTGGCTCTCACCATGCTCATCTGTTTCCTAGCCTCATTTGCCATGTTTACATGCATGATCCTAGGGGTCAGGGTACTGACTTCTCTCAAGAAATTTCCCTTTAAAAGAACCAGACCGGGGCTAGAGAGATGGCTCAGAGGTTTAAGAGCGCTGGCTGCTCTTCCAGAGGTCCTGAGTTCAATTCCTAGCAACCACATGGTGGCTCACATAATGAGATCTGGTGCCCTCTTCTGGTGTACAGGTGTACATACAGACAGAACATTGTATATGTAATAAGCAAACAAATAAATCTTTATTTAAAAAAAAAAAGAAGAAGAAGAAGAAGAACCAGACTGGCAAGGTAGCTCATCAGGTAAAGGCACTGCTGTCAAGCCTGACAACCTGTGTCAGATCCTTTGGATCCACATGGTGAAGAGAACTGACTCCTGATCTGTACATACACAATAAATATATTTTAAAGAGAATGGCAAGAAGCATTGAGTTGAAGGTCATGATATTAAGGTAATAGGCCTCTGGAGTGGCTTAGGGAACAAAGGAAGCCATTTGAGGCAGACCCCAAAGTCACGTGCAGAGGGTAGACATTGTTAAGTACAGGCACTGCAGGCAGAGGAAGCAGAGAGAAGAGCTGGGGCAGGACCAGTTCAGTAGCTGCTGAATAATGGTAGCTCCCTATTGCTCAGGAGTACTCACTGACTTGGTGGAACTTTTTCTTTTCTGAAATCCTCTGTGTCCTTGAAACATTTTGTTTCCTTTCTGGGGAAGGTATTGTCCACATCTGCCACTCACAAAGCTGAGAACCTTATCTGAAAGGATGGGCACTGGCTAGGTGTTAGTCATCTTTATGCCTCACGCAATAGTGCCTGGATACTGGGGAAACATAAGGAAGTAAGACTGGTTAGTTGGGTATGGGTCAGGAAATATGTTATGTCAAGGGTTTAGACAATCAGAAAGCCCTTCCAAGAGTCTTGAGAGGGTTTCTTGACTATTCTGGGGAGCAAACCTAGGTACACTGCATAAGTGACTTACTATTGAGCCACCTCAGTTCCTGAGAAGTTTTGACGACCAGCTTTAGAATAAAGAGGCAGGTCTGAAGTGGCCCCTGAAAGCCCAGTAGGGCTTACGCAGTGGGACTCCAGAGGAAGGAGCAGAGCTAACACATGGAAGATGGACAACCTCAAAGATGGTAGGAGATGAGTTAAAAGGGAGTGAAGGACAAGGTAAGTGGGTGAGGGTGAGCTCTACTGTGAACTTGAGGTGTCTACTGTACTCACGGAAAGTCAAGTGAATCCAGGAAGAAGGTATAAGGCTTAGTCAAGGCAGTTGTCAAGACACTGACAGTACACTGTGTCTAGCTTAGAGGTGTAGTTGAAAGCATCAGGTCATGGACCTGATACCTGGGGAATTTGTACTTTGTGAACTGAATTTTGCTAAAAGTTTTTCTTTATTCTTGTAGGGAGCTTACCTCTTAGCAGCTTCAAATGATTTTGCAAGCCGAATCTGGACTGTAGATGATTATCGATTACGGGTAAGACCCAGTTGAGAAAGCTAGCATAATCTTCTAATTGCATGTGGCAATCAATGTGTGAAATGAAAAAAAAAAAAGTTGACAGATGTTTAATTAATTAGGAGCTTTGTGCTTCCCTAGGAAAAAATTTTTTTTTTTTTTTTTTTTTTTTGCACCCTTAATTTACCAAAGGTCTTATTTCAACATATTTTCCATGATAGTCTTGGGACTCTTCATATTTTTGGTTGCTTTTTTAAAGATATTATTTATTATTTATACAGTGTTCTGCCTACATGTGTGCTTGCACACCACTATAGATAGTTGTGAGCCATATGTGGATGTCTGGGAATTGAACTCGGGATCTCTGGAAGAGCAGTCAGTGCTCTTAAACTCTGAGCCATCTCTCCAGCCCCCTCTTTGTGTTCTTAAGAACCAGTTATATTTAATAATCTGTTTTAGCTTGACTTGTCAAGTTATAACACCAGCATGTGAATTGTGAATCTTAGGATTATAGAAATATGTGGATGACCTTAAACAAATGGTAAAGCTAGGAAACAGGAGACAGTTCTGAGAGTGAGGCATCTGGCAGGAAGAAGTTTTCACATAGTCCTGAAAGGTAACACAGGAGGCATTTGGCATTGGTGGGACATTCTAAGTTTGACACAAGTTGCTTTGTATCTGCCCACACAAAGAATGGTGTGGTGTTAAGATGAGTGTGTGAGCTCTACAGAGGGAGCCAGTTAGAGTGGTCCTTACTGCTAGTTTTGGTGGTCTGATTGAATGGCACAAGGATGAAGCAAGAGGATTCTTCAAAAGCAGTTAATTTACCACTTTACCTTTTCATTTTCCTAAGGAACTGTATAGCCAGGACCTGGAGGGTAATAATTCATGGTTCTCGCTTGAAAGATAAATCAGTCCTAAACATGGAAAACATGAGCCTGGGAAGATGGGAGGTACACACTGAATAGTGAACAGTCAGCTATGTGTGTCTGAGGGCGAACTGCAGCAAGAGACCACTGCAGCTTAGGGTTAAGTGTTCCACACATTCTCGGCTCCACAGTTCTGCAGCTAAACGTGGAAGACGTTCCTAGCCAGTGCCGCGGCCTGCACAGTAGTCAGCCTTGTGCTCAGCTGTCATTTGTTTAGGGATTTTTCTTTTCAGTTTTATTTTCATATTTACTTGCGTGCATGTACCTTTGTCTGCATGGGTGTATGCATACAAATACAGGTGCCGTTGGAGCCTAGAGGCATCACAGGAAATTGTGAGACACACACACCCCTATTTTATTTTTTTAATCAGGATCTTCCTAAGTTATCTTGGCTGGCATGGAACTCATTGTATGAACGAGGTTGGCCTCTACTTTGCAGTCCTCCTGCCTCTTCCTCCTCAGTGCTATGATATGACAGTATTTGCAGCTCTGTTCGTCTTTTATTGGGCATTTAAGATTGAGTGACTACTTCAAGGAGTTCGTTTCCTTAAAGAGAAAGTATTTCTTTGTGTTGGACATATTGTCAAGTTACAAGTGTTCTGTGTATGTTTTTTAATTGTCTGGGAACCCAGGTGGGGGAGGCAGATAGGACAGGCTCAGATATGGGATGAGGAGTACTAAGGTTGTACAGTTAAAAATTTGAATTAAGGCCTAGGCTTGTAGAGTGAGGTCGAATAGTGCCGACCAACTATGGAAGGAGGGACCTGCGGGTTTCTTTATATTGTACCCTCAGAGGGAAAGAGGGGAAGCATTTGAGGTAATGTGGAGTAGTGGGTGGTGTTTTTTTCATGGGTGAAGACAATATAGATAGGCGGGAATTACCATCCTGAAGTAAGGATGAGGCAACTGGAGAAGTAGACCTAGAAGATGAAGGTCAGAGCCAGAGCACAGAGCAGACAGCTGGGCCACTTGTGGATGATCTGGGTGCTCATGACATCATGCTTGGACGGTAGCATCCTTTTATAGATTGCTTTTAGGGCTGTGGCCTGCTTGCAGCATGTCTTGTCCCCTAAGTAAATAGCAGATGTGAAAGCCTTTTTAGATGACTTTTCTGTGCCTCAAGAACTCAGGCAAATCCTGCTAGGTTCAGGAAATAAAGTAGGTTCCCCTGTTGGAAGAAACTCTAGCTTCTACATACATCCTGGTTCACAGGTGTTAGAGAACACAATGGACTACCCATTCATGATCTGCCTGGAAACTTGTTATCCAAACACTAGTTAGTGTGTCCATGGGTTTTAGTAAGGAAATGTGTTGGAAGAGGCTAGAGTTTGAAAAGCAGCTGGTTGAGTACCTTCCTGTAATGCATCCTAGAAACGTGTGAGCACTGGCTGCTTTTGTTAAGTCTTGTCACAAAAAAAAAGTCTTGTCACTATAGCTGGCCACTGTAGGATTTACATCAGGCAGCTAACTTTTCTGACTGTCCTACCTCTCACCTCTTGAGTGCTGTGGAGAAGTAGCCACTGTGAGGACTGGTTGATTACCAGACTGGTTTCATATCAGAGGGCTCCAATGCCCTTTTCTGACTTCTGTGCATGGTACATCTACATAGAATAACAATAAAATCCTGAAAAAGAACTGATCTGCACAATGCCTTGAGGCCCATAGGGAACTTGGACAAAACCCCTTAGGGGAAAGGACCTTTCAGACCCCATTTTGAAGCTTCTCTGGCTTATGCCTGTTTCAAGAAGCTGAAATTTGAAGGTAGTATTCAAATTAAATATTAAACATAAACTTCAAAAACATGTAATAAGTTGGGTGTGGTGGCTCATACCTGTAATTCCACTTGGGAGGCTGAGGCAGGACGATCGCACATGAGGAGGTCAGAATAACCTGCAGGAATCTGTTTCTTCTTCCGTTATGTCAGTTCCAGGGATCAAATTCGGGTTGTCAGCTTTGGTGGTAAGATCTTTAACCACTGAGCCATCTCACTGGCCCAGGTCTGTTTCCTCTTCAGTTCAGCCCTCGAAGATGTAGCTGTGAAAGCTTGAGTCCTTCTAGGGAAGAGGCTTAATCCTCATTCAGAAGGGCAAACAGGATAGACATTGGAAGTAGAAGACTGGGAACAGGACAGGAGCCTTCCACAGAGGGCCTCTGAAAGACTCTTCTGATCGAGGTATTAAAGCAGATGCTGAGACTCATAGCCAAACTTTGGACAGAGTGCAGGGAATCTTATGGAAGATGGGGTAGATAGAAAGACTGGAGAGGACAGGAGCTCCACAAGAAGAACAACAGAGCCCGGAAACCTGGGCCCCAGGGGGCCTACAGAAACCTATTCTCCAACCAAGGACCACGTATGGAGAGGACCTAGACCCTCCCCCCACTCATATGAATCCCATAAGCTTCCCAGTTTCCAAGTGGGTTCCCTAGTAAGTGGGGCAGGGGCTCTCTCTGACATGAACTCAGTGGCCTGCTCTTTGATCACCTCTCCCTGGGGATGTGGCCTTGCCAGGCCACAGAGGAAGAGGCTCTAGGCAGTCCTGGTTTGACCTGATAGGCTAGAGTCAGAAGGGGAGGATGTCCTCACCTATCAGTGGACTAGGGGGTGGGCCATAGGGGAGGAAGAGGAATAGTGGGTAGGATGGGAGGAGACAAGGGAGACGGCTACAGCCCTGATACAATGTGAATAAATTACAATAAATAATAAATAAAATTAAAAAAAAAAAGCTCGAGTTCTTGGACTTCAGGTACTTGTAAAGGCATTCTTTTCACTTAAAGGAAAAACAATTGCCATGTGCCTTTTAGCCCTTGCCCTTGAAAGCCAGAAAAGGGACTATCTTAAATATTTGTGCATTTAAGGCCAGTTTGATCTACATAGTGAGTTACAGCACAACCAAAACTGAATAGAAAGACCCTGCCTCAAAAAAAGAAAGAGAAAAAAAATTGTGTTTATTCATGTGGGAGAGGAGGGTGTGTGCTGTTGTACTCATGTGGAGGCAGAGGACAGCCTGGGGGATAGGTTCTCATCCATGTGGTCCAACTTGGAGCCATCTTACTGCTCCAGGGCATTCTACCCTCTTTTTTCCCTTTCTTCAAAATGATTTACTTATTCTTAATATTTTTATTTTATGTGCATTGGTATTTTGCCTGCATGTATATCTGTATGAGGGTATTAGATCTGCTCGAGCTGGAGTTACAGACAGTTGTTAGCAGTTGTGTGGGTGCTGGGAAATGAACTCAGGTCCTCTGGAAGAGCAGCCAGTGCTCTTAACCACAGAATCATCTCTTCAGGCACTCCCCCTCCCTTTTTTTTTAAAAAAAACAAGGGTTCTTCTCCCCCTCCCCTCCCCATAGGGTTTCTCTCTATAACCTTGGCTGTCCTGGACTCACTTTATAGACCAGCTGACCCTTAAACTCAGAGATCCCCATGCATCTGCCTCCCCAAATTCTGGGATTACAGGTGTGCACCACCGTGCCTGGCTGCCATTCTTTTCTTAATTAGAAACAAAACAGTATTGAACCCTTTGAACTTGGAGGTGGGGGACATACTTACAAAAATAATTCTAGTTAGGTGTGGTTGTGATCCAGTCTGATCAACATAGTGAGCTCTAGTACAGCCAAGGTTACATGGTAAGACCCTGTCTTTAATTTTAAAATAAAAATTGATACCCTAGGGAGCCAGGGGTGGCTCAGCAATAAGTGCTTACCATACATACAAGCCTGATTATTTCAGTTGGATTCCTGGAAACCATGTAAAGGAAGGAGAAAACTGTCTCCACTTGGCATTCATACACATAATTAACATTAATAATAATAATATAAATCAAAGGGCTGAAGAGGTGCCTTAGTAGTTGATTGCCAAACTGCCCTTGCAAAAGACCAGAGTTTTGTTTACCTGTAGCATCAGCTATAGAGGATCCAGTGCTTCTCATCCCCCTGGAAAACTGCAGTGGTGTGCATAAAATAGTAAGCCTTTAAAAATAAGTAAAACTGAAAAGCCAGGCATGTTAGTGCATGCCTTTAATCCTAGCTAGCACTCAGAAGGCAGTTGCCTTCTACATAGTGAGATATTGTCTCAAAAAAAAGAGGTCAGTGATGAATAGTAAAAGGTCTGACATCCAAGGTCACCTCCCAGCAGCCTACATCCCCAGCTGCTTGCTTCTCCCATCATGCTCTAGTAGTGCTATTGTGGGCTAAAGCAGTAGCTGACATGCAGTGATGTCTCCATTCTGTGATCCCTGACAAGCCCAGAGGAGACCCTGGTTGGCATCAGACAGCTCAATCACAAAGGGATTTGATTGTTGGGAGTGCTGATATCCTTGGCTATGATCTGACATTTTAAGCTGAGACCTCTTATTTTAAACATCCCATGGCTTCTGATTATGTATATGGAATTCTGATGATTCCTTTTGTAAATTATGCCTGCAATGGCCCTGTCTGTCCTCACTTTTAGTGGCACTGAATAAAGTCCTGTCTGTTCATTTGAGCCAACCTTAGTGCACCTATTAATACCAACCAGCCCTGGAGAAGGCAGGCTAGAGGCTCTTACACACATTCTCCTCCTGCTTCCTCTTTTCTGTTTTTAGAGTGTTAGGATCTTTATGAAATTTGGTGCTGTTTTTAAGGTTGGATTTGTATTTATTTTTAGTAGATTTCCCCCGACCCCCTCCTGTGCTGGGGCCTAGAACCTCATATGTGCTAGACAAGTGTTCTACCACTGAGCTAACAACTCTCTATGTTGCTCAGGCTGGTCTGAGTTTACAGATTCCAGGAATCCAAGTACGGGGATTATGTATGTAACTCCATGCGTGCCTTGATCTTTGTAGTCTTGATCCTTGTGCTATTCAGATTTCTGAGACTGTCAGATTTCTGAGACTGTTGTGAGAGACCTAAAACAGGACAAAATAGCTGACATCAACAACTCAAACTCCGGTTTCAGAAGTTTAGCCCAAGCTTGCTTGGGCCTATAGTGACACAGTACATGGAGTGGCTGGGAAATGTGTTTACCTCATGGTGAGAGAGCAAAACAGGAAGACTCCAGGGACCCCTCGGTGGTAGTTGAGCATGTACTCAAGTGTGTTCTCTTCCCACTGGGCCACAGACTATAGAGATCAAGTCTCAAGGCATCAGTCCTTGGGCACCATTCAAGATCCAATGAGAGCAATCAATCATCTTTAGGCAGTACCAAGAAATCATTTCTGGAAGATTCTGAAAGCCCCACCTTTGCTCAGATATGTGACTGCACTGTTGGGGTGGTGCTTCAGGTGACATGTGTGGCTTTTTTGACTGCGGCTGAGTAGGAAGGTGTGCCCCATACGCCATGTTTCTTTTCTCTTGTCTTCTGATTTCTTTGAGGATGTATGGCAGGATTTCAGAGCTTTTTATCTGTTTTATCGGGTTCTTATACCTTTATCTCCCTTCCATCTCCCAACACTGGATAGGAGAGAAAGAAAGTCAAATGGAAGGGGATGTAGACCTCTTTAAACTACTTCCTGCTCATTAGAGGTGTTGAGTTCCTTGGGGCAAAGCCAATCCATCTTGTCAGGGTATCTCCAACTTCTTATCTCTTCTCACAGCCACTTGACAAAACAGCAACAGGAGCAGGAACCAGCAGGAGGAGCAGCCCACTTCTCTTTGGGCTTTTGGCTTTTTATATCCTCTCTAGAGTCCCCAGAATTAAACTATTTTAAGCTGGCAGAATCATGTCCCTGCAAGAGCACTCATGAGGCAAATAGTCTGCTGCTATAGATAATCTGAAGCAGCCCCATATCTCACACCTGGGATTAAAACAAAAACATGTTTACATTAACATAACTGGATTTTTAAAGACAACAAAATTGTCACTACAGCTCTGGAGTTCCTCCAGGAGGGCAGTGTGTCACCCCACATCTCAACCTGGCTGTGTCCTCTCTTCTAGCACACACTCACAGGCCATAGTGGGAAAGTGCTCTCTGCCAAGTTCCTGCTGGACAATGCACGGATAGTCTCAGGAAGTCACGACCGGACCCTCAAACTCTGGGATCTACGCAGCAAAGTCTGTGAGGAAATTCAGTCTCTCTATGTGTGTTTGTATAGATATTAGTGGAGAGGTGATATTCCCATGTCAGAGTTTGCATTTTGTGTGTTCAGTCTGCACCCCAGGTTTATGTCAGTCTGAGAGGCACTGGGCTAGTGAGGGTTGTTTCTGCTTCAAGTCTGATTTCAATTTGTGGTTTTGGGGGGCCCAGTGGTGAAGAGTATAAGCCATGCAACTGCCTTTGATTGATGATGTTTATTTGTTTGTTTGTTTTCAGGCATAAAGACAGTGTTTGCAGGATCCAGCTGCAATGACATTGTTTGCACTGAACAGTGTGTTATGAGTGGACATTTTGACAAGAAAATTCGTTTTTGGGATATCCGGTATGACACTTAAGAGCTTGGTGGGGAGGCTGATGAGAATTTACATAAGGAGTTGTGAGCATGCTTTTGTGTGGGTGTGTGCTCTCATACTTGGGGACTGGCAGAGCTCCATGTCACCTGGGTCTGAGCTGTGCTATTTTTTATACAAAGTAACCAGCCATCATGTGCTGTGCATACGCTTATGTACCAGATGCCCTACCAGCTGTAAGATCAGCAGAGATAAGAAGATGCTCATTCCCACCTCTAGGTAAATTAAGGCAGAACACATCATTCCATGGTGGTGGGAATGGGAATTACTCTGGAGAAGCAAATGGACTTTATGTGACAGCCATTGAAAGACATGCCCAACCAGAGGAGCCTGACATGTGGCAAGCAGGGCAGGTGCCAGTGAGATAGATAGGTGAGTGGGGATCAGATGTTCACTGGCTGTGTATAAGCCTCTCCAGATGCTCTGGTGTTTGAGCTGTGGTTGGTAAGAGAAGAAAACGATGGCTCTGTAAAAGTCTGCTCGGTGATTTTTGTCTGCCTTTAGTGAGTGGGTTAGGACACACTGAAAACAGTGTTGATGAGGACCTGGGTTCATAGCAGAAGGGGATAGATAGGGACATGCTTTACGAGGTCCCTATCATTGGACAAGTTCGGGAAGAGAGCAGTCAGGACCAAAAGGCCCAGTGAAATGAAGCCCTGAGTTGCTTGCTAAGGAGGAGGAGAATGGAGGTAGCTAATAATTGGATTGAACAGAGAGGCCATCTTCTGGGTAGCGGTTGTCATGGGGTGTGGAGAGAAGGAAAAGAATGCATGTCTTTGCATGTACTTCAAAATGCAGGTAGTCCAAAAGGACTACCATTACATTTTTGGCTCCTGTATTTTTAATCTTTTCCCCAAAAACCTATGTTTTAAACCATGTTTTAAAAGTTTAGACTTTCACTGGATGTTAAAAGGCTGCTAGCCAATCCTTAAGTTGATAATCAGATGGCCACGTACCAAAGAATTGGAAAAGGAGGCTAGAGCTGTGTGTAATAACAAAATAAATTCCTGCCCAGTTAAGACAGCAAATATGTTCATTGGGTCCTGTCTACTGGGGGCTTATTAGCTGTCCTCTGTGGGCCTGAGCGTGTAAGAGGGTTAGGAGACAGCAACAGAGGGTATACATTGACACAACTGTGCCCGGGGTCATCCAGTCCCATGTCTAAGGCAGCCACAGTGAAACTACCTGAACATTGACAGGGGCTGTGGCCTCCCCAGACATACCACAGCCGCTTCTGTGCTAGCCTTATGTTAAAGCTAAATGTAACACCATTGGAATTGTACTGATCTGGGGCTAGAGGACAGATCAGTGGTAAGACATACGCTTATCATGCACATGGGGCCTCAGATTCAGAAAGTAACATCGGGAGTTCTGGTTGGTAATTGTCTTGTTATTCAAAAAACGAACAAGAAAAAAGTTTGCCAGTTTCACAGTTGTGGTCCTCAACATTCCTTTAGCCTCTTTTGGGGAGAATGTTTTTGTAAGCAGTAATGAGGCTAGGGACATGCTTACTGCCCTTGAAGAGTGTTGGATCTATCTGGGCGGCAGCATTTTCTGCTCAGTGACATGACACTGTAGTCAAGTTAGAGGTGGCCCACCTGTGTTAGGTCTCAGACTTCTGTCTCTCTTAGTTCAGAGAGTGTGGTCCGAGAGATGGAGCTGTTGGGGAAGATTACTGCTCTGGACTTGAACCCTGAGAGAACTGAGCTCCTGAGCTGCTCCCGGGATGACCTGCTGAAAGTCATTGACCTCCGGACAAATGCTGTTAAGCAGACATTCAGGTACTGGGCCCGGGGCCTGGCCTGGCCTGGCCTGGCCTACTTGTGTCCTGCTGGATGAGTACACTCTGGCAGCTAATCTGTGTGCTGTTTATTTCAGTGCTCCTGGATTCAAGTGTGGCTCCGACTGGACCCGAGTCGTTTTTAGGTTAGTAGCTGAGTCCTACCCGATACTTGATTTATCTCAGCAGTTAAACCTGGGCATTTCCCTTTAAAGGGAGTAAAGCCTAACGTGATGCCTCTTGGAGCTTGCAGGAGTGAATCTGAGGGTCATCTGCTGGTTATGCTGGAAAATTGTGGGTTTTTGGGGGTTTTTGTTGTTGTTTCCACTGGTGTTTCTTTTGTGATTGTGAGCATGGTTGGCTGATGTTTGGTTCTGGGTGAGCTGCCACATTCCCCTTTTCGTCTACCTACTTGCCAAGACTTGGTACAAACACTGGAAAAGCCTGGCACCCCTGGTGTGGAACGGTACAGTTTGTTTGGAGGAGACACTTGACGGTGATCCAGTGTCCTTCACCTTATTCTGCTTACCACACTTTTCTCAAGTGTATTCTGGAGCCGGCTCTCGTAGTGGGGAAAAGTGCCTCTTTCATGTGGTGTGCATGTGGCCTCAGGAGCTTCTGTATACAGAGAGGGATGAGAGGAGGACAGCAAGGGTGCTGTTCTACCACTGCCTTGAGAACCTGGAGCTAGGCTGGCAGCCTGCACGCCTATATCTTCCCATAGTAGTGCTGGGGTTACGGGCACATGTGTGCACATGCACATTTTTTTTAACATGGGTTTTGGACACTAGAACTTGGATCCTCCTGCTGCAGCAAATACTCTGACAGATTAGGCCACCTCCTCAGCCTATCTTGACATTTCATGTTTTTCCCTGCCTCCTCTCACTGAACCATGCAACAAACCTGTCCATGAACAGAAACTGTAAGCTTTCTCTTCAGAGGTTGGTTTTGGGCTCCCCTGTGTGTTACTTAAGTCTGATAAGTAAGGGCATGGAGCCTCAGGCAACAGCGTGGCACTGCTCTTTGGTAGCCAGATGGCTGAAAGAACAAAATAAGCACATTTGGCTGCTTATGACTGGCACTTGACCTCTTGTCTGAGCACAGGAGTGGTCGTGTGAGGTCAGCGTTGTACAGCTTTTGCCCTCTTACTGTCTTCTCTAGCCCTGACGGCAGTTACGTGGCAGCAGGGTCAGCTGAGGGCTCTCTTTATGTCTGGAGTGTGCTCACAGGAAAAGTGGAGAAGGTTCTTTCAAAACAGCACAGGTAAGATGAACCCCATCAGTGCATGTACTCAGGCCCACATCTCAAGCAGAACCTGTGGTTTCATCCCAGGTTATGCCTTCTTTGGCTGGGTGTGACCCTCAGAGGGCTCCTTGAGGACAGGCCTTCTCCCCATTTTTCAGGGCTGATTAACCAAGGTTAGTGGTTAATCTTTACCACTCAACAGTCTAGTAGACCATTCTAGCTAAGTTGCAGCAGGTAGAGCCACTGGGGGAAGGCTCAGAGTAGCTCCCTTCTTCATCTTTCTTCCCTTTCCTACTCCATCCTCTATCCCTTCTGCCTTTCTTCCTTTACTCTTCTGTTTGTCAGTAACTCCACAGGTTCTTACCTTCCTCACCTACCAGATAAGTAGCACGGGGCTTTTTGTTGCTAATTCTGTGCCCAAAGCTACCTGCCAACCAGAACACAGGCCCTGGCTTCCTATGGGCCACCATCTCTGCTCTTGACCTTGCAGTTGCGGAGCTGAGTGTCCCGTCCCCGTTCTCCTGTCCTCCCTCCCACCCCGTTCCTTTAGAGCTACTCTTGAGTGAGCAACATAAGGCCTGGTTGCTACAGGAGAGAGTATCTTGTAGCTAGTTCAGTGCTGCTTACTGGAACAGTGCAGCTTTCTTAGCATAAGCCCCTGCTGTGGGAGGGTGTGCCTGTATTTTTCACATGCCTGGGCCTGGTGCGTGGCTGACTGAAGTCTCTTCTGATCAATCTTTAAAGCTCTTCCATAAATGCAGTGGCATGGGCCCCCTCCGGCTTGCATGTTGTCAGTGTGGACAAAGGAAGCAGAGCTGTGCTGTGGGCACAGCCTTGATGCATACCCTCAGGAGCAGCGCGGAACCCCCCACAGCCCACCATGGAGGTGACATGTCCTCCCAGAGAAGATCTGGAGCCATGTGGTGCCACAGCTTTCCTGAGAATTTTGACTTAAGGTCTCTAGTGGCCGAGAAGAATCAACACTGAATCAAAGTGACTCTGCAGGTCCCTAACAGAAATTGGATTCTTGTCTGCATTTGGGTGGGAAACACTAACTGACCTTCCATACCTCATGGGGAGCACAGGGTCTCTGCTGGGTCTCCCCACTGGACACAGTGCCAAGGACAACTGCACACACCGGGTAGTGAGTCCCCTGTGTTTTTCCAAAGTCTTCTGTGGCCTGATGCCGCACTGTGGAGTAATTACCCAGGGGACTCACTGTAGGCATTAGGTCAGTGGAAACCAAATGTGGGGCCTGTCCTCGTGTGACAAAGGATAAGTGGAGCTGTTTTCAGGGCTGGCAATGTGTCTGGTCTTACTGCTGAAACCTCCTGCATCTTTGGCTGGCCTTCAGAACTCCAGGCTCCCTTCCTGCCAACACTTCGACATAGCTTTGTGTGTGCGTGTGTGAGAGGAAAGGACTGTGCCAACCTTTCCCTGTCAGGTATATTTGCAGCAGAGGTGAGAAACACATCTTAACCCTCCATCACTGAGGGTGTACAGCTTATCTGTGCTCACCTGGGCCTCTTCTGAAGCTGGTAGTGGCAAGTCTAGCCCCTACCTGTACATGCAGTGGCCTTAGTGTTCAGTACAAGAAGCCTGTATAGAGCAGGTTATGACAAAGGCAGAGAAAACACCGTCTGTACTGCTCACGTGTGCACATGGTCTGAGCTCTGTGTCTGAAAGTCTGAAGCACCACGTGTTTGTCACATTTACTTTGCACTTTATTTTTTTTGCCTCCACACTGGTTCTCTGGACAGTGGGGACAGGCGTGCTAGAGCCAGGGAAGAGGGCAGCCCTCTTGTCCTGCTTGCAACTCACCTGTTGGCTTGCTGCCAGAAAGCTTGTGTTGATGGAAGTTGAAATTTGCTGGCCAGGGCACATCTTTTATTTATTTAATTATGTGTCCCAACAGAACTTGATTGTAAATAAAGAAAAAATTCTGTTATATACTTTTCAAACTCCTTGTATCTTGATTGCTTTTTTTCTTTTGTTTCCGTAAGTAGAGGGAGGGGCGTGGACCAGCCTCATGCCCTCCAGTGGATAGGGCAACAAAGGTAGGCAACCTTGCCCAGCAGGTAGTTAGTGCTTCCAGATAATAGAGAGTGCTTACCTGGTGGCTTTGGTCATTTTCAGCATGTCACCTGCCCCATAAATTACTACTTCCTATAAATACTAGTGCTTCTGCTTTTGTCCTGTGCAAATCTGAACACTAGGGAAGAGTTTGCACGTCCCTCCCACCCTTTGTCCCCCACCTGGGTGTTCATGGACCAGTACACTGCCTCTGCTGAAGAGGTATAAGTCGCAGCACAGAAACTGCTTCACTGTCCACCAGTCTTGGGAAAACCGCTGTCAGCTACCCAGCATCAGCTTTCCTTTTAGGGAGAAAGGGAGCATCAGGTAAGTCTCACAGTTGCTTCAGGCCACCCTGGTTTTGAACTTGAAGCAGAGCTGCTCTTGACTTCATTCACATCCTCCCCAGTAACCAGTGTTTTTTAACTGCCAACACTGAGCACTGGGGCACGCATCTTGTTCACCCCAGGCCTGCCCCTTTCCTGCCTGCAGGTGGAGTCCTCGAATCACTGGACAGGGTGTGGTCTTGTTTTCAGGTGTTTCTCATATACAGGCCACCGAAGAGAATAGACTTGCTGCCTCCTAGTGATAGAAACCTGTTCAGTCTGTATGTTACTTGTATTAATGGTGGATATTTTTAATTAGTGGCTTTATATTCACTAGGTTATTTCTGAATGCAGTATTATAAGTCAGGTTAGAGGCTTGATTCCTAAAGTACATTCTGTGGGTGCACTGCCCTCCCCAACCCACACTCCTCCTGAGATTGGGTCTCACTGTAACCTTGACTGGCCTGTAACTCACAGAGATCCTCCTGCCTCTGGAGTGCTCGGATTAAAAGGGTGCACCACAGTGCCCAACCCTTGTATGCTGCTTTTTATCATATATCCTAGACTCTGGGGCACAGGGAATTTTGTGGATTTACAGTAAATGTATGGAGGAGAGGACAAGGGCAGCTCAGTTTCCAAGAATAGTTTGCCTGGGAAACAAGATTAACATGACTCAAGGCATACAGAGTCCCATGTGTCTTCATGTCTGTTTGCCTAACTAGGGTTTTGTCAGTCTCATATCTTGAAACATGACGTTTATACACTAGCCTGTGTGGAATATACTAAGGTGAGTAACGCTGATAATACTAGATGTCACTGCTTGCTTTTAGTAAAACCATGTTTGTATAAGGTGACCCAAGTAGTAGTACAATGAGTCCTTAAGTTCATTTATCTGAATTATAGTTTACCTTAAACCCGGGAGGAAGTTTCACAGCTGAGTTCTGACCAGCATCGTGACCTGCAGACTTGAATGGATTTCTCCAGAAGTGCCTGCCCAGACGTGCGTGCCAGCCAAGACCGCACTGATTCTTCCTTGGCTGCCTTGCCTGAGCAGACTACTGCTCTGATCTCCGCTCTGGCTTGCATTGTGACCTTGCTAGTGTCTTTTCTACCTCTGAACTCTCCTGGCCTGTTTATTACAGATACTTCTCCAGTCCACTACTTGGTACTCCCATCCTTGGCTGTTTGTTTAATGATCATTTTGCTTGGATCAGGGTCTATTTAGCTTTTGCTGCATAACAAGCTACCTTTAAAATATGATGGCTTAGTGCAGCCACTCTGGAAATCGGTATAGAAGCTTTTCAGAAATCTAAGATTATAATAGAACTATCACAACACCCAGTTAGACCACTCCTGGGTGCTGCAAAGATATTTGCACATCCATGTTTATTGCTGTTCTCCACAATAGCAAAAATGTGGAATCGGCCTAGACATTCATCAAGACATAACTGGATGGTGAAAATATATGCACACACAGTGGAATTTCTTGGACCATAAAGAAACATGAAATTTGAAGGATGGAACTGGAAAGCATACTAAGCAAGGTAATCCAGGCTTAAAAGTTGAGTTTCTAATTGTTAAGTATGTGTATGTCAGTGGAAGTAAATGTGGGTAAAAAGTCAGGAAACTAGAAAGGGAAATGGGGTGGGAGTGCTTAAAACAGTGGGTGGGAAAGACAATAGAACACATGGGAACCAAAGTGGAAGGTGGACTACTAAGGATGAAAGGGGAAGGAAAGAGGGAGGAAGCAACCAATGTGTGTGTGTGTGTGTGTATGCATGCACATTATATGTGTGTATATATACACGTATGTATATATATATATACACACACACATTATGAAGCAAAGAACCCTGTAAGCTGAGTTTTAAAATGTAACATCTTCATAAATACAATTACTTGTCTGTATGTACATGGACATCTGTGTGCCAACACCACATGTGTGGAAGTCAGAGGGCAGCTTGTAGGAATTGGTTCCATCATATGTATAGGTCCTGGGATGGAAGTCAGGTCATCAGGGCACGTAGCAAGCAGCTTACCAACTAAGCCATCTTGTTTACCAAGAATATAAAAGGACTTAAAAAGGTATTAATGAGTCATATGGGGATATATGGTTAGAGGGCAGCCTCTGAGTCCTTAATTGGTCTGTTGATATGAGGTCAGCTAGGGGGATAGCGATGGGGTAGCAAGAAAGCATCAGTGTGTGAGCATTTGTCACCAGTTAAGTCACTTGTTAACATGTTGACTATAGCAGATGACATGGGCAGGGTTGGTGCTCTCCCAGACCTGGGGAAATGGAGGGTTCTGGGGGAGAGGGGAATCATGCTGCTGTCTTGGAGTCGGCCCAGTAAGATCTGCTCTCCCATTGCCTGCTCTAGAAGAACAGTATCACTTGCTGATGTTTCAGTGCTCAGTGCAGAATTGGGTTGGTTTTCCTCTGCAAACTTAAATACCTGTCTCGAAGACAGACATTATTTGTCTTGCCTATTACAGTATGCTGAGCTTCAGCTGGTTTGCTCTGATTCCAGGACACAGGGATGCAGGGAAAGCAGGTGAATGTGTATTTGGGCTTTTTAAAGAGAGCTAGAGTAAACAGGATGGGGGGGGAATGCTTATGACTCTCAAGGCTGATTTCTAGTTGGGGAACCAGAAGGCCTGATACTTGCTGGAGCATACCAAATGGTTCTGAGAGACTGAATCAGGAGCTCCCAGGAGCCACCTCAGCACCCTACTGAGTGCACGGCACATAGTGGGCGCCCAGTAATCATTTGTTATATTTGTTTTTTGTTATTGTTTGTTTTTTAAGTAGTATGTTATTTTGGGTTGACCTCAGACTTGCTGAGCATGACCTTGATCTTCTGACTCTCCTGCCTCTTCAACCTAAGTGCTGGGATTACAGGCAAGTACCACCTCTCCCGGCTTCTACAGTGCTGGGTGTTGAATTTAGGGTTTCGTAAGCAATTTACTGGTTGGGATTCCCATACCATGTTATGTATGTTTGTTCGTTCATTTGTTTATGGGGCGGTGCTTGCTATGGTGCGCAGGTAGAACAACTTGCGGTAGTTCTCCTACTACGTGGGCTCCGGGGATCAAGCTTGGGTTGTCAGACTTGGTGGCAAGCACATTTACCTGCTGAGTCATCTCTCTGGCCCTCACATATTAAAGTGAGCAATTTTGTGATATTTTATAGATTTACAATGTATAGTCACCAGCTCTTAACACTAACCAACAAAGGCATTGGTTTCTTTCAAAGTAAGATCTGTAAGCAGCAGACTGATCCAAAGAAAAATGGATGCTTCTTAAATGGAGACCACTACAAAGAACCACAACTAATCAAAATGCAGAGCTGTGGGCCCAGTCCCTGTGGATACATTTACCAACACTCCCCACCTTAAAGCTCAGGAAACATGGCTGAAGAGGAGCAGAAAGACTGTAAGAACCAGGACTTTGCTGTGAGACTGTTTTAATAACGCCAGAAGCTATACTTGCAAAGCCCCACCAGCGTGACCACCCAAATGTGAGCTGAGCAAGAACACCAAAAGACACTCCGTGTAACAGAGAAACAAAGCTCCTGAGGCCTCAGCCCTACACAGAGAACTACAGGCAACTGAGAAAAGCTAGGAGTCGGGGAGGTGGTCCACCCCGGAGAAGGACACAAAAATTGGTTGTCCAGTGCCAAATGGCCAGTTCTGAAAACGTATACAGGTAACAAATGGACTCAACAGGTTATATTTAGGAATATACATGTATATACAAATACATATATGCATGCAGTAATAATTCGTGAGAAAAGATGCTATGAATTTAAAGGAAAGCAGGGAAGAGTTTATGGAGTGTCTGGAGGGAGGAAAGGGGAGGAAGAAATGTTATAATTAAATTTTAATCTCAAAATAAAAGCCAAGATCCTGGAACTGGTAGGATGACTCACCAGGGTTAGGATGCTTCCCACCGAGCCCAACAACCTGAGTTCTGTCCTCAGAACCTCCATGATAGAAGGGGAAACCAGCTCTTGCAGTTTGTCCTTGCACCTTCACCCATATATGCACACACAATTTTAAAACTGTTTTAAAACGCATTCACATAAGTTATACAGATTTCAGGTTCACAATCCTAGTATCCATCCATGAGTGGGGAAAGGACACCGAGTTCTTTAGAAGTGGATTCATTGTTACGGAGACCCCGTTGGCATTGAGGTGCTGTTGGCAAAACAGAGCCTAAAGAAGAACCCAGGCATATATCAGCCTTAAGTGGAGGAGGCAACGAATAGTCTGATGAAGTCCTTCTGTCTCTAGCCCTATACTGAGCATTTCCTCAAGAGACTTGCCTACTCTTTCCATAGGTTTCTTCACCCCCACAAAATGGTCAGGCCATGATGTTGCCTTTTATAAATGGAGAAAAGGGGAGACTGAGCAGCTTTTTCAGCCCGGGCTCCCATTACACATGTCTGGGACATCAATTGGGTGTCAGGGTGATGAAGGGATTCCATCCCCTTGGGGAATAGTTACCATTATGCTCAATCACAGAGAAATTTGCATGTGGAAGATTAACTTGGAGCATTGGAGAGAAGTAGAGGGAAAGCCAATTCTAAACCAACAGTCCTTCCACAACCAAGCTGTTGTAATACATGCCTGTAAGCCCAGCATTTGGGTGGCTGAGGCAGGAGAGTCCACAGTTCGAGTCAATCTAGGCTGCATGGTGAGACAAAGGATGGGTGCACTATGAGTGATTTCCCAACCTTGGAAGCATTGAATCACTTACACAAGAGATCCAAAAAAAGGCTGGAACATGGACTTGGCGTTGTAAAGTCTTATTACCTAGAGAGTTTGTGAATTACGATTATGCTTCCATATTATTAGCCAGCCCCACACCAAACAGCCCTCTATTCTATAGAAGATTAACTAAAAGGTACAAGTAGGAGTTGGGGTGATGGTTTTAGTTTTTCTCAGTATTTTAGTGTCTTGCCTGCATGCATATCTGTACAACACTTGCATGCCTAGTACCTTTGGAGGGCAGAAAAGGGAGTCACACCCCCTGGAACTGTGAGCCTCTGTGAGGCTCCAACCTGGCCTCTGGAAGAGCAGCCAGCACTCTTTAACTGCTGAGTCATCCCTCCAACCCAGGTAATGGCCTTTAAAAGCTCTTGTTCCCTAACACTCCCCAGAAATGGCAAGTACTTCAGATTTCCCCTGTGGTTGACCTGTAAAGCTCTGGCAGTGAGAACATGCCATTTTCATTTGCAGTTGATATATGGCACAGCACCTGTTTTCTCTCCTCCAGCTTGTGCCCTTAAGATGAGAAGCTAAGCCAGGCATGGTGGTGCAGGCCTTTAATTCCAGCAGAGGCGGGCAGATCTCTGTGAGTTCAAGGCCAGCCTGGTCTACAAAGCAAGTCCAGGACAGCCAAGGCTATAAAGAAACCCTGTCTCAAAAAACAAATAACAAAAAAAAAAAAAAAAAAAAAAAAAAAGAGACACTAACCCCAAAGTCCATAAGCCTCTTGGCTGGCAGTCCATATATCATTCCCCTTCTCCCATGAGCCCTGACTGTCCTTAATGTTTTGAGTTGAAATAAAGGGCTTAGGGCTTCTCCCTGTGGGTGACTCCAAAGAAAGGTCCTGTGTGATCAGGACTTCTGGACCGGGAATTCTGGCCAGTCAACTTCAAAAGGTAAGGTGCAAAGTGTGTGTGTACCTGTGTAGGATGTTGGAGTTACAGGTAGTTGTGAGCCACCCAATTTGAATTCAGGTCCTGTGTTAGAGCAACGAGCACTTTAACTTTGAGCCATCTCTCCAGCCCCCTTATTTTATTTTATTTTATTTTTCTCACAAATAGCCCAGACTGTCCTTGAACTTAAGGTCCTCCTGCTTCAGCATCCAGAATGCTGGAATTAATAACGTAAGGTATCATAACCAATTTTGGAGTCACCTATTTTTTCAGAGTAAGGATTTATCCCAGAGCACTGGCATACTCTGCTTATTTTATAGAGTAGGTGTTTCTGTCCTAACGCTCAGGAGCCTTCTTCTGAGACATTTATGGGTTGAATGTCATGAACACACAGCAAGCTTTGCTGATCTTGCCAGTGGGGTGAGGGTTTATTGTGCTTCTGCCGACTGTTCCCTGGACTTGGCAATGTCCCAGTGTGGCTTTGTAATGCACAGCTAAAGGTAGGTGCATCTGCCCTTGCCCAGGGCTGGGTGGTCTGTGGAAGGCTTGACAGGAGTGGGTACTAGATCTCAGTAATAGATATTACACTGGGGATGGGCAAGTCATGATGATTCTAAAGCCTGTGCTGTAAAAATGGGAAGAGTCACGCCAAAATGCTGAGAACCTCGCCATCAGAATAAAGTCTGGTTTCTACAAAACATTTGGCTTTTAGAAACAAGAATGTCCTTTGTCCTTCATTTCCCCATCAAGAATAGAAAAATAAATCATCATAGACCAGAGGTTAAAAATTAAATTTTCACATAGACGTGAGTAGACGTTTCCCTAGAGTGTATGAACCCAAGGCTTCTGGTTGGATCTTCAGTGCATGCACATTCCTGTATGCATGCACACACCTGTATGCATGCACACAGTTATTGCCGTTCAGTGACTATGATGTGCTCATCTGCACCCTTCTCGTGGCCTGGAACCCAGGAATCAGTGGGAGGATGCAGGATTCCAGGAGCACACACCTTGTAGGCCGGGCCAGGGCCTGTCTCCACAGGAGCTGTTTCAATAGGAATATTCGAGTGCTCCAGCTATCTTCTCTGTGAGTTTGTGAAGCTTTTTATATTTTTAGCTTTTAGTTAGTATTGTGTGTATACACGATGTGTGTGTACAGGTATGCACACGTGACAGCTTGTTTAGAGGTCAGAGGACAGCTTTATGGAATCAGCTTTCTCCTCCCATTCCCATATGGGTTCCAGAGATTGAACTCATGCCATTAGAATTTTGTGACTATGTTTTTTTTTTTTTTTTTTTTTTTTTTTTTTTTGAGGAAAAAAAAAAAACAACAAATGTTTTTGTGTGGCCTTGGCTGCCCTGGACTCACTTTGTAGACAAGGCTACCCTCAAACTCAGAGATCTGCCTGTCTCTGTCTCCCTGAGTGCTGGCATTAAAGGCATGTGCCACTACACCCAGCTCGATTTTTTTAAAGATTTATTTATTTATTATTTATACAGTATTCTGCCTGCATGTGTGCCTGCATGCCAGAAGAGCCCGCTGGCTCTGAGAGCACCAGATCTCATTCTAGATGGTTATGAGCCACCTTGTAGATGCTGGGAATTGAACTCAGGACCTTTGGAGGAGCAGCCAGTGCTCTTAACCTCTGAGCCATCTCTCCAGCCCGATTAGTTATTTTTTTAATGAGATTTTGTGTATCCCAGGTTAACCTAAAACTCATTATATAGCTGAAGATGACCCTGAACTTCCAGCCTCCCAGGCCTTTTTTAAACTTTTTTTTTGGGGGGAGGGGGGGAGGTGGGAGACAGGTTCTCACCAAGTTGCCTGGGCTAGCTTTGAACTAATGCTTCTGCAAAAACCCCTGGTAGCTGAAATGACAAGCCTGTGCCACCATGATTCTATCTCAAAATAACAAGAAGGCTGGGGCCAGATCAGAAGAAAGTAGCAAGTCCCTTGAAATGAGTTCCAGGCATCTTTGGTGCCACCATGTGGGCGCTGGGAACTGAACCCAGGTCCTCTGCAAGAGCAGCCAGTGCTCTGACTGCTGGGCCATCTCTCCAGCCCCTTTATTTTGGGTTTTGATACAGTCCATGCTTGTCCTCCTGCATGTGCCAAAGGCCTCATGTAGAACTCAGAGCAAAGCTTTTGGGAGTAGATTCTCTCCCTCCAACAAGGGCTTGAACTCAGGTCATCATCAGGTTTTCACAGCAAGCACTTCTCTCCACGGAGGTTCTGGTAATTCTCATCTCAACCATTTTACACGGTTCCCCAATTTATCACAAATGTCTGTGCTTATCCAATACCTACTTAACCAATTAAGTATCTAATCTAGGGTCACACATTATATGTGGATATTGAGTCCTTAGCTGCATTTTAATTTAACACATCCCCTTTTGGGGCCAGTAGGAGGATTTAAAGTCTTCAATGATTCAAGCTAATCCAAAGGAGTACTTCACATGCAGTTAGGACAGTGATCCATATATGTCACCTTGTACTAAAGGGACCTCGTGCCCACGGCATCTTGTTGCTTTGTGGCTTAAAGATCAATGACTAGTCCTGGACTTTCAAGATGTAAGTTTTACTATCATTCAGATATGGTGAAGCTAAAGGATCAGGAGGTAACTACCATCATGAAATTTGTCACTCAAGAGTTCCCTATAAGGGTGGTGTGGCGGGTGAGGGGTACCCTGCCAAATAGAACCACTCTGGGAAATGCTACGGTTGACAGGAAGTAAGGGGAAACCAGGACAATAATCTTTTTGCTGTTTCCATGGAAAAGACAGGCCATGTAGTATCTGGAGAGCATGGAGTGTCTCCAGATGTGATTATGGCAGACCAGGGCCTGTAGCATAGCAGTCTTGATGAAAGGGGTTAGAGTCTGAGGGAAGCATAAAGGTGTAGGCCTCTACTACTAGCACTCCAGATGGGGAGGCAAGAGGATCATGAGTTCAAGGCTAGTCTGAGTTAGATGAGAGACCCTATGTCAGAAAAACAAAACAAAGGGAATGGGGGTGGGAATATGGGCTCTGCGTTGGGAGCATTAGGAAGCCAGGATTTTTACAGATTTTTACAGATTGCTCTAGAAGAGCAATCCTCTCTAGGCCCCACAATGTCCCAGATGCAGAAACTAGTCAAGTTTGATGGTACATACCTATAATCCTAGCATTCAAGAGGCTGAGGAAGGAGAGTTGCCATGAATCCCAGGTGGTGGAAGTGGGGAACTAAACAAACAATCTTAAAAAGCTAACATTAATACAATTGCATTTTGTTGGATAATGTTTTCTTTTTCTTTTTACATTTGGCTGATATTTCTCTGTTTCCAAAAAAAAAAAAAAAAAAAAAAGTTGGGGCTGGAGAGATGGCTTAGTGATGGGAAAGGCTGGCTGCTCTTGCAGAGGACCTGGGTTTGATTCCCGGCATCCAAATGGAGGTTCACAACTGTAACCCTCGTTCTTAGAGATCCTCTGCCCTTCTCTGGCCTCTGTAGGTACTTCATACATATGGTACACAGACAAGCCCTATGGCACACACACACACATAAAAGTAATATTTTTCAAAAAACAGTGTTGTGGCTAGAGACGTGGCTTAGTGACAGGAGCACTCGCTCCTCTTGGAAAGGACTTGGGTTCAATTCTGGGCACCCCCATGGAGGCTCACAACCATCTGTAATTCTAGTCCCAGGGAAATGGGCACCTCTTCAGGCCTAGGCAAGCACTAGGCAAATACATGATGAACATACCTGCAAACAGAACTTTCATACACATAACAAAAATAAAAAATCTTTTTAAAAATGTTTGCCAGGTGTGGTGGTGCACACATTTAATTCTAGCGCCCAGGAGACACAGGGAAATGACTCTGTTAGTTTGATTCCAGCCTAGTCTATATAGGAAGTTCCAGACTAGCCAGAGTGAGATAGTGAGATCTGTCTCAAAAAAAAGTTTTGACTCAAGAGGCTGAGTTGGAAGGATGATGGGTGGTAAGCCAGCCAGAGGTATGTAGGCATGTAAGTATTTCCAAGTCAGTACTTCAAGTAAATGTAAAGTTTTCCCTTGGAAATTCAAAGCTTTGGCAAGTTTAGGTAAAACTAAATAAAGGGGCACAAGGGAGAACTTAAGGGGGACAGGGAATGAAAAAATGAAGCACAGAGGCAGATATTGTGAAAATACTATCATGAAATCCGTCACCAAGGTAAATTACATCACTAAACCATCAGCTGATACTGCTGCAGTTCAGGGACTCGACTTGCTCAGTGTGTGGGGTCCCAAATACCCTTGGTTTGTTTGTCGGGGGCTGAGGAGGAGAACCAGCAGCGGCAGCAGCAAAAAGTAGGAACGAAAAGGGCAGGTTTACAGAAAGCAAAGGAGGGCAGCAGGCCGAACAGTTGATTGGTGGGCAGAGTGGTGAGAAATAAAGTTAGGACTTGGCAGGTGTTATCCAGACTGGATGGAAAGCCACCAGATTTTGGGACAGATGCTGAACCCACTCCCCACCCCCATCAGGTATCTCCTGTTGCTACTGTTTTATTTCTAGAGTGAAGACCACATATATGTATGTGTGTGTATATATATATACACATATATACACACATATACACACATATATGTGTGTATGTGTATATATATACATACCCATGTGCAGCCCATGTGCTGTGGGTTGACATTTCTCCTTGACCTTTTTCTTTCTATAATACCTTAATGCCCGCTGAGCTTAATCAGATCTGTCACTTGAACATCCCCCTTGCTGATGATGCTGAGGAGCGAAGGGATAAGCCATCTATTTCTAGAACCCAAAGAGGTTTAGGATTAAAAAAGTTTTCAATTAGCTGGTCCTCCCATTGCACCTTCTTCAGGCCAGCTGGAAGACTCGTGCATCTTTGGGACCCTCTGAGAAGATTGGGGCTCCAGCTAATGCTTAGAACTGCTGAAATGGCCAATCTGCCATCTCACTAATCCCGTCTCCTCTCTGCTCCTCAAATCTGGTTTGGCTTTTAGAGACAGGATCTCAGCGCTGAGCATCCCCACAGATCCTACAAATCCCCCACGTGGCAGCCAGGGCCTCACCCTGCCCCGTGGGATCAGCTGGTGAGACTTTACCAGTTGCCCCAGAGCATCAGGTTGCTCAGCATCTGAAAGCACAGATCCTCTCCTGACCTCCCTGGCCATCCCGACTGGTTGGTGACAAATCACAACAAGGTAAGTGAACGCCAAACCCAAGCATTCTTAGAAAGCAGGGTGGGCACAGGGCAACAGGGACAGGTGATCTCCTGTGGGGCAGCGTGCTGGGGTTCGCCACCTTTGGATTTTGCTTGGAAAGGAAATTTGGAGGGCATTGAATCCCAGATCATGAGCTGGCCTTGACTATTCAATAGCCTGAGGAGAGGGAACAGATACGCTGGATGGAAAAAAGGTGTGCTTGGGTAGCACTGGGGGGGGGGGGGGTGTTTCTCACATACCCCTGGCAACTGCATTTGGGGATCAGTCATGTTATGGGACGTTTCAGGAACATTTTTCTGTGTTTCTCATAACACACAGAAAAGCCAGGTGTGGTGGTACACTAGGCAGGAGGAGTGCCAATCTGAGGCCAACCTGGGCTACATAATGAAACAAAAGTAGGGGGAAGAAGAGGAGGAAAGAAGAAAGGATCCAATTGTGGTAGAGTTGTTTGGTTTTGTTTGAGACAGAGTCTTACTATGTAACCGTGGCTACCCTGTAACTCAATGTAGACCAGGCTGTCTGAAATTTTCTGCAATCCTAGCTCTGCCTCTTAAGTGCTGAGATTGTAGGTAGGAGTCACCACACCCAGCATGACAGCATTTCAGAGGTAACCTGACAAGTGATGACACCAATGTTTAATCAGAAAAAGGCAAAACTTCATTAGAATATAGCTGATGAAGTTTACTGAACTGTTTGAAGCTTACCAAGAGAAACAGAACACACCAAAATATACACTGGGCCAGAAATGGTGCTGCACACCTTTGATCCCAGCATCTGGAATGCAGAGGCAGGTGGATTTCAGTGTAGTCTGCACAGTGAGTTTCAGCTCAGCCAGGGATACACAGTATGCTTGTGTAAGTAAGACTCCATTTGAATGGTGGGGAGCACTGGGCCTGGAGAAATGGCTCAGAAGCTATACATGCTTGCTGTGCTTCCAGAACACGTGAGTTTGGTTCCACGCACCCAGGTCAGGAGGTTTTAACTCCAGCTTCAAGAGACCCAAAACCCTCTTCTGGCCTCTACGGGCATCTGTACACATGTGGCACATATACTCATTAATAAAAACTAAGTATTTCTGAAGTGTGTACTACAGCGAAGTTCAAGCCGTCAGAGATCTGATTTGATCAAGCATAGCTGCGGGAGCGTGTGAGAGGAAATATCCGAGGGAGGAAGTCTTAGCAGTAGGCTCTGTGTCCAGAATGTCCTTAAGTTTATGTTTGATATCCTTGTACTTTCCCAGCCCTCCAACCTCTGACAGACATCCCAAGGGACAGACAACATGGCAGCCTGTGTGAAGACCAATAAATCCCATGTCATCTTTAAGAAGGTCTCTCGGGACAAGTCGGTAAGTGGTACAGAAGAGATTTTAAGAATAAATGATTGTAAGGATAATAGGAAGCAAACATTTTTTTGTCATTTATAAACATGATCAACATCCAGCTACCATGAAGCCTAGGGATGTGTCTGTGGGATGGACAATCAGTGAGAGAAGACCGAGGAACAATGGTGGATCCTACAACCCACCATCTCTCAGTCCCATTGTCCCACCCCAGCCTTGCTTCTCTTCCTTGCTAGATTGTGGGAATGTGTTACGTGTCACAGCACAGGCCAATCTGAAAGCACACTGAGGCTAGTGTACCTAGTAATTACACCATGGACAGTGTAGATACGCCTTGTTCTGCTAGCTGGGCTCTTTACGGTGCCTCACAAAGGAATCGGGCTTTTCACACATACCCTCTTCCTGCCTGCTCATCTGTGTCATCAATTCCATGGAGCCCTTGGGTTTTTGAGGTTATAGCTTTGGTGCCCTACATCTTTTCATTCTCCAACTCCTACTCCCACTGTGTCTGTCCAGTCCTTTTCATCCCTGCTTCCTACCGAAAAGAAACCACTTTGTGCCGGTTTCCCTGATCACTTATGATTCTCCCCATTACCACTGCTAATACTTAACAGACACTCCCCCCAACCCAATCCTCCACCCCCACTAATACCTAACAGACATCCATTGTCTAAGACCATGCCTCCTGAGACACACCTGGTCTCTAAACAGACATTGTTTGAAACAAGAAATTTACTTACTTCTTTTCTCCTTCCCTCCCTCCCTCCTTCTCTTCCTCCTTCCCTCTTTCCCTTTCTTCTTCTTCTTCTTCTTCTATAGTACTGGGAAATTGAACTTAGGTTAGGGCCTCATATATGCTGGGCTAGCACCCTACCACTGGAAAATATATAAATATGCAGATAGAGACAGATCTCCCCAGCTCTAATTTTACTTCTATTTTGAGACAAAATCTCATGAAGTTTTCCAGGCTGGCCTTGAACTTGGACTCATTCAGCCTTGGTCTCCTGAGAAACTAGGATCCCAGGCATGCACTGTCAGGCCCTACTTAGTTTTTTGCTAATGCAAGGGTCAGAGTGGAGGAGAATCCATCAATCCATGCTTTGTATAGTGAGATTTTCAATGGCAAGCCCTGTGTGCCCCTATCACGGGGTGCCTGACCTCTGCAGCCATTTCTCTGTTGTTCTCTCTTTTGTGATATCCTCAGGCTGGTGGTGAGCCCACCAGCTCACTGTGGTTCATGGTTTGAGGATAAAGTCCAACATAATGGGGCCATCCTGGGGAGAAGGGGCATGAGGTGATTGATTCTTAGGCAGGAAGCAGATGAGACCCCTTAGGGTCTCTTTTAAGGGTCAGGAAAGCTTTCGCAGGAGCTCTCAGGGAGACTTTCCCCTTACCTTCACTGGCTGGGTCTGAGTTACCCGCCTACACTATCCCAGTCACAAGCCAAGGGAATTAGATGCTCAGAATTGGATCAGACCACTCAAGAAACATTCCCTGAGCTGGAAGCAGCAGCACAGACCTCTGATTCCAGTACTCATGAGGATCCCAAGTTCGAGGCCAGCCGGAGCTACACAGAAAGCATTTGTCAGAGAGAAAGGAAAGGCATACAGGCTGACTAGGTGGCTGGTTTGCTTTAGAGATGGCTCAACAGTTCAGAACACTTGTTGCTTCTGCAGAGGACCAGGGTTCAGTTCCCAGCACCTACGTGATAACTAACAACCGTTTATAGCTCCAGTTTCAGGGCATCAGAGGCTTCTGCAGGCACCAAGCACACACGTAGTATACATACATGTGTTCATGTAAAACATTCATACACATCAAAATAAAGTGAATGAATCCTTAAAAAAAAAGTTAAAGACAGACAAGATTGGGGGAAGAAAGGAAGGGGAGGGGAGGAATCACCCATTAGGACAAGCCTCCTCTTAGCATTCTACCTCATGATGGATCTTGTGTATGACTGGCTATTTAGCCAGAAAGAAGGTGTGCTTAGCTGTGGGTGGGTTCCCATAAGTCTTTTGGTTTCACAGGGCCACCCTTCTCCACCTCTTCTCGTCCTTCCCATTCCTTTCCAGGGCAATAGAAGGGTGATCTCGCTCCCAGCTGAGCTCAGGACCACTTGGCCCTGGGTATGATTCATGATGTACCTCCATTGAGGAACTTAGTCCCATCCAGTCTGGACTGGATCTGCAGCCTCTCTGTCTCTCTTCGCCGGTATTTTCCAGAGTGTGAGAACAGGTCTTAGAGGGGCTTGATAGTACTCACCTTCAATCCCTATAGCCAGGAGGCAGAGAGAAGTGAATCTCTCTGAGTTTGAGGCCAGCCTGGTCTACATGGCAAGTTCCAGGACAACCAGGACTACAATACTTAGACCCTGTCTCATATAATAAAAGAAAAATGACTTAACATCCTGTACCTTAATAATGGCTATCAATAGCTCCCCTTAGCCTTTGTCCTCGCTCTCTCCCTCCCAGCCAAAGCTTAGGAGGAGAAAATGCTTCCCCATCCATCTCCCCATCTCCACCCTGGCCCTTCAGTGCTCCCTCTTCCCGACCATAAAGAGGATGCCTGGCCGGCTTTCGGTTGCTAATGGCCCCTCCATATTGCTTCTGGCAGGACCCAGATCTCAGTATCTACAGAAGACTGTGCTAATCTCATCTACCAGAGTTGTTTAGAGTTTGAAATGATCAGAGTGTCTAGAGTGGCACCTGGTTGTGCCAGGCAATATTCCTGAATCCTCAGACCTGGGTCCTAAAGACCTTTCCTGACTCAGCTTTTGTCCCCATTCTGCAAAGACCATTGCTGACTCCAGAAACATTCTGTTCACTTAGGCACCTTTCCATCTCTTTTACCCAGAGAACCACTCCTGCCCATTGTCCTGCCCCTGCCTCTGCTGCTGTTTCTGAATGCTCAGGTAGAGCCTCCTTCAAAGGCAGAGATTCCCTTGCTCCTTCCCTCCCATACCCTTTGCCTGCCTCTTCCCCAGCACTTACCTCAAACCAAGGTAACAACCTGGAGAGGTTTTGTCTCCACAGACCTGCAGTGCTCGGGAGGCTCCTAGAGCCCTGGAAGCCAGGAAGTGGGCTATGTGCTGGGATGAGGGTGCAGATCTCAAATGTTCCTGGGACACCAAAGGCTGAAACGTTAGGCATGTTGACTGATGCCTGTCATCCCAGCACGTGGGAGTCCAAAGCAGGAGGTTTGAAATCAGCCCAGGCTACACAGGGCTAACAGAATGAGACATTCTATCTAGAAATAACACAGGAGCAGCCAGAGCATGCTGGGATGCAGAGGAATTGCAGTACCAAAATGTGCTCTTGAAGCATGGCTTCCTCGGCTAGAGACATGGATGAAGAGCCTTCCTCGCTGTACAGACAGCAGGGCCAGAGAGGTTCAGCTATGATGGTACTATGACAGAGTTGCCATGGCCAGGGCCAAGGTGAGCGCAGAGGGGCCTGGAGCCCAGAGATAAAGATCAATCCTGTTGACCACCTTCAAGAACCTGGATGCTATTCCACAGGAGGAAGGAAACAGACACATCTATGAATTAGGAACACAGGTTAGAACAGAAATAAGTGTATTTGAGGAGAGTAAGATTCATGTTCTACCTTCCACTAACGTATAGGTTGGCCTGTCAGATTTACCTGGTTGCTTAAAGACCTAGGCTTGATGAGAAGAGGAGGAGAGAACAGACTGGAAAGAATTCCCACCATCCTTATGAATGGAAATAATTCCTTGGAGCCCATGTAAGGGTAGAAGACAGCATACTGCACTTGAAATGAGCCATTGTCACCACAGGGAGAGAGGGAAGCTACAGAGCATCTGTGGAGCCAAGTGACTCCTCTTTCAGAGACTAACAGAAAGGGCCTTCTATGCATGTGGCCCCAGGTTCTATTCCCAGCACTGAATAAGAGGAAGAGAAAAACACAGCTGGAAAGACTTTGGGGCAGCCTTGCTAGGCTACAGAGGAGGACTTTGCAGCCAGTCCTGAAGATACCTGATAAAACAGGGTCAGATGAAAGGGGAGGAGGTCCTCCCCAATCAGCAGACTTGGAAAGGGGCAGGGAGAAGATAAGGGAGGGAGGGAGAGTTTGGGAGGGAATGAGGGAACAGGATACAGCTGGGATACAGAGTTAATAAAATGTAACTAATAATAAAAAAATAAAAAATAAAAATAAATTTTAAAAAAAGGACTTTGGGGTTGTTGACTTCCAAAATGAATACTTTTGTTCTTCCTGCAGGTGACCATCTATCTGGGGAAGAGAGACTATATAGACCATATCAGCCGAGTAGAACCTGTAGGTAAGTTGAATTTGGAGGCAAATTTAATATTAGCTTTCCTTCAAGTCATCAGATCGATAGTTTCTCATGAAAAATTAGAAAGAGGAGGAGGAGAAGAAGAATCATCTCCAGTAGGGCATAGTGGTGTAGGCCTTTAATCCCATCACTCAGGAGGTGGCATCAGGTGGATCTCTGAGGATTCAAAGCCAACATGGTCTACATAGTGAGTTTCTGGATAGTCAGGAATACATAGAGAGAACTTACCTCAAAAAAGCAAACAAAAAGATGGATCTCAGGCTAGAGAGATGGCTCAGAGGTTAAGAGCACTAGCTGCTCTTACAGAGGACCCAAGTTCAGTTCCCAGCACCCCCATGGCAGCTCTGTTACTATCTGATAGAGTAACTATCTGTTACTCAATCTCCGGGGCATATGATATTTCCTTCTGGCCTCTGTGTACAGTACATGTAGGTGGTGTACATACATACATACATGCAGGCAAGCACCTCTATACATAAAACAAATCTGTTGTTATAGGTTAAAAAAAGTTCCAGCCATTTGATTTTTTAAAAAGATTTCTTTATTTTATGTATATGAGTGCTCTGTTTTCATGCATAACCATTATGGCTGTGAGCCACCATGTGGTTGCTGGGACTTGAACTCCAAACCTGAGAAGCACTGGAAGAGTAACTAGTGTTCTTAACTGCTGAGCCATCTCTCCAACCTCCCCAGCCATTCAATTTTACCAATGAAGATGCCAGAGCCAGATGCTGGGGTGAAAACCTGCTAACTCAGAGAGGCAGAGAAAGCACCCAGCTTACCTTCCTACTCAGCTCACATCTCAGAGGAAGAAGCCCAAGGCCAAAAGCCTGTTAGCTCACCCAGCAATCCAGGAGAAAAAAAGAGCCAAAAGCTGAAAACCAAGTAGCTGAAGTGCTTCTTCTTCTCTGTGCTGTCTTTAGTAATCTTCTCTCAAAGCACCACCCCCTTTTTACTTAATCCCTGTCAGCTGGTTACTTGCTCTGACTCTTGACCTAAGGTTAACTTTATTAAATCCTGTGTAGAGAAAGCTCCTGGATTAAAGATGTGTGCTAGGGTTGAGCCACACCATAATCACCTGTTTACAATAAACAAAAAAATTCTTGGGTTAAAGGTATGTGTTAGGGCTGAACCACACCAAACAAGAAACAGGTTTTTATCATTCACAGTCTCAGGGTTCACAATAGGATCAAATATCCTGCAACACAAATCTTTAAAAAATCAGTCTCAGGGGCTGGAGAGATGGCTCAGAGGTTAAGAGCACTGGCTGCTGTTCCAGAGGTCCAGAGTTTAGTTCCCAGCAACCATGTGGTGGCTCACAACCATCTGTTATGAGATCTGGTGCCCTCTGTGGCATGCAGGTGTACATGCAGACAGAACATTGTATACATAATAAATAAATAAATCTTTAAAAAAAATCCATCTCAGCCAGGTAGTGGTAACATACACCTTTAATCCCAGCAGTTGGGAGAGAGACGCAAGTGGATCTCTGAGTTTGAGCCTGCTATAGAACCAGCTTGCTCTATACAGGGAGTTCCAAGACAGCCAGGGCTACACAGAGAAACTTTGTCTTGGAAAAAAAAAAAAAACAATAAATAAATAGATATAGAAAAGTCAGTCTCACTAAAAATATAATCAAATAAGTACAAATTAAAGTGTCAGTGAGTGGCCACTGGTTGGCCAGAAACAATGTATTTTTACATTTGCTTATTTATTTATTTTCAGGGGGAGGATATATGTGTGGGGGTCAGAGGACAATTTTATGTAGTCAGTTCTCTTGCACCTTTGTGTGGTTCCAGGAATTGAACTCAGGTGCAGCAAGCATCTTTATGCACTAAGCCATCTTGCTGGTCCTTCAAAATAAATAATATAAATAATATAAATAAATAATATAAATAAATAAATGACTGATTTGTAGCTCAGAACCATTTGCCTAGTACAAGGCCCTGGGCTCAGTCTTCAGTACTAAAGGAAACAAATTCATCTCTCTGCTTCCTGACTGTACATGCAATATGGCCAGCTGCCTCAAACTCCTGTTTCCACATTTTCCCCAGCATGATAGACATACCCTCAAACTGATGCTAAGAAAGCACCAAAATTCTCAAATAAGGCTTTGAGCAAGGGAAGATTTCTAAAGTAAATGGGTTTAAGAAACCAGAGACAGCAGGAACTGTCTTAATCTTAAAACTTTAAATGCTTGGGTCTAAGGGAGGCAGTACCAGAAAACCACTGTCAATAGGTTCATACATGCTGCCACTTCCTATATCCCCAGAGCCACCCAGACTCTAGGAAACACCCAGGAATCCAGTTATATGTAGGAAAAGAAACTGTTCCTTGTGTATTTTTTTCCTAACACAAAATCAATACTTTTCAACCTTTCAAATGCAAAAAGAAAGAAGGTCAAAAGAACAGCAATGGCAATGGCTATGGCGATGACTGGGGATGCTGAGGAGCTGTGGGCTGCTGATGGGAGTGTGCAGTGCTGCAGCCACTGGGAAAGCAGCTTGGCAGTTTCTTTAAGAACTAAACATATCCTCACCATATGACCCAATAACAGCACTCCTGATTATTTACTGAGAAGTGAACCCTATTCATACAAAACCTTCCTTGGATGTGGTTGTTCATAGCAGCTCCAGAAACCAAAAAGAAATAAAATCTCTCTTCAGCATATGAATAATGCTAAACAAACTGTGGTATATCCATGCCATGGACTACCATTCAATGATAAAAGAGAACAAACAGCCAGTTCTTATGGCACACACCTGTAATCTCCGTGCTTGGGAGGCTGAGGCAGGAGGAATGAGAATCTGAGGTTAGCCTGGGTTGTATAGGAAAACCCTTTCAAAGAAAGAAAGAAAGAGAAAAAGAGAGAAGGAGAGAAAGAGAAAGGAAAGAAAGAAAAAAGAAAGAAAGAAAAGAAAAGAAAAAAAGAAAGAAAGAAAAAAAGAAAGGAAAGAAAGAGAGAGAGAGAGAGAAAGAAACAGAAAGAGAGAAAAGCAAAGAAATGTATCAAGTGTGAGCTATTGCTATATGCAACAGCTTATAGATCTCTAAGGTATTATGCTAGGTAAAAAGAGCAATCTCAGACGGGTGCACACTTCATGACTCACTTATACAACATTCTCAGGATGACAAAATCCTACAAACAGTGCTTTCCAGGAGCTGGGGATGATAGGAGCAGGAACGGGTGGTATAATAGAGCCCAAAGGAGGCCCTTCCAATGCCTAGACAGTTCTAAATCTAGACTGCGGTGGTCACACAGCTCTCCATCTGTGATACAGTACACACCCGTTGTGTGCTTGACCACCTCCTCATTTAGCTCTGTAAGTATGTAAGTTATAAGTACAGGATGCAACTGGGGATGAAGGCTATAGGAGCCCTCTGTACTAGCTTTGTAACTTCCTCTGGCTTGATAAGCATTTTCCTATCAAATGTTCGAAAGAAGTATGGGGGAAATTGGCAGTTTTAAGCACTGAGGATAAAACTGTCCTCAGTGGGTAGGCTGCTTGCTGCTAAGACTGACAACCTGAATTTTATCCCCAGAACTACATTTTAAAAATTACTATTCTTACCGGGTGGTGGTACACATGCCTTTAATTCTAGCATTTGGGGGGCAAAGGCAGGTGAATTTCAATGAGTGTGAGGCCAGCCTGGTCTGCCGAGTGAATTCCAGGACAGCCAAGGCTACACAGAGAAACCCTGTCTCAAAAAACAACAAAATATGATTCTTGCGCTGAAGAGGTGGCTTAGTGGTTAAGAGCAATGGGTGCTCTTCCAGAGGTCCTGAGTTCAATTCCCAGCAACCACATAATCGCCTGTAATGGGATCTGATTTCTTCTTCTGGTGTATGTGAAGACAAAGCACACATACACACATATAATTATGTGCGTGAATGTGCACATGAGCTCTCAGAAGACAAAGGACGTGTTAGATCCCCCGAAACTGGAGCTACAGACAGTTGTATGTTGCCACATGGTTGCTGGAAACCAAAACTGGGTCCTGAGCAAGAACAGCAAGTGCTCTTAACTGCTGCGCCATCTCTCCAACCCCTAAAACAAATAGTATTTTTGTTTTATTTGGTTTTTTGAGACAGGGTTTCTCTGGGTAGCCTTAGCTGTTCTGGACTCACTTTGTAGACCAGGCTGGCCTTGAGCTCAGAGATCTGCCTGTTTCTGCACTCTGAGTGCTGGGACTACGGGTGTGCACCATTGTGCCTGGCTCAAATACTATTCTTCAAAACAATAAAAAGCAAGCAAGCCAGTTGGTGAATCAGACCTAGAAAGAGGAGGCTTGCTTTATGGTCATCTCCAAGACTAGACTGGGCCACGTGAGACCCTGTCTCAACATACCACCTCCAAAATAAAAACAGAAGGCACCACGTTGCCCAGAGTTGTAAAGTCAGCTATCTGACTCTCCTGGTGTGATCTCACTGGATTTTCTCTTTTGGTTTAGATGGAGTTGTCCTAGTGGATCCCGAGCTTGTGAAAGGGAAGAAAGGTGAGCTGAGCCCCTTGCTGCTCCTCCTTGCAGAAAAGGCCTAGTCGCCTTGCTCTGTCTTCCTGGCAGTGAAGGTGATCTGCGGGTAGGAGGAAACCATGCCTGCTGAGAATAAACCCAGAGTTTATTCTTGTGCTTCCTTTCCAAGTTCTGCTCCATGGTATTGCAGTGTCCTTGAGATCTCTGGCAGTTGTGCTGTGTGTGGCAAGCCATTTGTTACTAATGACAGTTGCAAAACCTGAATTAGAACAGATTCAAGCTATGTTTATGATAATGTCGCTGACTCAGTTCCAGTCTAAATACGCCTTTGGAGTGGTTGCTACTGGCGACCACAAGGCATTGTTCTAATCCTTGGATGTACCCCCTGGAATATGTCAGGTGTGGGGGTGGCAACAGTGTCAGGGGTGAAAGGGGAGCACAGCAGGAATGGCAGAACGTAGCTCTCCTGTTTTCCCCACCTTCCTGGATGCTCTGCAGCTCTCTGGCTTGAACCCAACCAGTCCCTGCCCCTTACCACACAGGGATTCAGTTATCAGGGAAAACGACAGCTTAGTGGGCAGAAATCCAGGCCCACCGTGGGCACCTTTCTCAAGGACTCACCTCAAAGGAAGGCTGCACGAGTGGTGAGTGGTTTGTCTGAGTCAGCACTTAAGGGGCAGCTGGCCTCAGAACTGACCCAGAGAGAATTCTCCGCCGGAGCCAGGGCACTTGAGGTACCACTTCCGACCAACCTTACAATGGAGAGCTGTGTCCTTCCTGCCTTCAAAGCGCTTGAAGTGAACTTTCATACACTGGGCACAGGCTCCCTTTAATCAGACAAAATTTTGGGAAGTGGTGATTTAGAGAATGCTTAAATGTGCTCTAGAGCAATGTACAAAGACTCTCAACGAAACTTCCAGTCTTTGATTTTTGTCTCCGTGCCTGGTCTGGGCCTTTGGCTGCTCCCTCAGCCTCAGACATATGTCTCAGGCATAGGCCTGTTTTGCTTCCAGCACTGTTTGTCTGTCTCTCCAGACGTTCTTCCCTCTCTAGCCCAAGCAAGAAAGTTAGCAGCATTTCAGACATCCAACTCCAGATCCCCAAGCTGCCAGACCAGGAGGAGAGAGGGTGGGAGAGAGAAAACAGTAAGGCCGGGTGGGCTGCAAGTGTTGTCTCCCTACATATTTTTTTTAATGTATTACATTTTTACTTATGTAGTGTGTGTGTGCGTGTGTGTGTGTGTGTGTGTGTGTGTATGTGTGTGTAGGCTAGCCTGGCCTACAGAGTGAGTTCCAGGACAGCCAGGGCTACACAAAGAAGCCCTGTCTCAGTAAATAAATAAATAAATAAATAAATAAATAAATAAATAAATGCAAGTCAAGAAGCATTGTGTGTGTGTGTGTGTGTGTGTGTGTGTGTGTGTGTGTGTAAGCACACATATATGTGGAGTGGGTACACAAGTCCTTAGGTGCGCATGTGGAGATCAGGGGACAACTTGTGGAGAGTTGGTTCCCTCCTGCTATCATGTGGGTCCTGGAAATTGAATTTTGGTTGTCAGGATTAAAAAGCAGACACCTTTACTCAATTAGCCATCTTGCCAGCCCTGTCCACAAATTTCTACCCTCATAGCAAAGTAGTACAGTTGCCAGGGAGATGCCTCCTAATCCATGACAGTCCCGTTTGGGAGAATGAACTTTAACCCTAGGAACCTGCTGATTCTCTCAAATGCGTCAACCAGCTGCATAGTATTATTATCCAAGCCCCTGTTCCTCCCAGGATGCAGCAGAGGGGCATCCTGGGTGTGGTGCAGTCACTCTGTTGCTGGCTCAGGCCGGTGGAAGTGGCTGAGGTAGATGGGCCTGTGCAGTGGACCAAATCTAATGTATGCCTCTTCTTCCCAGTGTATGTCACTCTGACTTGTGCCTTCCGCTATGGCCAGGAGGACATCGATGTGATTGGCCTGACCTTCCGCAGGGACCTGTATTTTTCTCGGGTCCAGGTATACCCTCCTGTTGGGGCTGTGAGCGCCCCCACCCAACTGC
The DNA here is from genome assembly GCF_030254825.1 of Meriones unguiculatus. Lineage (NCBI taxonomy): Eukaryota > Metazoa > Chordata > Mammalia > Rodentia > Muridae > Meriones > Meriones unguiculatus. Next base: position 73,114,487 of record NC_083362.1, read on the forward strand.
AGGAGAGCCTGCTCAAGAAACTGGGAAACAACTCGTATCCATTTCTGCTCACGGTGAGCCTTCCTTCCCATGCCTGCTCCCCTGCTCCTTCAGCCACAGTACATTGCGATGGGAACGGGGCAAAGAGAAGGGGGCAGAGGGAGGATTTCACATCTTTGGGCCTGTAAATTGCACCCTTGAAAGAAATTCTAGATTGCATGGTCTGTGATTGTCTGGTTTTTTAAGTCTTTGGAAATAACATCCCTGCCTCTGAAGGCACCATTTCAACCTGCCCTTTGGATATTTTCCTTCATCTGACCACCTAATTAGATGAGTATGTGTTCTGTCTTCTCTCATTCAGCTATAAAAAGAAACTGGTAGACATGACCCTCAGTTGGCCCCAGGAAGTTCTAAAGCAATCAAGCAAGAAACACCAATGGGACAGGAGATCTTAATAGAGGGAATGCCATCCTTTACCCCTTAGCCCAGCCCTGCTTCCCTTCAGGGTGCTGGGAATTGAATCATGACCTTACTCTGTCCCCTCACCTTGCCTGAGGGCCACGTATCACCTAGTGAAACCCTAAGCCCTGGGCAAGAGCTGGACATGAGAAGTTTCTGCGGCCCTTTCTGTTTGCACAGTTACTATCTTATTGACACAAGCTCCTCCAAAGTGATGTGGCTCAACCTTAAAAAAAAAAACAAGAAGTAGGGGATGGTGAGATGGCTTGGAGGTTAAGAGCACTGGCTGTTCCAAAGGTCTTTCAAAGGTCCTGAGTTCAATTCCCAGGAACTACGTGGTGGCTCACAACCATCTATAATGAGACCTTGTGCCCTCTGAGTGCAGGCACACAGGCAGAAGAATAATGTATAAATAATAAATAAATAAATCTTTAAAACAGTAAGAAATAGCCAGGAGGTGGCGGTGCACACCTTTAGTCCCAGCACTCAGGAGGCAGAGGCAGGCTGATCTCTGTGACTTCAGGGCTAGCCTGGCCTACAGAGTTCCAGGACAGCCAGGGCTACACAAAGAAGCCCTGTCTCAGTAAATAAATAAATAAATAAATAAATAAATAAATAAATAAATAAAAGTCAAGAAGCATTGTCTAAGTCAGAACATGGTTGAACCCCCCCCCAAAACATGACACCATGTAAGAGAAACAAGACACAAAAGGAGAAACAGTATCATGAGGCAATGGGTGTAGCCCCATTAATTTAGATAGAAGGTAAGAGATGAGCTCTGCTGTCAGGGAGCACAGGGATTTCAGGTTTCATGAATAGAGCTTCTCTTTAGAATGATGGAAAGATTCTAGAGACAAATGGTGGTGACAATTATGGGGTACTATGAACAGTTTAAACCACAATGAAACACATTAAAATCACATTAAACACATTGAAATCAACTAAAATTTTATGTCATGCTATTTTACCACAACTGTAATGTCAAGTTTCTTTTTAAAGATTATTTAGCCAGGTGTGGCGGTGCATGCCTTTAACCTTAGACAGTGGCTCTCTGAGTTCAAAACCACTTGGCTCTACAGAGCAAGCTCCAGGATAGGCCAGTACCACACAGAGAAACACTGTCTCAAAATAAATAATATGTACATGTGTGTATATCTATGTGATATGTATTATATATATCATAAATGGCCCTGGGTACCCCTATGCACCTGTGCTAAGAACCTGAAGTGGCATAAGTATTTTGAAATGTGTATAAAACCTTTAGAGGACAGGTATGTCGGTACATGCCTTTAATCCCAGCACTAGGGAGGCAGAGTCAGGAAGATCTCTGTGGATTTCTGGAGGCCATCCTGGTCTACAGAATGGGTTCCAGGCAGCCAGCACAACACAGATAAACCTTATCTCAACCCTCACCCTGAAAAATACAAAAAATAAAAACAAAAGAAAATTTGTTGCAAATGGAATTTTTTTTTCTGGCTGTCCTGGAGCTTGCTGTATGAATCAGGCTGGCCTTGAACTCAGATCCTCCTGCCTCTGACTCACAAGTGCTGGGATTAGAGGCATGGGCCAACATGACTGAGTGGAAATGGGTTCTTTAAGTTTTGGAGGGATATCTTGGTGCTGGAGCATTTGTCTGGTATGCATAAATTTGGTCCCCTGCACAGAACGACAAAAAAAAAATTAATTACAAAAAAAAAAAAAGCAACAGCCAAGGGCTAGAGAGATGGCCAGAGGTTAGCTGCTCTTGCAGAGGACAAGGTTTGGTTTTCAGCATCCGAATGGCGGCTTACACCTGTCTGTAACTTCAGTTTCAGAGGCTCCATCACCTTCTTCGGGCCTCCGTGAGCACCAGGCACACATGCAGTACACGTATACATGCAGGCAAACATTCATACACATAATATTTAGAAATTAATAAATATTTTAAGAACATGCTTCCTCAGCCATGGATCTCAGCAATAGATAAGCAGAGGCAGGAACGTTGAAAGTTTAAGGCTGGCATAATGTAGCTAGAGAAAGACCCTGTCCCCTCGCCACTAAGTGTATGATTTTGACCTGATGGTTCACTTTCTAGCAATATAACACATAACATTAGTTGGCTAAAACTGGACTAAAGGCTTTGAAGGTGTATATTTATTGCGTATTGTTTGTAAGTGTCCAACAAAGAGGAACAGCTGCTTGAAGTGTGCACTGTAGAAGCTCTAAGCGCTGTGGAGAGAAATTGTGATGTGTAAAAATGGCTAGAAAGATGTTTGAATAGGATAAGGGCCGGTGAGGTGAATGAACCAGATAATGAGCCACATTTGGTCCCAGTGACCGCACTGGGGCCCATGTGATGAACGCATGTCCTAGGTACAACCTCCTTTGTGTGTCTATGTGCATGTTAGAGGTTTTTGGAAATAAATCAGCGTTGGGCTGGGTGTTAAAACACCAAAATTCTGTCTGTTTGTGTCATCTCACATGATGGTTTTATACAGCATGTAGAAGGAAATGATTGTGTACTTGTGTCGTTCCAGTTTCCTGACTACCTGCCGTGTTCAGTGATGTTGCAGCCTGCTCCACAAGATGTTGGGAAGGTGAGTTAAAAAAGAAATGCCACAGATTCATCCCCCTTCAGCAGGCTTTTTAAATTTTTATTTATTGTTTTATTAATTACAGTTTATTCACTTTGTATCCCAGCTGTAGACCCCTCCCTAGTCTCCTCCCAATCCCACCCATCTCCTCTCATGCCCCTCCCCCAGCCCACTGATAGGAGAGGTCCTCCTCCCCTTCCCACTGACCCTAGCCTATCAGGTCTCATCAGGACTGACTACATTGTCTTCTGTGGCCTGGTAAGGCTGCACCCCCCCCCCCTCAGGGGGAGGTATCAAAGAGCAGGCCACTGAGTTCATGTCAGAGACAGTCCCTGTTCCCATTACTAGGAAACCCACTTCAACACCAAATTGCCACGGGCTACATCTGTACAGGGGTTCTAGGTTATCTCCATGAATGGTCCTTGCTTGGAGTATCAGTCTCAGAAAGGACCCCTGTGCCCAGATTTTTTTTTCTCTCCTTGTGGAGCTCCTGTCCTCTCCAAATCTATCTATCTCTCCCTTCTTTCATAAGATTCCCTGCACTCTGTCCAAAGTTGGGCTGAGTCTCAGCACCTGCTTTGATACACTGCTGGATAGAGTCAGAGTCCCTCTGTGGTAGGCTTCTAAAATCTGTACACCTAAAGAAGCTAAGCAAAAAGGAAGACCCTGCTCAATCCTCATTCAGAAAGGCAAATGGGATAGACACCAGAAGAGGAAGAAAACAGGGAACAGGTCAACAGGCTTTTGAGACTGAGAGTGGCCTTGGACTCCTGATCTTTCTGCTTCTACCTCCCAAGGGTTGGGATGATAGTCACAAGCTACCACGCTTTTCTTTCTTTCCTTCTTTCTTTCTCTCTTTCTTTCATATTAGATGGCCACAGGCACTATGGAAATCCTCAGGCTTGTGTGAGGGAGAGACACTGGATGGCATTTAAAGTCAGAATCTTTATTGTAGGAAAAGGGTAAAGCCAGACTCTCGGGAGAGAGGCCCTGCTACCTGGAGCAGACAGAACATGCTCAGACTGTTTTCTGCTAAATGAAGGGAGAAGGGATGACGGGTGGGAGCTGAGGTCAGGGTGGAAAGCATAGGGCACACAGGGCTTGAAGACTTGGTTTTGAGCCTGAGTGACATGGAAATTACTAGAGGGGCTGAGTAGCAGGCTCTGACTCAGGGTTACAAAGGAGAAAGAATGGATCTGAAGTTGGTCAAGCATGTGCCATGAAGGGGAACGGAGGGAAAGGAGGGTGTGACCAGGATGGACCAGGGACTGCAGGCATAAAGAAGAGAATGGAGACCAGAGGAGAAGTGGCAGGTGCTGGCTTGCCTGGGCCCCAAGACTGACCATGATGACAGGTCTGTAACTTGAGTATGGAGGACAGTGGACAGTGATATATGTAAAGACAGTGACACATATAAAGATGGTGTTTATCAACATGCTATCATCACCTACTCATGGCTCATAGATCAGAGATGGCACTAAAAATAAACTGGGATGAGATAGCACAGAATAGAATTGAACTAAATGGGATGGGATGGGCATGCTCAGAACCGGTCACACATAGCAAAGGCCAATGTCATGTCATGAGAGTGGCTTTACACTAATGTGTCTGCTTTCTGGGCCTCACTAGAAATATTACTTCTAAAACATTTACATACCATGGTTCAGGGAAGCTGAGGACAACTGAGATCAGGGATAAGGTGGTCACTCAAGAAGGGGACCAGGAACTAAGGACCATCAGTGCTCTTTCAAGAAGGCCTCAAATCCTGATTCTTAGTTGACTTTTCTGGAGTTTTGCAACACTGTGCAGGTCAGAGCCCCTCCCATCCCTTCTATTCTTAGAAGGTGGGAGGACTTCTGGACTGCGAACCTCCAACATCCCGGAGCTGGGGACTTGGTTGCAGCTAGGAGGCTTGAGGGACACATAGGCAATTATTAGAATTGTAATATATGTATTTAACATATATGAATATAATGCATGTCACTTAATGTATCACAGGTTACATGTTACAATCTTATATAACATTATGTAATTTATTTGATGTTATATTAATAAAATAGTATATTATATATATATATATAATATACTTCACCACTATATAATGGTTATACAGTATAATACCTTACCATTACATAACAGATAGGCAGAAATTTTAAAGTACATGATATCTTTTTATGTTACTATTCAGTTTTACACGGCTATGACGAGAGTGAATGCTTCATCCTAGGGGAGCCTCAGAGCCCAGTGAGGCCTGTGGAAGTGCGTGTCTTGTTCAGAGACCAGTGCAGAGTCGGAGAGATAGGTGGGATGGGTGGGTGTCTCAGCTTTCCTGTCTGGGAAGAGACCAGGGTGTCCGGGGCCTGCACAGGGAGCCGAGAGCTCAGTATCACAGGCAGAGGCATTCGTTCCATCCGTGCAGGGTTAGAAGTTCTCTTTTGTTTTGAGAATGAGGTGATCTTGCCATCTCACTTCATGTAGAAGGAAAAATCCAACCACTGTGAGCCAGTGCTGTCTGGCCAGGGTTGGCTTTGGGGGAGCCACTGACGTCAGAGTGTCTGCAGCCCAGCAGGACTTGTAACCCTCCCAGCGCCATGAACACCTGTGTCGGTCTCCACTTCTGTGTGCAGCATTAAGTCAGGGGTTCACGCAAGGTCAGGTTCACATTTGTGGACAAAGTAGAGGGAGGCATGGACCTTCAGGGACTCCAGAGGCACACCTCAGGAGGCATGTTGGCAGGATGTCCTTCCGCAGTGGCTCTTGGCCCTTTGCTTACTCCTTGTGCTGGCTAATTTATGTCAATTTGAAACAGGTCAGAATCATTTGAGATGAAGGAGCCTCAATTAAGAAAATGACTTCAAAGATCAGGCTGCAGGGGGTGGGGTTGAAGCAGGGTTTCTGTCTGGGATCCCTGGCTGTCCTGGAATTCTGTAGACTAGGCTGGCCTTGAACTCAGAAATCCTCCTGCCTCTGCCTCTTCAGTGTTTGGATTAAAGATGTGCACCACCACTGCTCAGATAGAACATTTTCTTAACTAGTGACAGATGGAGGAGGACCCAGCCCATTGTGGGTGGTGTCATCTCTGGGCTGGTGGTCCTGGGTTCTAGAAGAAAGCAGGCTGAGCAAGCATGTGAGCAAGTCAGTAAGCAGCACCTCTCCATGGCCCCTGCATCTCCTGCCTCCAGGTTGCTGCCCAGGTTCCTTACTTCCTTTGTGATGGACAGTGATGTGGAAGCATAAGCCAAGTAACCCTTTCCTCCCCAGCTTGCTTTTTCAGTCATGGTGTTTTATCATAGCAATAATAACCCTAACTAAGGTGTTCCTTACACTGATGTCAATGTTAGGTTAGCAGTACACTACTCCATTAGTCTTTTTTTTAATAATTAATTTATTTTATTTTATGTGCATTAGTGTGAAGGTGTCAGATCCCTTGGAATTGGCATTACAGACAGTTCAGTTGTGGCTGATGGGATTTGAACCCAAGTCCTTTGGAAGGGCAGACAGTGCTCATAACCACTGAGTCATCTCTCCCGTTCCTTTTTTTTAATATATGATTTATTTATTTATCTATTATGTATACAATGTTGTGTCTGCATGTACACTTGCATGCCATTCCAGAAGAGAGCACCAGATCACATTATAAATGGTTGTGAGCCACCATGTGATTGCTGGGAATTGAACTCAGGACCTATGGAAGAGCAGCCAGTGCTCTTAACTGCTGAGCCATCTCTCCAGCTGATTCCACTAGTCTTCACCGGACAACCCCAAGAAAGACACAGCTTAGGAGAAGAGCTAGGGCCATATATCTACCTGTAAGTGTGACCTCTATCTTAACTCCCAGGAAGGGAGATGCTAACCACTGTCCTGTCTGTTCTCTTGTGTCCAACAGAGCTGTGGGGTCGACTTTGAGGTCAAAGCATTTGCCACAGACCTCACAGATGCTGAAGAGGATAAGATCCCCAAGAAGTAAGAGGACTCTTATGGGACTCGGGGAGGGTCCGGATGGTACAGAGATGGGGATAAGAAACGGCCCCATTTTATCCTGGTGTGACAGAACTCCGTCCACAGCTTGGTTCCCTGTGGCTGATGTCATGGAACCTTCCCAGATCAGGGCAGATAAGGACTGCCATTTATATGGGGGGAGGGGGAGACATAAAAGGGAATGACAATGGACTTAAAACTCTAGGAACCAATGGGCCCCCAAAACCTTCCTTTCTTTTTCTTTTACATTAGTAAATTTCATTTTTTTTTTTTAATTTTGGTCCTTTCTTTCATTTTCTTTCTATTTACTTATTTTCTCTTCTTAGTTTTTATGTTATTGTGAAACGATCTCACTCTGTAGCCAAGACTGGCCTAGAACTCATGGGTGCTCCTTCTGCCTCAGCTTCCCGAGCATGAGAATGCCAGGTATAAGAGAGCATGCCTATAGTTTTTCTTTTTTAAAACATGTCTTAACACTAGGACGTTTACAATTCTAACCACTTTTAAGTGTATGACTTCCTAACAGTCTATTCACAATGTTTCACCGTCATCTGAATCTAACTCAGATTCGTATCATCCCAAACAGAATCTGTCACCAATAAACATTGCTCCTACACACCAGGTGCTCGGTTTTCTTTTTTAAAAAATTCTCTCTACTCCCAGCACCTCCCCCTCCCAACCTATACCTTCTCTCTATTTGATAACTCACTTTCACTCCTAAGTCTCCACCCATCCCATGTTGTCCTCATGCTTGGCACCCAGATCTCCTGGTGCTGTGTGTTTTGCTGTGGGTCTGACCCATGACATTGTACGTACTAGGCAAGCACTGAACTCCCATGCTATGACAGTGACAATGTATCACACGAGTGTATTACATTGGACTGGTCGCATAAGGCATCTGAAACCATGATACAGGCTCTCCGGAGAAGAGGCCAATCAGAGTCTGACCGGAGGCAGGGGACCCTCGAGAACAGTGCTGGCTCAGCACTCAGCCCCTGGGGTCATAGAAGAGGGACCAGGGCAGGCCTTTGCCACACCCCCTGGCAGGCCGATTTGAAGCATTAGGGACCGGGGGAGGGCACTAACCATGAACCCTGGCTCTGTTCTCCTCAGGAGCTCTGTGAGGTTACTGATCCGGAAAGTGCAGCATGCCCCACCTGACATGGGTCCCCAGCCCTGTGCTGAGGCATCCTGGCAGTTCTTCATGTCTGACAAGCCCCTGAACCTCTCAGTCTCCCTCACCAAAGAGGTAATCCACGTCCCACTGGGTTCAGACCATAACTGCCTCACTGTGTAGATGTATCACAAGTAACTTTATTCTGCCACAGTGAAAGCTTTGCAAGTTACCAGCTTATTCCCATTAATTTGGAGCTAGTCACCTGGAGCCACCACGCCTTATCATCGCACTTGTTGGCTATCCCAATAGACCGGGGGGCTGTGGGTTTAAATATCCCTTCTAGCCACCCTGGCCAGTCCTGGACCCTAATTCTCTAAGACAGCATTGCTCACCGTACTACTCTCAGTTGCTCGCTTCCTCAGATTTCACTGAAAACTCGTGGGGCAGCCATGTCAAGTGATGTCACCAGTGAGGAGAGTCACGGTAGTAGAAGGTGAAGAGCTGCTGGCCAGGGCTCTCGTGGTCCAGAGTAAATGATGCACGTGTGTGCACTAGTGCACACATGTATGAGCATGCCTACCCTGGGCTGGATGGCACAGGGCATTGCTGGGTCTTTTCATTTCACACATCCCACCCCCAAACCATGACATCAAGGCAGGAACTTCAAAGAGCCCCCTGCCTAGGGAATGCTGCTACCTACTGTGGGGCTGCCTCTGCCCACGTCAATTAACAATCAAGATATCTCCCCATACACATGCGTATAGAACAAGCCGAGGTAGACAATTCATTAAGACTGTTTCCAGGTGATTCTAGGATATAAACAAGTTGACAATTAAAGCCAGAGCTGTCACATCCCTCGACCCCCTTGTCTTCTGCAGATGGGGGATGGGGCTGGACATGTCCATACCCTCCTCTAGAGGAAATGTTGCTATCATTTCAGCTTCTCTAACATTGAAGGGTATTCAGCCTAACTTTACTGGAAAGGGATTAAGAAAATTGTGGTCTAGAGAGCCCTCAGCTCAAAGATGCCACCTACTGCTCTCTGTTCTTCTCTTCTGACCTCTCTCTCTCACTTTTCAGATATACTTCCATGGAGAACCCATCCCTGTGACCGTGACTGTGACCAATAACACAGAGAAGGTTGTGAAGAAGATTAATGTGTCAGGTAGGACCTTCATCTCAAAACTGGAAGGCAGGGCCTTCTAGCACTCCTCAGCATCGCTCTAGCCTGATGAGCCCCAGTCCCACCTCTGTCCTTGGATTTACCTGTTACTGTTACCATTGAAAGCAGGATTTTTTTTTTTTTTTTTGGCCTTTCAAGACAGGGTTTCTCTGTCTAGCCTTCAATGTCCTAGAACTAACCCTGTAGATGAGGCTGGCTTCTAAACTCACAGAGATCTGCTTGTCTCTGCCTCCCAAGTACTGAGATTAAAGGTGTGTACCACCACCGCCTTGCAGCTAGCAGGAACTTAAAGAAAGAAGGACATTAGAAGTCACCACATTCAGGCTGTGGACATATTTCAGTTGGTAGAGCATGCAGGAGGCCCTGGGTTCAGTCCCCAGCACCGCATAAACCAGATGGTGCATGCCTAAAACTTCAGCACTTGGGAGGTAGAGACAGGAAGATCAGAAGGTCAAGGCTGTCCTGGAATGTATGTGTATGTTGAGGCCAGCCTGGGCCTCGTGAGGACCCTTCCTCAAAAACAAGCTATCGCATTCACTATCATGTTCTCTTAGGCTGCCTTTTGTCTTGGAACTTTGTATCCAGTAGGGCCTTCCTGTCTTTGGATGACATGATCCATGCCTTTCTAGAGATGCCCTTGGGAGCTAGATATCAGTTTGGAAGTCCAAGGAGATCATTCCCTTTTTGTTTTTGTTTTCTTTAATTGTTTATTTAATGTGTATGGGTGTTTTGACTGTGTGTATGTCTGTGTATCGTGTGCATGCAGTACCCAGGGATGCCAGAAGAGGGCATCAGATTCCTTGGTGCTAGAGCTACAGGTGCTTGTTAGCTGCCATGTGGGTTTTGGGACCTGAACCTTAACCACTGAAACATTTCTCTAGCCCCATCTCCATTTTTGGACAAGAGATAGGTTTTTTATTGTTGTTGTTATTGTTGACAAACACCTTAAGTGTAGTAAGCAAGGCACTAGATTTGAAATACTGGGTTCCTGATATCCCTTGAATCCCAAGTTGGTACCCGCAGTAGGGGTTCCTGGTCTACCTTCCCAGGCCCATGGGCACTAAGGAAAAGTGTTTCATGAACAGTGAAGTGTGCTGTCTCTCCTTGAATGAGTGTCTAGCGAGGACAACTTTGTTAGGTGCTGCAATGGAGTGCCCCTGGCCCCCGCTGTTCCTCTATACTTCCTCAGCTCAGAGCCATCAAAGGGCAGGTCTTAGAGCATCCTGACATTTATCTATAATCTTAGCACTAAGGAGATTCAGACAGGAGGATTGTGAATCTGAGGCCAGTATGGGCAATATAACTAGATTTATGTCTCAAAACATTAAAAATATAGACAAACAATAAAATGTGTAGTCTTTTGTGGGCAAAACAAACAGCAAACAAAACCCACAATGGATTGGCCTGGGAGTGTAAATTTAGACTTCAGCTTTCAACTAAAACACTTATGGTTGAGATAAGGTAGATTTAACAACATCAGAGTAATTAGTCTTTCCATGTTAAGAAGGACAGAGGATATGGGAATTTTAGTGTTAAATTAGGCAATGTAGCTGGGCTCAGCTAGCAAGAGGGTTGAGAGTTCAAGGCCAGCCACAGCCACATGCAAAGGCCAAACTAGACTATATGAAATCCCCTCCTTTTTTTTTTTTTTTATTACTCAGTTTTTAGCATGCTTGCTGGACATAGGCAAGGTCTTGGGTTTGATCTTTAGTGTATGCCCATATACACACTTTTGGGTGCTTGTGCATGGGCGCGCGCGCACACACACACACATACACATACACACACACAACACACAAATAGGGTTTGTCCCATACAAACCAGGAGGTGTACAGCCCAGTTATCTGCTGTGGTTTGAATGTACCCACCCAAACAGACCTTCCTTGGTCTATGTAGTAGATGCTATCTGGCCATTCAGGCTGCTGTAGCAAAAACACCATAAAGTAGGGGGCTCATACACTGAGATGCAGGCCTCATGTGTTTAAAACTTGATCCTCACATTCATACATTAATGATATTTGCAGGTAAGACTTTGGGAAGTAGCTAGGGTCAGTTGAGGTTATGAGGAAGGGCCGGTAGCAACACTGTGGCTTTGTAAGAAGTAGAGAGACTTAAATTAGCACACCGGCCCTGCCCCCACTATTTGAGGTCCTCTGCTATTATGATCCAACAGGAAGGCCCTTGTCAGATGCAAGCACCACTTGGGAGTCCCAGCTTCCAGAGCCAGGGGCTCATTAAACCTCCATTTAAAAAAAAAACAAATAGTCCATCTGTGGTTTCAGTTACAGCAACAGAAAATAGGCTGAGATAGTGTCAGACACATGTGCCATGCATGGTCATAGAGTTGCATATTAGACGATCTATTTTTTTTTCTTTCTTGCTAATATAAATCTGAATTCAATCTTGTTTTATGTTGCTTTAGTTCTCTGTAGGACTAAGTTATCCAGCATGTTGTGTTCAATGCCAATACCTTTCTTAGTCTATGCAGTAGGGTCTGTCTATCCCCTCACGCTGCTGTGGCAAAAAAAAAAAAACAAAAAACCATAAACTAGGTAGCTGATGCACACTGGGATGTGGGCCTCAGACCTTCCTGCTGTGCGTCCCCAGTCCTGGTGTTTGCAGGTAGGTGCCACTCTATCCTGCTAACATTGAATAGTTATTTCTGGCAGTTTAGGAGGCTGGGAAAGTCAAGTGCAAGGTATTGGCAGATTTGTCTGTTGAGAACCTCATCCTCCAATAAGCTCCTGGTACCTCCTTGTTAATCCATCCATGAGGGTGCCACCCCTGTGACCCCATCACTTCCACAAAAAGCCCTCCTTTTCAAAATGAATGCCCCCTTGAGCTGTGGGAGGAACTGGCATAAAGTTTCCCAGCCTACTGACATGAGTTTGATCTCTGAAGAGTGACTCTCCCTACAAGTTGTCCTCTGACCTCCAGATAAGTGCCTTGACATGTGCATGACCCCTCCAATAATAAAAATTTCAAAAATAATGTCACCTAAGGGTCATAATTTAAAATTTGAAAGAATAGAAGCAAACTTTCAGAGACAGCTGCAAAACTGGTAATGTATCATTGAATACTTGTATTTAAAATTATTTCTCAGAAAAGTCCATTGGTTCGTGTTTGTAATGCTAGCACTTGGGAGCCTGAGACAGTACTGTGAGTTCTATAGGCCAGCCTGGGTTACACAGTAAAACATGTTGCAAATAAAAATATTTTTCAAAGTTTGTTGAATACTAATAACAAAACTAATGACCTTGAAAGAAGCTGTTGAATTTTCTGAAACAAATTGTTGATAGTTTTCTATAAGTTGGGCACTGTGATGGCTGCTTTAACTTTTTTTTTTTTTTTTTTTTAATTCTCAAGGTTGATTTTAGGAGATTATGGGCTTGGAGGAGAGGGAGGGGCTCCTGGGATTTGAATCTCAGAGCCTGGTGTTTTGATGGCAGTTAATGCAGAGCAAATCGTTGGTATATAGAAATGGCCTGAAACCAGACCTTGAATTTTTACAGCCTTTGAGCTGGGGGCTGAGAAAACTAGAACTAGATTCAAATGGTCCTGTTGTCTCCTAGAAGGCACCAGGGGCCTGCACTGATCACCCGACTCCTGTCTTCCCTTTGCAGTGGAACAAATAGCCAATGTGGTTCTCTACTCAAGTGATTCCTACATCAAGCCTGTGGCCACAGAGGAAACACAGTAAGTGTGTTGTCTTTCCACTTCCTGGGCGGCAGCCCACGTTGTCAACTTCCTCTTCTGAACAGGAAACTAGAATGCCCTGCTAGGCCCCCAGCTTCTGCTTCTTCCCCTTTTCTCACATCAAGGGCTAAAAAGCAAGCCAGCATCTAAGACATGTGTTTACTTCCCCTCTGGGCTGAGAGATCAATCTTCCAAAACAAGGACTCAGGGAGAAATGTCACTAAAGGGAACAACAGGGACTCTGTATCCTTGGAATGTGTTGACAGGAATGGGGTGCTCTTTCTGCTCCCAGAAGATGACTAAATGAGCTATTAACCCATGTAGAGGAATTTTGATTCAGAACATGGCTGCTCTGGCACAAGATCACATCCAAAGACCTTCTAGGACTGTGTGATCCACTGAAATAAATACCTTTAATCTAGGAGACAAAGGCAAGCAGATCTGAGTTCAAGGCTGGCCTGCTATAGAGCAAGTATCAGGTAAAGGAAAGCTGAGGTCCAGGAGTGGTGGTACATGCCTTTAATCCCAAACAATTAAGGTAAAGTTAGTTTGTAGAAGGAAGCACTCATGTTTAAAAGTGATGTTTTATTGAGAAGCAGAAAGAATGATGATTCAGAGAAAGACTTGACAGAAGGAGAGGTGCTTAGCTTACAAACACACACACAAAAAAAACCTCCCAAGAATATGGGCCTAGGCTTTTCAAAGAAGAATCATAGAGAGAGAGACCCATTCTAGCATGGGGAGGGGCTTTCCACAATCACTGATGACTGTATCTTTCGATCATTTTATCAACTTGAAAATTTTGTAGCAATGACAACTTGGCTAGAAAACCGGATCCGTTCTAAGCTCTTTGTGAATGACTTTCTCCCTTCAGGAGACTCAAATGCACATAGAATCTCTCCGTAGATCCTTTGTGCCTGCCAGGGATTATGCATTGTGCTAGGAATTGGGGTTCATTTAATATGCAGGCTGGGTGGGGGCTTGGATAAGCATCGCCACCTCACCAGGGTGACAGGAAGGTTGGGGAGGAAGGGAGGAGTGGGTGGTGAGGAAAAAAAACCTTATTCACATATTTAAAATCCAAATTCAGAGTAAGCTACTATTCGAAACAAATACAGCCTTGTATTTAAATATAGGTATACAGTGTTAAGAAAGAGAACAGCTGCTGGGAGGTGGTGGCACAGGCCTTTAATCCAGCATTTGGGAGGCAGAGGTAGGAGGATCTCTGAATTGGAGGCCAGCCTGGTCTACAGATCGAGTTCTAGGGCAGCCAGGGTTACACACAGAAACCCTGTCCTGAAAAACAAAAAAAAGAAAAAGAAAGAAAGAAAGAAAGAAAGAAAGAAAGAAAGAAAGAAAGAAAGAAAGAAAGAAAGAACAAGAAGAGTAACTCATAGCTGACTTCCAACAGTCTGGGAGGTTCAAGGAGTGGGAAGTCTTGGCCTTGACTGGCCTTTTGGCAGCTGCTCCGTAACTGTGGGGCTTGTTGTCTTTACAGTTCTTTCTCATTCAAAACTTTGTGTGCTTTTTTGACAGAAGAGTGGACACCATTCTAAGATTTTCCTGAGGGCAGGAGGAATCTAGAAACGGGGCCAGATCACGTTAGATTTTTCATTGTTGGGGCAAACACCTGAGTGAACAAACTGCCCAAGGGAATATCTGTCCCATTCACAGTGTTTGTCACAGCGAGGTGGGCGTGGCAGAGCCCAGCAGCTGGGGTTGCAGGGGGCAGAGAATGCCAGCACCAGCAGGATCTCTCTCTCTCTTCCCTCTTTGATTACAGCCAGTCTTCTAGCCTATAAGATGGTAGCGCTTGTATTCAGGGCAATCTTCCCCTCTGGGTTAATCCTCTCTGCAAATGTTCTCACAGACACATTCAGAGCCCTGCTTTTCTAATCTCCAAGGCACTTCTCACAACAGTCCCGTTAAGATTAACTCTCACACTGGTCTCACAGTAGAGGCCACTTGGGAAGGCTGCAGAGCCCAAACCACTCTTCCAGACACACCCAGTGCTGCCAGGGCTCTGGCGGGCCGGCTTCCTCAACCAGGTCAACCGTCCCTTCTAAGCTGCTGCTGACCATGCAGTCTGAGATCCTAACAGCCCTTCTTCAGAGGACTGTGGGTTTGGCATAGTCCTTCAGCAAATTGTACTACAAGAACAGCTATCATCCCAGCCTGAGGGCCCCCTTTCAGGACAGTCAAGCTGGAGAGAGAGGGAAAGAGAGGAAAGAGATAGCACCTTGACCTAGGTGGGAGGGTGTGGCTGCCTCTTCCTGTACTCACCAGAGGCCAAAGACATTTTAAACTCCTGGGGTGGGGTGGGGGAGCTAACAGGGACGTCCTTCCCATGGGAGGTGGTTCACATTCCCAGATGTCTGGGAACTCACTCAGGAAGTGGTCTACACGCTGCCGTCGGCCCTCAGCCCAGGCCTGCTGCTGCAGAATGACTAGTCCAGCCTTGATATCACTTTAGGACCTCAGGGGGCCTATCTTCTATACTTCTGTCAGACATAGAGAAACGCACAGCCCTCTGCAGAAGCCCCGGGAAAGCTGTGATGCTTTGAACCAAAAGCAGAGTGGTCTGTCTGGGTTACAGGTGGTTGCGGACCCTCCATCAGTGATGCACTGACAGTTTTGGCTACAGTGAGTGGTCCACAATGAGCCTTTTTGCTGACACTAACCTAGAGGTTCTGCTGCCCACTGTGGGGTTCAGGAAATCTCTGGAGTGGCTGAGGTCTTGGATATTTGGGCTAGTTGGTCTCATTTGTTTGTTTGTTTGTTTATTTATTATTTATTTATTTTTTGAGACAGGGTTTCTCTGTATAACAACAGCCTTAGCAGACCAGGCTAGCCTCAAACTCACTGAACCATCTCCACCCCTTATTTTTATTTTTATTTTTATTTTTTGATACAAGTCTCTCACTGAATTTGCATATCAATGATTCAACTACACTGGCAGGCCAATGAGTTCCTGGAATCTGCCTTCTACCTCTCCAGTTTACAGAAACTCTGCAGGAGACAGCACAGGGCTTCCCTTGAGAATATATGCCATATGTTTTACCAACCGAGCCATCCCTGCAGCCTTGGAATGTCTCAGTCTTGCTGCTCCCAGGCTCTCATGTTTTCACAACAACATGTCCCATTGCCCAGTGAGGGAACTTTGACTCTGAAAATGCTACTGGTGGATAGGATCTTGAGCTATTGATGATGGCTGTGACATGGTGTTGATGGTGGCTATGATAGCCATAAACTCTTCATGGTTCTTCCTCAAGAGAAAAAGTGCAGCCAAACAGCACATTGACCAAGACCCTGGTGCTGGTGCCTCTGCTGGCTAACAACAGGGAAAGAAGAGGTATTGCACTGGATGGGAAGATCAAGCATGAAGACACCAACCTGGCCTCTAGCACCATGTGAGTCCTGGAAGCTGTGGGAATCGGTCATCAGGGGGGCTGGTACTGGGCTGCCCCAGGGGCTCATAGGTGGGCACATCAGAAATTCTCCTACTTCAACTGTGTCATGATGCTGTAGTTGTCCAGGTTGGCTCTGGACATAGCCTTACACCAAGCACAGTGTCACTGCCTGCCCTCCGGGTGGCCATGGCCAAATTCCTTGAGCTCTCTGAGAACCTCAGTTTTCCTGTTTGGAAAGTGGGCTTAATCACAGTTCCGATCGCACATGCCAGTGATGAAGACTAACTGGGACGGTTATGTAAAGTGTGTTGTCTGACACTCAGAGAGTGTTCTGGAAATGTCCGTTACATCTAAATGAATTGCTAGCTCGTGTGGCACCCTGAACACGTAAACGGAGTTACTGCGTTTGGCTATTTTTAGCCGTTCATTTCCGTCTGGAAAGATTGGACGACCCACTGACTACTGATAGGCACCAGATTTCTTGAAAAGAAGAGCTGACTTGCCAACTCTGTTTTGGAGAACTGCTAGCTTGATTTAGGCAAAAGATCTGGGGGGGGGGAACTAGTGAAGCTAGCTGCTAGCTGCCCTTCTAGGCCTCATTTGCTGGGAGACTATAGGCTGCTAAACTCTAAAGGTGTGAGGCACAGAGTGCTTAAATTGTCCATTTTGGGTCACAGGAGAGAATAATCTGTGACAAAATGCCCAGTGGGGGACTTGATTGAGGAATTACATACATGATCGTGGAGTCTAGAGTTACCCTACAGTCTCTTTGGGTGCATGTCACACCCCTTGTTCATCAACTTAAGTGAGCTTTCCTTTCGTGTCAGGTGCCATGCTGGCTGCTGGGCAGACAGAGCTTTTGGGTGCAACCCAGAACAATTATGATCCTGAGGTCAAGTTCTAGGAGAGAGTTCCTGTGACTTTCTCATGAGCAGAGCACAGGAGAGGGAGACCTAGTGCGACCTGGCTGTGTCCAGGAAGGCTTTAGGGTTGGAGGTGTTGGGATGTACCTGGTAGAAAGACCTGGGTAGGGTCACAGCTGACAAGGTTGGTGCTAAGGGGCCTTGGGGGCATAGCTGGGTAGGATGTGGCAAAGGCCCCCTACAGATTGTTAGCTGAAGCTGGAACCTGGATGAACTGCACTCTCTTGGGCTTCAGGGAGGACTCAGCAGCTACAGAATGGTGGGCAGGGAAGGCAGGGAGGGGGAGGAGCAGGAGTGTGAGATAGGCGGGAAGCTGAGCCTGGAGGTGCTGTGCCCTGGGTGAACGCCATCGGGAGCGACTCAGAGCCCAGCCCCCGCCTCGTGAGTGGGAACGTTCTAAGACTCGAGGCCAATGTGTACAATTCTCCAGTTTCAAGACATCTTTAGAATGGTGGCCCTGGCAGGAGAGGCAGGGTGGTTCCCACGCTGGTTCTACTCTCATAATCCTTCTCCTTCTTTTTGATTGGGTAGCATCAAGGAGGGCATTGACAGGACTGTCATGGGCATCCTGGTGTCATACCATATCAAGGTGAAGCTCACAGTGTCAGGGTAAGTGTTGGGTGCTCCATCTCTGTGTGCCCTGTTCCTCCCCTGAATTATTGGCAGGTAGAAGGCAAAGGAAGCCCAAGATACCTGCTAATTCCCACAAGGAGTATGGCATGGTTCCCTCTGTCAGCTTCTGCAGTTTTGTTGGAGGCAATGTGTCCTGGAAAAGCAAGCTGAAATACCTGTACCATCAGGACCGCTGAGCAGAAATGGGTGAACATCTACAAACAGTAGAAGCTGACAGGCAGACTTTTTTGCAAAAGTAAATTGCTTTGCTAGGTTAAAAGAAAGAAAGAAAGGACATCAGTTTAAGTTTTCAGATTTCAGAAAGACTAGCAGCTGTCTGATGAACTCTCTGTAAATCTTTATTTGAGTTTAGTGTGGTGGCACGAGCCATCTTGGGGGGCTGGTCAGCCTGTGATAAAACATGGTGAGACCCTGGTTTTGTTTTAGTTTTAGTTTTTTTGTTTTTAAATTGGGGCTGGAGATGCAGTTCAGTTGGTGGAGTGCTTGCCTGACAGGCACAAAGCCTTGCCTTTGATCCTCACTACCAAATACATGGGACACATCATCACACGCCTATAATTCACCATTGCAAAGCAGAGAAAGTTCAGAAGCTCAAGGTCATCCTTGGCTACAAAGAAGTTTAAAGGCCTGCCTGGGGTACATAAGACCCTGTCTTAAAAAACAAACAAAGCAAAACAAAACAAAACAAAACTCAAGTATGCCATGTTAGTGTGCACCTGTGATCCACCACTTGGGAAAGAGAGGCAGGAGGATTGCTGTAAATTCTGTTACATCAAGGACTACTAAAAAGAAGAGGAAGAAGGAGAGGTTTATTGATATCTTAGACTTTTCTGTCCTTAAAGGGATTCCTTCCTTTACATAATTAGGGGCTGGTCACCTTTTCATACAAAATTACTGCTATTGAGAGTTCTAAAGAAATTATTTCCTTTTAAGGACTTCTTAATTTTTATTTTATGTGTATGGGTATTATGCCTACATGCATGTAAATGCACATACGGTAGTACACAGCTTCAGTCCCAGCACTTGGGAGGCAGAGGCAGTCAGAGCTCCCTGAAGGCCAGCCTGGTCTTACCAAGTTCCAGCACATCCAGGGTGTGGAGAGAGCCCCTCCTTGTTTCAACAATCAAAACAACAACAAAAGAGTAGCCAGTTCTCTCCACCATCTTCCCAGCCACAAGAGCCCATTTTCTCTCTTCTTTGGGGGTGATGGTGGTGGTGGTGAACTCAATAGCCTCACTCTAATTAAAAGGAGAGGAATTGAATTCTCATTCTACTTTCAGATTCCATTCCCAGCTGTGCTTGCTGGCCTTTTCTCTTGATGGGCCTGGGTTAGCCTGGCCATGTGAGTCTCTGTGCATGTCCCTATTTTTAAGTAGAGAAGAGAGAGTCCCCCAATTTGCATGGGTCTGATTTGGATATTTGTTTAACCTGGCGATTATATTCCTGTGCTTTTCTTTTCTTTCCTTTTTGAAGACAGAGTCTCACTGTATAACCCTGATCTGAGAGTTCTCTTTCTCAAAATTTTAAATTTTGTTTGAGGGAGGCTCCTACTGTATGACCTAGAGTAAGGCTCTCTTGCCGTCCCTCTGCCTCTTGAGAGGACTGAGGATGCTGGTATGCTCCACCACCACAGGGCAGTTGGGTATTTCTGGTTCTGCAGCTTATGTCTGACTCTAAGTGAGTCCACTCTTTAAGCAATCCTTCAGAGAAAGAGGGGAAACCTACGGCAGGCAGCAGTGAGGCTGAGCCTTGAGGGACCCTGCGGTCCTGGAATTTGTGTTAGGAAGTGAGAGCCATGCCTACCAGGCTGGGTGGGGGACTGTTCGCCTTTGAACACTAGGACCTGAAGTTGTATAGCCTCTGGGGACTTAAAGTGCCTGTTTGCTTTGTGTTTTCCAGCTTTCTAGGAGAGCTCACATCCAGGTAAGCCTTCTTCGCCTCCCTTCTCCACTCAGCTCCCTGAGAGCTGGGACAAGGAGCCTGCGACTGACCAGAAACTGGTAAAAACTAGCTTCTGGGCAGCAGTGCTCAAAGACACTGTGAAGGGTGCATGCTGACTCAGACGTGTTCTAAGAGAGCACCAGCAGCCAACAGGTGGCGATTAGTAGGCCTGTGTGCAGGCAAGGACACACACACACAACGCACACCCCTAAAAACTAGTATACTCTATCCAGCTATCATTTGTGTGTGTTGGATGGGTACAAGCCACTTATGACAAGTTTTACCATTTTAATCACTTCTAAAGATACGCAATCGAATGAAGTACATTTACAACGCCATACAACAATCACCGCTACCTAAGTCTGTTTAATCTTCAAAGCATTTTAAACATCTGTAAAGGAGACCCAGGGCTTGTTAAGCACTCCTTTTCCCTCTCCACAGACCCTGGAAAGCACTGGTTGCTTTCTGTCTCTATAGATCTCCCTCTGCTGGGGCTGGGGACGTGGCTCAGTGGGTACAGCATTGCCTAGCATGCACAAAGCCCCAGGTTCAGTTCCCAGCACTGCATGAAACTGAGAAGGTGGTACATACCTGTGATCCCAGCACTGGAGAAGTAGAGGGAGGAGGATCCCGTTTCTTTGGTTATCTTTGACTGTCTGCATAGAGAGATTTTGTCTTAAAAAAACCAAACACCAAAACCAAATCTCTATGTGGCCTTTGTGACTGGCTTCTTTTACATACTGTGTTTTCAAGACTTAATCATGATGTAGCATCTTCTACAGTACATTCCTCCTCATGACTGAGTAATAGTCCATTGTGTAGACATACCACATTTTGTTTGTTCACCTGCGGTGTTGACATGAAAACATAGCTCGCAACTCAGAGAGAACAGTGTTTACTCTGGATCTCAGAATGAGCAATGCTGACCTGGGAACATAGGTTCAGGTTTCCAAATACCATGTTCTGACATAGAAACAGTTTTATGAAGTTTTTTTGTTGTTGGTTTTTTTTTTGTTGTTGTTTTGTTTTGTTTTTTGTTTTTTTTTAATAGCAAAAGAACAAAGAAAATCATAGATCAAAGTTGTTTGTTTTTCTTTTAATACATTGGTGAAGACATCGGGTAGGCAGGTTATAGCTAGGTGGGAAAATCTTTGCTGTAGGCCTCAGGTACTGTCTTGGTGGCATTCTTAGATGTGGGGCTAGGAGTCTATTTGTACATCCCCCAGAGGATTTTACACAAGGATGCCAGGTACAAGGGCAGGTAACAAATGGCTACTGAGGGATAAAGATAGACCAAGATAAGTTTGTCTTCAGAGCTGCAACATTCCTACTCGCCACAGTCACAGGATTTCTAATCAATCATTCAGCCTTATAGAATTTTTTAACAAAGATGTCACTTTTTTTTTCCTCCTGAAAACTTTAGTTCCCAGCAGACACTTGAATTGTTTCTACCTTTTGGTAAATGCGAATGGTGACAGGTGTCTTTTGAACCATGCACAAAGAACCAACAAGTTTGGAAATATTTGAGGCAGTTGTTCACCTGACATAGTCCTTGGCCTCAGCTCTTATCATCTTGTCCCATCACCTGGGCTACTAGGCAGGTCAACTGATTAGAATCTCTGTGATGTGGGGAGTTGGAATGTTGCAGATCTAGAGCTGAATCATCCTGGGCCATCCTTTGCCCTTAAAAGCCATTTACTGCCCGTCTCTGTGTTTCACCTGACATTTCATCTAGATCTGGACTGCACCTGGATCACTGTAAGCAGGTCAGAGCTGGATAGGCAGCAGGGGTCCTGGGATGTTAGGGCATAGCCTTTGTTTTCTCATCCCCCTTTCCCACTTCCATGCATAATTTCTCTTGATTTCCCTGTGGCTTGGATTTCTGACACCTTCTTCTCATATAAATTCTAATGTAGCCCAAAACATTTTAGTATTAGAGATGTGATGGACTCTGTCTCTCTCCACGTTTTGCAAGAAATGGCCATGCCAACCCTTGTAACAGCCTCACAGAGATTTTTTTTAAAAAAACTATTCTTATGATTTTGAGGGATTAAAGGATTTATTTTCAGCCTGTGGAGAAGTAAGTATAGAGAGAGTCATGCATGCACCACAGCAGAGGTCGGGTTTGATTTTAACTTTCCCCTGGCAGAATGAGGTCCTGAAGCATAGTCTAGCTTTCCAGACTTTTATGTCTGGTGGCCATGCTTTTCCATAGCATCCATTCACATTGTATAATTTGGATCTAGACCCTTAAAACTGTTCCAGGATTCTGTTAAGTGAGTGAAGAGGCCACTCCGTATCACTGCACACGATGGACAACAGACGGGAGAGTTTGTGTAGGCGTAAAAAGGAGGTGCCATGTGCTTTCATGAAGCTGGCGAAGGAGCTTTTGCTACCTGAGTCTGGTGGCATGCTGACATCAGCAAAGGAGTCTGGTGGTGAGGACGCATTAGGAACCTGGGCAACTTGCAGCCTCTGCCCCTGTGCCCCAAGGGCTGGAGCTGTAAGTGAAGACTGTGACCAGGGATACCCACAGCTACAGTGTCACAGACAGTGATTTTCAGAGGTGGCTGTTGGGTCCACTTCCTCTGGATTGCTGTTCAAGGGGAAGGAGGGCTGAGACACTGCACTTCTAGTTTGGTTTTCATATACTACAGTACCATCATCATCATTATTACTATTTTAATGTGTGTGAATGTCTTGCCTGCAAGTGTGTCTGTGTACCACTTGTGTACCTAGTGTTCACACAGGCCAGAAGAATGTGTTAGTTCCTACAAAATGGGAGTTACAGATGGTTGGAAATCAAAGCCATGTCTTCCAGAAGAACAGCCAATGCGGTTAACTGCTGAGCCATCTCTCCAGCCCCTCACATAAAATTTAAAATGTATTCAAATGTGTCTTGCTGCAATAAATAGTTTTTTTTTAAAGATTTATTTTATTTTAAGGTGTGTGTACATGAATGCAATTATCTGTGAAGTCCAGAAATGGGTGTTGGATCCCCTGGAGCAGAATTGCAAGCAGTTGTGAGCTGCCTGATGTGGGTGCTGGGAACTGAACCAGGGTCCTCTGGAAGAGCAGCAAGGGCTATCAATGAGCCATCTCTCCAACCCCATGAATAGTTTTTGTTTGTTTTTTTCAGACAGGGTTTCTCTGTGTAGCCCTGGCTGTTTTGGAACTTGCTTTGTAGACCAGGCTGGCCTCAAACTCACAGAGATCTGCCTGCCTCTGTCTCTGTCTCTGCCCCTGCCTCTGCCTTATGAATAGTGGTTTTTAATAACCAGTCTTCCTGTAGGGTTTCACCTCTTCCGTTCCCACAGTTTCACGTCAGTGCAGCTAGGATACAGGGAGCTAAAAACACCAGCTGCCTCAGCCGTGCCTGAGTGAAGTTCCTGGACCACGTTCCAGGGAATACCTTTCAAATTCCTGTCTGACCACTTCCTGAAGTCTGTTTCATTTTGTTTTGTTTTGAATCTCACTGAATGAATCTTCTGAAGAATCTCTGCAGCTCCAAGTTTGTGCTGTGTGATCTGTAACTGTGTGTGTGTGTGTGTGTGTGTGTGTGTGTGTGTGTACTCACCAGCCTGTAATCTTCCTTTTTTCTAGTGAAGTGGCTACTGAAGTGCCATTCCGCCTCATGCACCCACAGCCTGAGGACCCAGGTCAGTCATTCCCATTGTCGAAGATGCCCCTTACCCACTCACCACTGGCAATTTGTTGCGCATTAATTTATCCCTGGTCTTCCTTGACTAACTTTCGGAACCTGGGTGTCATCTACAAGGTGACCAACCAGGCCAGCCTAGAAGGGAGAACCAGCTCACCTGCTCAGTCCTGGGCCTGCACACCTCCTGCCTGTTGTGGAGGGCATAGTGTTCCTATCCTCTGTTGGACGCAGATGACCTCATGAGATTTTATCAGCAACAGTGTCACTGCAGAAGCTTTCTGGCCACAGACCTTGATTTTGATTTAGATGATGTAAGAAACAAGTCTTTTGAAGAACCAGAGGCTTTGCTTTATTTTGTATGGGAACAAAAGTCCTCTCAGAAGTGTCAACAGGCATTTAGAAGGTGATACATATTTTTGAAAGTAGTGATAGTGATGAGATTACAGAAAATACCAGCAAAGGTCAGCCTGGGTTCCCACCATCTCCGTTCATTTGATGATCCATCCACTAACCCTAACCCTTGCGTGCATGTTAAAGCCGTAGTTGCACATCTGTGAAACTCTGCCTGCAAAGATGGGGAATGGGATGTTGTTTGAGCTAGAGCTCAAGGAGGTGCTGAGAAAGAAAGTTAAATGAAAGGTGTGGCTGGGATACGCCTATAATCCCAGTACTCAGGAGCTGAGGCAGGAGGGTGGCAAGATTGAGACCAGTTTAGGCTGCAAAAGCAAGACTATTAAAAAATAATTTCTCAAAGTATCTCTACCAAATATTTTAGATTTAAATCCTCAGTGCACTTTGCCAAAAGCTCCCCTATGGGAGAAAGTACAGTCTAGTCAGACATTTTGGTTAATTTACATTTGTCTCATTAAATTAAAAGTGTTTTAAACATTTATTTGGGACTAATTGGGATGGCAATCCAAGAAGACAGATTCAAGTGTTTGTTTGTTTTTTAACACAGGGTTTTTCTGTGTAGCTCTGGCTGTCCTGGAACTCATTCTGTAGACCAGGCTGGCCTCGAACTCAGATATCTGCCTGCCTCTGCCTCCTGAGTGTTGGGATTAATGGCATGGGACACAACTGCCCAGCCAAGCAGTCTTGAAAACATGTTCTTCAATTATTTTTTCCTTTTATTTTTTTTTCTTTCTTTCTTTCTTTTTTTTTTTTTTTTTTGCTAGGAATTAACTCAATATCTCACATGATAGGCAAGTGTTCTGCTACTGTGCCTCATTCCCAGCGGCAATATTTATGTGTAATTTTTAAAAGGTGTAAGATTCAAATGTTCTGGTTCCCTTCAAAGAAAGCGAAAATGCAGTCCCTTGAGGTGCCACAGTTTATGTTGTGTCATTTCCTGAACTTTCAGTAGAGGTGACTTACTTTGGAAGAAGTAAATTTATTCTTTCTTCAGTTAGGGATTTTCATATACCACATAACTTAGAGTGTCTGGATGTAACAGTGATCTTTCTTTTATTATTATTGTTGTTGTTTGACACAGGGTTTCTCTCTATGTAGCCCCGACTGTCCTGGAACTTATGCTGTAGACCAGGCTGGCCTTGAACTCACAAAGATCCAACTCCCTCTGCCTCCCAAGGGCTGGGATTAAAGGTATGCACCACCTTTAATCTTAAACTTAAATCTTAAAGTGTGCTTAAGATTTCAGAGAGTCGGGGCTAGAGAGATGGCTTCAGTGGTTAAGAGCATTCATTCTTGCAGAGGACAAGTTGGATTTCCAGCACTCACAACTATCTGTAACACCAGTTTCAGGGGAATCCAATGCCCTCTTCTGACCACTATGGGCACTTCACACACATGGTGCATATACAGACATACAGGCAAAACATTAATACATATAAAACAAAAATAAATATAAAATAATAATAAAAATTTCAGAGATCAAGCGTTAGTACAAATCAGCCATGGCTGCAGAACTCTGGTTTCTTGAGATTTGTGACTGGGCTTCCTGTCGTCCATGGCTGCAGAACTCTGGTTTCTTGAGATTTGTGACTGGGCTTCCTGTCGTCCATCTTCCCTGCCTGCTTCCTGTGTGCTGAGTCTAGGTTGGTTAGCTTCCAGGCAGGAAGTGCAGCCATTCCTTAGCCCCCCATCCCCCCCAAATCCTTGAACCAGGACCCTGGCAATGTGTTCCCAGTATGTGTTGTAAAATGCTGCCCGGCTTTTATTGTCCCTGGTCAGGTGTGGGTTGCTGTTCTTGTGGTTTACCTCCTTAGGCACAAGGTTCCTCTACTTAACAGAATAAAATTCTGGGATAT
Source organism: Meriones unguiculatus (assembly GCF_030254825.1). Taxonomy (NCBI): domain Eukaryota; kingdom Metazoa; phylum Chordata; class Mammalia; order Rodentia; family Muridae; genus Meriones; species Meriones unguiculatus. The sequence continues at coordinate 73,140,307 of NC_083362.1, forward strand.
CTCTTGTCAGGAGAAGTTTCACTTTACCTTAAAATTCTATTGTACTGACAGTTGAATGGAAGGCCTGGAAGGGTAGGCGAGTGCTCTACCACTAAGCTCTAGCCCCAGCCTTCTTTTTGTTATTTTGAGAGTCATGGTGGCACAGGCTTGTCATTTCACTTTCTAGGGGTGTTTCGAAAGAGCGTTATGAATTCAAAGCTAGCCCAGGCAACTTAGTGAGAACCTGTTTTGAAATTAAAAAAAAAAAAAGTTTAAGAAGGACTGGGAGGCTGGAAGTTCAAGGTCCTCTGCAGCTATGTAAAGATTTTTAGGTTAACCTGGGTTAATGGGTTAAACATCATTAAAAATAATTAATTGAGCCAGGTGTGGTGGCATATGCCTTTAATCTCTGCCTCAGGGAGGCAGAGACAGGTAGATCTCTGTGAGTTCAAGTCTAGCCTGGTCTACAAATTAAGTCCAGGACAGCCAGAGCTACACAGTGAAACCCTCTCTTAAAGCACCCCCAAAAAAAAGAAAGAAAAATTAATTGATTTCTCTCTCCCTCTATTCTCTCTCTTCCTTCTTATCTCCTTCCCCTTTCTCTCTTTCCCTTTTTCTCTCACTTTTCCTCCCTCTCCCCTTTACTGTGGGCTTACAGGAAAAGAAAGGTGAGTCATCTGACTGCTTCTCTGAGTTTTCCTGTGTTTTGTGACCCCTCCTCACACACACAAACTCCTCTCCGAATGTCTGTGCAGAGTCTCTGGTGTCCTTTTGCTCCTCAGAACTTGTGCACACATTGTTATGTTGGCTGTGTCTTTTGTTCTGTGGGTCTCCAACTTTCATCTTGATTTTTGTGTGTTAAAGAGCTTTTAAGCCAGTCTTAGCTAGGAGTGATGGCTTACCTTCAATCCAGGTACATGGGAGGCTGAGGCAGGAGGATCACTGCACGTTCAAGGGCAGTCTGGGCTACAGAATGAGACTATGTCACAAAAACAAAAACAGAAATAAAACAAACAAATAAAAAGCCCTGAGGAAAAAGGCATGGTCCCTGTTCCATCCTGGGAATGGCATGTCCCTGTTCCATCCTGGGGAAGGAGCACATTCGTCTTGGATTGGTTACCTTACTGCAGAAAGATCAGTGGTCTTGTTTCATTCAGGATTTCATCCTCAGCTTCAGAGTAAGCACTCACTAATATACTGTCTATTTTCTTCTAGTGTTCAGGATGAAAATTTGGTTTTTGAGGAGTTTGCTCGTCAAAATCTGAAAGACACTGGAGAGAACACAGAAGGGAAGAAAGATGAAGATGAATGAAAAGTTAGCCTAGATGCCTAGAAACCACTTGTAGTTCCGGGTACCATGAGCAAAGCCCCCGGTAACCTTTCAGAGTCATGTTAGATATGAAAGTGTGAGTATTCCTCCCAGAAATAAAGTCTGAGTCCTCAGATCACATGTCGGGCTGTTTGATTGGGGCCTTGGGCTGTTGTCAATGACATAGAATCTGACACCTTTAGGGTCTCTGGAGCCTGGGAATGAGGGGCAACACCTAGAAGAAAGGGCAGTCTTTCAAAGAGTGGCTCAGTGCTCCTGTGTTCTCCAGTTTGGGGGTGTCAGGGCTTTTCAGCCCTGCATCTCTAGACATACATGGGGCGGTAAGGTTTCCTGGCAAGTCCTAGCTCAAGGGCTCTTTCAGAGGCTCCTGAGGTAATAGAGCAGAAAACAAGTGTAGGCCAAAACACCCTTTGCAGTCCAATCACCTCTCAAACTTGCAGTTGCTAGTCAAATTTCTACTGGACACAATCAACCAAACCAGACTTGGTGAATGAAAGGGGGCAAACAGAAAGTCGGTCCCTGGAGTATCCAAAAAACTTAACTAAACTGAGGAGGAACCTGAGCTGTCACGCCCAGTATGGGCAGAAGCTATCAAGGTCCTGGGAACTCAGCTGAGAAACTGGGACTGGCACCCAGTGGGCCATTTTACACCTAGCCACTGCTGGATAGCGCTTCTGGGAAAGGAGAATCTGACTGACCCAGCCTTGGCTTGGTGGGCCAACATCTCATGGCAGGCAGTGGCAGAGCCAGGCCTGGAAAGGTTTATCAAGACAGATGGACTTCATGATCATGCTGTTATTAGGAAGACGGGTCATAGAGAATGCTTGTGTTCAGTCAGAGGTGGGGAAGGAGGCACAATAGGGGCTCTTCCAGGCCCTTTCGATCACTGTTGCCAGCCATAGTGTTCAGCAACCTGTATTGTACCAAATAGTTTTCTTGGCAGCCACAGAGGGGACCATGTGTGTCCGAGGTGTGGGGGAGATGAGTTGGGATTTCTGCGCGGTTTCACCTCAGTATTGGCAGGCTGTATGTGTATGTAATTAATTCTTATTGATGTGACAAAATACCTGATAAAAGTCACTTAAGGAGGAGGGTTTTATTTTGGCTTGTGGTTTGAGGGGAGACAGTCTATTGTTGATTCAGGGAGCATGAGGAAGCTGCATCTGTGGTTTCAGAGAGGAAGGAATGCTGGTGCTCAGCTTGAGCTCTTTTTATTTCAGGCTAAATCCCCTCACCTTAGTTAAGCCTCCTTAGAGAAGCTTTCAGAGACATACCTAGAGGTGTTTCCTAGGTGATCCTAAAAAGCCACTGAAATTGGCAGAATAACCTCCACAGTGTGCATTGCTAGGACTGGATTTCTGGTGCCAAGAGCAGCAGTAGAGAGCTGAGGTTGTGTGTGAATGAAGCTGCCAACTTCTGGCTTTCAGGCTGGTGTGTGCGCCATGGTGCTTTGGATTTGGACGCAGAGGCATATAGCTGGGATCCTTGCACAGCATCCCAGACAGACAAAGCAAGGCTTGGACCTGTGTGCTGACTGTGGGGTTCCCTGGTATTGGCAGAGATGAAAACTCATTTCTGAAGCTATGAAAACAGTAATATACATGGAAAACTGTGGGTTAGAGGGGCAGACACAGTCTATCTTTTTTTCCTCCCAAGCTGGGGACACAGCTACATACTATTGCATGCCCCTGTCATGGTGCCTGGGCAAAGGGATGGATTCTTTCGAGGGAGCCCACACTGTGCTTCCTCATGATTTCTTCCCCTGCTTTTTGACCAGGCATAGTCTATGGTGGTGTGAGTGGAGATCCCTGCCAGCCAGAAGGCTAGGATACTGCCTAGCAGCTCCTGGTGAGAGAACCATCCTGCTGGTTCCTGCATTGCTTGACCCCAGGACATCCTAAATCAGTAGACATTAATAGGCCCGACCTTTGGAGCAGCGTGGGTGAGATAGCTGGGAGGGGAGGGCCAGACCCAGTGCCCTGGAGACCAGAGGTCAGAACAGCCCTTGCCCTCCAAGTTATTTCTGTGCTAAAACATCCAAAACAGATCTCCAGGTGCTGGTTTGTTTACTGCAGCTGTGGAAGGAGTGGGGACAGGAAATCAGCTGCCCCAGCAAGCCTGTGCTGTGTGTGTGTGTGTGTGTGTGTGTGTGTGTGTGTGTTACTGGCTTAGCTCAGCCTACACATACGTGTTCTTTGCTGGCATGCAGAACCCTAGAACCCTCAGGGACAAAAAGGCTGAGGGTAGGTTGCATATGTGACTCAGAGCTTGGGGGGATAGGTGAAATGCAATCCAAAAAATAAAAATAAAAAAGTACAAGGAATTGAGCGTGTTGCACAGACAAAGGAGTCTTTGGGACAAAGTTGGTGGAAGAACTTAGTAGCAAGAACCTTTACTCATTCCATCATCTGAACAGCCCTAGAATATAGTGGTTTTGAGGGCTTTTTTTTGGGGGGGGGGTTGTTTTGTGTTTGTTTTGCTTGATACAGGGCTTTTCTGTGTAGCCCTGGCTGTTCTGGAACTCACTCTGTAGACCAGGCTGGCCTTGAACTCACAGAGATCTGTTTCTGCAGTGTGTCCACCACTGCCTGGCTTACTCTTTTATTTTTTAAGACTCACATTTATATATTTATGTAAGTGTATGTGTGTATGGGCGCACACTTGTCATATGTGTGTGGAAGTCAGGACAGCTTTCAGGAATCCCTTCTCTGTCTCCATCAAAAGGGTCCTTGGGGATCAAACTGAGGTTCTCAGGCCTGACAGCAAGCACTAACCGAGCTATCTCACCAGCCACTAGGTGAACCTGGGACAAAGGGCCTGGAGAAGCATGGATTCCTGCCATTAATGTCAGGCATTTCACACGTGACATCCAGTTGCTCTGGCAGTTGGTACCACCACCATCACCACCATTTTTTGGGTGAGAAACTGCAGGTCGAGAGATAAGATAGCAGAGTTTGTAGGGTCAGGCAGGATAGCAGAGTGCTTAAGGATTAAACAATGGCTGCCCTTTAAGTTCTTTGAAAATTTCACTGACACAGTAGTTGTGAGATATGACAGAGCCCTCAAGGGACGGCTGCTTTACCTAGCCGTCTCATTTTGCAAAGCTGTACTCATACAATGCTGCATGCAAGTGCTTACCTTGGTGTAGTCCCCAACCTGGCTTGGAGCTCCTCAATCTTCCCTCTTTCCTATGAATCTATGTCTCCGTCTTTTTTTTTTTTTTTTTTTCACATGCAAACTCCTTTCAGGGTTGTTGGTTTTCCTGCTCTTTTGACATGTCTTATTGCCTGCTTCCCTATCCATTTCATAGGCAAGATAGTTTACAGGTCCCAGGGTAGGGTGGGGCAGGTAGGGGTGGAAGTCATACCCATCTGGAAGTGTGTGTGTGTTGGACTTCTTGCGGTTGTCACAAATGTTCTGACACCCAGGGAACTCTCTGTCACACTCAGATGCTGCCCTGCATCACGGAGAATGAGGGTCATCCCAGGCTGTCAGGGGGAGTCATTCTAGCCAGCGTTTGGTTCTTTGTGACAAGATCGGTCCTCTTCCTTGCGTGTCACTGAGACGGATGAGGTTGGATGTGAGGTGTGTTATTAGTGCCACCTTGGTGTGCCCTCCAGGTGGGGTAAACTCAGGGCGCAGCACATCATTAGACATGATTCATGGTATGACTCATTCAAGGAAAGAGGCACCCAAGGGAATGTGCTCTTCCTAGCCAGCTGCCTTGGGGGAGTTGATGGCTCAGCCCTTCTGAGATCTCCAAGGGAACCACACTGAGCATTTACCAGGGAACAAAGGGGCTTCTTCACATGTCAAAAAAAAAAAAAAATTCATGTCCAAGTTAGGTTTTCCTGTCTTCAGAGCATAATGTAATTCTTTTCAAGCTGAATACCTTTCTCCTAAGCACGTTTTATTTCAAATAGTTTTTAGATTTGCAGAAAAGTGAGCACAGAAGGACCCACAGTTTCCCTATTATTAATATCTTACATCAGTGTATACAGCGCCTGCACCAAGTGAATTGGCATTGACACATTATTATTAAACTAAACACATACTTTGCTCAGATTTTCTCACCCAGTGCCCCTTTCCTGTTCCCAGAGCATGTCTGGGATCCATGTGACACACAGTCATCTTTTCTCCTTAGGTTCTTTGGCTGTGACAATCTCCAGGGCTTTTTTCTAATTGCAGCTATCTGTCCATCTTCCTATCCAGCCATGATTTCTTCCTGCCAACTGCCGTTGCTGTCATGACCTCTTTCCCCGCCAGACAGGGTTTCTCTGTGTAACAGAGCCCTTGGCTGTCCTGGACTTACTCTGAAGACCAGGCTGGCCTCCAACTCATAAGCTCTGCCTGGTTCTGCCCCCTGAGCGCTAGTATTAAAAGGGGTGCCCCGCTATGTTTGCTGTCATGTTCTTACCCATGGCTTTGGTTTCTAAAAACCATGAATTCTGGAGCCCAGATGTACCCTGAGCTACTAGAAAGCACAGTGAACACACCCAACACCTCAAGCCAAACCCATTTCTTCCTTATGTGTTGGTGCTCTTGCTGATGATGCTGCCATCCTCAGAAAGGCCCTCATGGAATGACATCCAAATTCCTGCTCCCCTTTTGCACTATGAGCAGTTGGTTATCTTCTCTTTTCTGCTTTGCTTCCAGTCCATCATTATCTCTAAGACTAACACCTTAGAGCTGGCCCAGTCAGCACTGCCTAGAGTGGCTATGAGCGCTTTCTAATGCCTTTCCTGTCTCTAATCCATTCTAGTCCACAATGTAATTCCCTGCCCAGGTGTAGCAGTGCTTTGTTTTCCTTCTCCTCCTCCTTTTTGTCTTCCTCCTTTTATTTGGAATAGGGTCTAGCTAATAGTCCTCAAACTTGTGATCTGCCTAACCCAGCCAGCTTCTGCTTGGCATTAATGACCTCATTTTAATAGTTCCCTTTACTTACTTCCTTTATTTATTCCTTTTTTCTTTTAGTTTCCTTTTATTTAACTTTTAATCAATTCTTTGTGAATTTCACATCATGTACCCCATTCCTGCTCATTTCCCTGTCCTCTCATATCTGACCTTCACCCTTGCCTCCTACCGCCCTCCCCTCACCAAAAAAAAAAAAAAAAAAAAAAAACCCAGAAAACATCTTATGGTGGAAGCTGTAGTGTGTCACAGTGTATCCCACAGCATATCGCTCTGTGTCCACACATTTTCATTTACAAACGTTCATTGCAATGAGTCATTGGTCTAGTTTGGGATCTTTGGCTTCTGTGTTCCCATCAATATTGGAGCCTCATCAGGACTCCTCCTCAGAGCTATACAGCCGCTTTGGAACAGCAGCCTTTACACAAATCCCAATCATTCATAGATGATACAGATTTTGGGGTGGGATCTGGGCCTGGGTGGTGGCTAACTTTGTCAGCTGCAGGCTCTCCATTATCTGCGCCACCAGGTAAGCTCTCCAGCACTGCTCAGGCTAGATCACCCAATCTTGATACGGGCAGAAGGCAGGGTCGGCTCTCCTGCTCTCCTGCCCTTGGGGCTGGCTCACTCACAGGACACCTCCAGAGCCAGCTCCACTGTGCTGCCCAGTCAAGGTTTGGGGACCCCTCTCCCAAGTGCTGCAGCCTGTGAGGGGCTGGGCCAGCTCTCTGGTGCTCACACCCTTGGGGCTGGCTCCACTCTCTTTGTTTATTTTTCCTTTCATACAGTTTCCTTAAAAAGTACTTTTTATATTAAAAATTTTATTTAGTGTGTGTGAATGGGTGTGTGTGCGGTGCGTGAGGTCCGAGGAAAACTTGTGGTAGGCTTTTTTATTTCCACTGTATGCGTTCTAAGGATTGTCATCATTATTGACAACAAGCACCTTTCCTTGCTAAGCCATTTTACTGACACCATAATTACCTTTTAAAGACCTGCTCTACAAATACAGTCACACTCTGAGGGCCTCGAGGTCAAGACTTCAGTAATGTTTTATGGTGAACTTCTTTTAGCCCCATACTCTGCCTTTTGGCCCACATGCTACCTATGAACTTCCCCTGGGCCTTGACTTCCAGGGAGACCAACCCTACAGGCCCCAGACTCAGGAATCCCTTTGTTCACATTCAGCCTGGCATACTTAGAGCGAGAAACCTCAGACTTCCATGCCAGGCTTCCTACTGGTTTGGGAGGGTGTGGCTGAGGGCAGTGTCTCATCTAGCATGTGCAGGTGCTCTATCTTCGAGGTCATCACTTCTGTGAGGTAGTTTTCCTGTGGTGGAAGTGCACAGGTGTGGTTGCTGTCAAGCCACATGTGGCTACTAGGTGCTGCAAATATGACTAGTGCTACTTGCCACTGAGAAACTGAAATTTTATTTTTTAAAGTTAATTGGAGTTTTGTATATTTGTTTATTTATTTTTTGAGACAAGATGTCTTCTGTGTATCCCTGTAGCACTGATTGTCCTGGAACTCCCTCAGTAGATAGGGATAGCCTTGAACTCAGAGATCCACTTAGCTCTGCCTCTGGAGTGCTGGGATTAAAGGCATGCACCACCACCGCTTGGCTTGTTGTTGGTTTTTTGTTTGTTTTATTTTTCAATGTCCTTCTTGAGCTTAGGCTGGCCTTGGGTTCTCCAGTGCTAGTTAATTGGAATTTAAATATAAGTAGTTGAAAGTAGCTAGTGGCAACAGCACAGGGTTGTCCTGGTTTACCCAGGGGTTTCAGGTCTTTTCCACAACATTCCTGTATTGGGACTGGTAGTCCTGAGTGCTGGCTGGGAGGGCAGTGTCCCGGCCTCAGCTTTGTGCCAGATGGCATCCTGTGGCTCCTGGCGGCGTTTGACGTGTATTGCCTCTGGAAAGAGTTGCCCAGCACACTGAGGCGCAGAGCTTGCTGACGGGTGGATAGGGTAGAGGCACCTACCTGGTCTCTAGCAGCAGCCATTTGAAAGGGCGAGGGATAGCTAGGCAGTCCTCTGCAGAATGACCTGCCCCTTACAGCCGGACACAGTAGAAGGTAGCACATTCTCCTGGTTGGCACCAAGTCCTTTTCCATCTCAGTGTGCCAAAAAAATCCACCCCAAACTCAAGTGACTCCTTCTCCAACTGCATATCCTCCACTTTTGCCCCAGTGTAGAGTTCATTCTGCTCACTTCTGTCTCCCTTTAGCATCTCATCACTTCCTTCTGAATCTCAGTTCCCCTCTCTCTCAGCCCCACCCAGTACTTCTGGGTGGCTACTTGCCTCAATACTTCAAAACCTGGATCATAGGTCCAAGCTTTGTGACCCAGCCAGGCCCAGCTTATCGCGTTCCCCTCCCCCCCTCCGCATACCCTGAGCTTCTTGCTGCTCAGGTCTCAGCCGAAAAGGCCAGTCTCCCTAATATGGTCCCCAAAGCCTCATTTGACCCCACAGCTCTCCCGTTCCTGTATTATTGCCATTTTCCTCCCTCTAAACTCCAGCTTTCCTTCGTTCCTTCCTTCCTTCCCCCTTTGGGAAAGTCGGCTTACTTTCTCCATCTCTAAGGCTTTAACAGTGGCCTTAGCAGAGGTTCTGTCTTCTCCTCCCTTCCTCCCGGTGGACATGCATGTACGCGTCCACTCTGCAAACTGTCTCACCAACATAGTCCAGCGGCCTCCTAGAGGTCACTTACGCTCGGGTGTAAAAACAAAAACTGTATTCAGAAACAAGAAACAGAAATTGTGTCCCAAGAAGAAAACGACAGACGACAGCAGAAGGAGAGAGGCTGGGGCTGCAGAAACAGCCCAACAACTGCCGGAGAAGCCTGCGTCGGCGCCCGCTGCCTACGGGGGCGCGGTAGGGTGGGGCGGCCGGACTCCAGGCCCCGCCCACTCCAGGCCCCGCCCCAGGCGCTCAGCCCATCCCATCCCCGCCCCGCCCCGCCCCCCCGTGGCGCGCGCGCTGGCCGGGCAGCATGGCGGCGGCGGCGGGCGCCCCTCCGCCGGGTCCGCCGCAGCCTCCTCCGCCGCCGCCGCCTGAGGAGTCGTCCGACAGCGAGCCCGAGGCTGAGCCGGGCTCCCCACAGAAGCTTATCCGTAAGGTGTCCACGTCGGGCCAGATCCGGCAGAAGGTGAGCCCGCGGCGTCGGCCGGGCGCGCGCCCCTCACGCCGCGGTCCCTGCCGAGGCCCGTGACCGTGTGCGAGCGGCCGCCCAGGCCCTACCCGGCCCGAGGGGCTGCGGTCGCCGCATCTGGGCCGGGCGCGCCGCCGCGTAACGGGCCGCGGGGACCGGGCCGCGGGGACGGGGCTGCGGGGGGACTGGGCGCAGGTGGGCGCCGCCGCTGAGGAGACTGAGGCCCGGCGAGCTGTGGGGGCCGCGGGCGCGCACTCCCCGAGGGCCCGGGGTCTGCACGTCTGAGCACCGGGTGCACTCACCTGTGTTGGCCTCCCCCTCCAGTGCCCACCCGGCTGCGGGATCCTCACCCCCAGGTCCCGAAAGGGAAGGGATGCCCTTATGGTGGCCGCTTCTGCCCCCTTCCCTCCTTGAGAAAGCCGGGACTCCTCACCCGCTGGGCACGGAACTCTCTCTGGAGAACTCCAGCCGCCCGGGATGCAGTGCGGAGAGACGCATGCCTTTTTTGTTTTCTTTCCCTAAGAATAAAGTTGCACCGTTTGCTTTCCCTTTCTGGTTCCTCTTGAAAACTGTGTCTGGTTTCTCGCTGAGGTGAGCCCTCCTTGTTGGAAAGGCTTCCTCAGGCAGGTGGCTGGACAGGTGGCAAGGAGCAGGTTGCCACCGTGGGGCAGCCCTGGCAGTTCCGGCTGGCACGGGTTTGATCATACTGCTGCAGTGCGCTTTTCCTCCCAGGCCAGTTAGTGACCGTTTACTGGACGAGCCATTTCTTGCTATATTATCTGTCAGCCTCTGTTACTTGTCATGGCTGTCATGTAGGTGTTACGTTGTTGTGAGGTACCCCAGTCATTCAGCATAAGGGATCGAACACCTGTGCTATTATAGCTGTGGCAGTGATGATAGAGCAATTGTATGCGATGATTCTTCAGTTTCTCTTGGGCTAGCTTTGAGCACGTCACTTGAGTTAATTTATTTAGAGTTGTTGATAACCCAGTGAGTCCCCAGAATCCCTTTTTGTGCTATTAGGGATTGGACACTGAAGTGGAGCAGTTGAAGAGACTTGCCCAGTGGCAGAAATAGTAAAAGGTGGGTCTGGGTTTGAATCTTGGTGAGATTCTCACTGATAGAAGGCATTTTCTCCAACTGGGGGTTACCAGTCAATTAGGGAGAGGACCTCTGTACATGTGATGCTGTGACATAGTAAATGCTGTGACATAGTAAATGCTGTGGAAGATTTGAACATTGTGTCTGAAAGCTTAGGCACACCTAGAAATAGTGGATTAGGTTGAGTGGAAGAGGCAGGAAAGGCCAGTCAGGGCCAGGTATGAAGGACCAACATGCAAGAGAGCACTACTGAAGGTCGTTCTAAGCATGGAAATGATGAGCAGGTGTGCCCCCAGGAACATGTTTAGGGAGTCCTGATAACTAGTGCCCGGTCCTTAGCGCAGGTACTGTGAGGCAGATCAGATCCTGTGACTGAAGGGAATGATGAATGAAGGCCAAGATCCTCATGACGAGGGTGGACTCCTCTGAGATTCCAGTGAGTCCAGATATATTTGTCAGGAGGTCTCTGTCTGCCTCTCCTCCGGACAAAGACAAGCTGTTATACCAGCTGTTTTGGCTGGTGGGAGAGTGATGGTTGTGGTGTTAAGAACACACCCTGTGGACTTGTGTTGGGAATACATTAACATCTGCTGTACAGATAGCTCAAGGCTGATTTTTCTTCTGGGTATGCTAGGAGCTTGTTAGGATGTGGGGATTGTGACGATCACTGTGTGCAATAGCTCCCATTTGTAGCAGAGGAGCCATTCACAAAATTTTTCTGGTATATGTGTGTAGCACATAATACAGATTGCCAAATGGTATGATCAGAACCCACTCTCACTGTTTGATCAGATTCGTTTAGTGTAGGGAAGCTGTGGCACAGGTGCTGAAGAACAGAGAGGAAGCTGCAGGCAGTGAGGCAATTCAGAGATGAAGCAATGTGCAGGAAGCCACTGCAACCACGGAGTGGAGGGACAAAGGTCAAAGGGAGGAGACTGCTTCAGACTCCAGGGGCAGTGGGCTCCTGCAGAAACTGGAACCTTGGAGTCCCATCTGGCAGAGCCCTGGAGGGCAGAGCTACACATAATACTAACCCCTTTCTGCCTGGTCATCCTGCCCCTAAGGGTCAACCTCCTCTGCAGTTTGAAATACAGCAGAAGAAACAGGGATGGATCAGAGGACCAGCTGGCCCTGGATCAGAGCTGTATGTATGGCAGGTTTTCAAAAACATTAGTCTACTGCAAACTTTAGCCATGTTAACGGAGGAGAAAATTGTTAGTGGTCCTCAGATTTTAGTGTGCAGACACATCTCTTCAGGATCCTATTAACTCTCTGATGCTGGTTGGGGAGGACAGGGTGGGGCCTTAGAATGTTTATTTTTAACAGGCTCCCAGAATTGTTGATGCTGCTGTTCAGGGAGCATGGTTTGAGAAGCAAGACTCTAGGGCAGTCCTCTAGGGAAAGAAGCTTTACTAAGTCCATGTACATCTTCTGCTAGTAAAGAGTTCTGAAAGTTTTCTTCTAAGCCTCCCTTGAAAATTCCATGTGTGTAGTAGATTTGGGATGGCCATTCATGACGTTTGATTGAAAATTCTATGAATGTAGTAGATTTGGGATGGCCATTTATGACATGTTTGATTGGTGTCTTCTTTTTTTTTTCTTCCTTGTTTGAATTCTTTGCAGTTGAAACTGCCCCCCAGCAAATACATGGCTTTGGTTGTGTTTTCTGACCGCAATACACAAAAATGACTCCAGGACCACATAGCTAGGGTGGAAAGAGGAAACAGCTAAAGCACTGAGTAGTAAGCCCATCGGCACTTAGGAGTGTAGTTTGAAATTTGAGTAAAGCGCAGTGTAAGTCCTTTTTTTTTTTTTTTTAAGACAGGGTTTCTCTGTGTAGCCTTGGCTGTCCTAGACTCACAGAGATCTGCCTATCTCAGCCTCCCTGAGTGCTGGGTGTGCCACCTCTCCTGGCTAGTGTAATTTCCTTGAAGCTATTATTTAAGATAGAATTTTGTTATGTGTTTTTAAAAAGTTAACTTTTTTTTTTTTTTTTTTTTTTTTAGTTTGGGTATAGAAATGTTTATATTTCTTTTTTCTTTTTCTGTTTTCTTTTTTGAGCCAGAGTTTCTCCGTGAAGCTCTGACTGTACCAGAACTCACTTTGTAGATGAGGTTGCCTCAAACTCAGAGATCTGTCTGCTTATACCCCTTTCTCCTCCCCACCAGTGCAGAGATTAAAGTCATGAGCCACCACACCCTGAAGAACTGTTTGTATTTCTGATTTCAAATGTTAAGCTCTTTTTTCCTTTGTGAAGCGAAAACTAATAGAAATTAAGAAAAGGGTTCAAGTTTTATTTTTTTATTTCACTGTTTGAAAGGACAAGGCTTCATGTCGTCCAAACTAGTCTTGAACTTGCTATGTAGCTGAGGATGACCTTGAACTTCTGATACTGAGTATGTGCTACATGCCCTACCACTCCTAGTTTTTGCAGTCCTGGAAATTAAATTTAGGGCCTCAATGCTAGATAAATTTTCTATAAGATGAGCTATATCCCCAGCCCTCAAGTTTTTTTTTTTTTTAAAGATTTATTTTATTATTTATACAACATTCTGCCTGCACACCAGATCTTACTATAGATGGTTGTGAGCCACCATGTGGTTGCTGGGAATTGAACTCAGGACCTTTGGAAGAACAGCGAGTGTTCTTAACCTCTGAGCCATCACTCCAGCCCCCCTCAAGTTTTAAAAGACTTGAAAAAGTGAGGTTTTGAAACATAGCTCTGGCACTCATCGGTCAGAGTGCTTGCCTAGAATTCGTGAAGCCCTGTACCACATAAACCAGGTATGATGGCCATGCCTGTAATCCCAGTTGTTGGAGGTAGAAGCAGAAGAATCAGGAGTTTAGGGTTATCCTTGGAAACTAGCTCAGGGCATAAGGCCCTGTCTCAAAAAATAAAATAAAAAAGGAAGACAGGGACAGTAACTCACATGTCATTCGGTTTACTCGCGTAAGCAGTGTGGTTCAGCTGAGCATAGTTCCACACATTTGTAATTCCAGGTGCACTGGAGGCTGAGGCAGGAGGGTCTGGAATATCCTGGGCTGTGTTAACAGGATCTGGTCTTAAGAAAACAAAGCAAAGACTGTACAGTTGGGTGGTTTTAGTATATTCACAGTTGTGCAACCGTCACCACATCCAATTTTAGAACATTTTCATCACCAGTTTCCTCTCAGCTCCCTCAACCCGAAGCAACTACTCATGTAATTTCCGTCTCTATGCTTGCCCATGCTGATTATTTTCTAAAACTGGAGTCATTTAGTATGCTGTCTTTCATGTCTTGTTTCTTTCATTAAGCATATTTAATAAAAATTTTAAATATTTAAGCATATTTTAAAAAGTTATTAGCATGTAAAGTGATGAGTTTCATCAGGGTACTCACACATATGTATATATTGTATCATTGTGCTTACATTTAGTATATTTTCAGGATTCCTCCAAGTTTTAGCATGTGTCAATACCACATCCCTTTTTTTTTTTTTTGTTTTTTGAGCCAGGGTTTCTCTGTGTGTAATTTTGGCTGTCCTGAACTCACTCTGTAGACCAGGCTGGCCTGGAACTCAGAGATCCACCTACCTCTGCCTCCCGAGTGCTGGGATTAAAGGCATGCGCTACTACCACCTGGCCATATCCTTTTTTATTAATATTCCACAGTAGAGATAGGCTTCATTTTATATATTTATCAGTTAATGGATATTGGGGTTACTTCTGCTTTTTGGCCTTTCTGATAATACTCCTATGAATATTTGTGTACTTGTTTGTGTAGACATGTTTTCATTGCTCTTGGGTATATACCTAGGAGTAGAATTTTTGGGCTGTATAGAAACACTGTTTAACATTTTGAGGAACTGCTGGGCTGTCTCATGAGTGGTCACACCATTTTACCTTCCCACTAGCAGTGTATGAGGAGGAGGCCCCAGGTCTCTGCATCCTTTCTCATACTTACCGTCTTTTAAAATTATGTCTGATCTAGTCGGTATAAAATGGCATAAGATCCCCCCCCCTTTTCTTTTTCCTGTACTAGAGATGAAGCCAGAGCCTCACATGGGGCTAGGCAAGTGCTGTACCACTGAGCTACACTTCCAGCCCCTATAAATGTTCAAATCTTCCACAGCATTTACTGTGTTATAATGTTGCATGTACAGGGGTCCTCTCTTTACTAGACCAGCCACCCCTCCATGGAGAAACTGCCTCCCATCAGTGGAGTCCTCATGACAGTTCAAACCCAGAAAACAATAGCTGTTATCCCAAGCTGTTCTGGTTGGTCTCAGCGAGGACTCCAGGTCCTGACATGTCATCTGTTGAGCTAGGCACTTGGTCCCTTTTGAACAGCAGCAATTTGGGACAGGTAAGGCAGGAGTCCAGACAGAAGCCAGTAGGACACCATGAGGTTAACCAAAAGATGTTAATGAGGCCAGGGTGCTCTAAGAAGACATCAAGGTGAGACTTACCTGAGCACAGGGAGAACTGCCAAGGACTGCTTGAGGAAGTGACCTTGATGAACTGTGAGAAGAGAGATGAGAGGGGAGCTGAGAGACTGATGCGCTACATTGGTGAGTGCAGGGCTAAGTGGCAGTGTCTGACATGAGATGCTGGCTAGGCTCTGGGGAGGATCATGGCCCTTGATGAATATGCATATTCCTTTGAAATTGCGTTTGCCTTTGAAATTAGGACTAGAGTATGTAGTGGGCATAGTGTCTTCTCCAAATCTGATCTAGCTCAAACCTTAGATATGAGTCTTTGCAGTTAGCTAAGAATCTCTTGAATTCAGGGTAAACGCTGATGTCTTTATAAGAAGAACTTTGGACCCAAAGTCTCAGAGGAAAAAGTCATGTATAAACAGCTGGGTACTGGAGCTAGCAAGATGGCTCAGCAAATATGCTGCTTGCAGTGTATGCCTCGCAACCTGTTTGATTCCCTCGAACCAACCTAAAGGTTGAAGCAAAGAACCAACTCCACAGGATTGTCCTCTGACTTCCACAATGCACTATGGCATATGTTTCAACCTGTTACACACATAAATAAGTAATTGGGAAGAAACAATACAAAACAGCTGGATACTGTCACAGCCACAAACTCCACAGTGCTTAGGGAGCTAGAGAAGTCATGCTTGGATCTCCCCTGGAACCAGCAGAGGAAGGGTAGGTCTGCTGACAGCCGCATTTCAGGGTCTCCTGCACTGTGACAATAAATTTCCTCTATTTTCAGCCTTTCAGGCTGTGGGGCTTGGTTCCAGAAGGCCAGGATACTAGCACAGGGTATCGTGGGGCTGACGTTGAAGGGCTGGGAGGATGAGCTCTATGGTGGAGTGCCTCTGGAGGGCTGAAGGGTCAGGTTTGACGAAAAGGCAGGAGTCTTGGCTAGACTCTGTCATTTAGGTCAGGACCTTTAAAAGCCACTTCTAAGGAATGCGGTGAAGGAGAAATAACACTGTGAAAGGACTGTTTGAAATGATCACAGTCCCATGAAGTCAAAGTCAGGCTAGAGTGCCAGGGTCTGAGGTTCCTCAGAGAAGTGCTTCCAGGATATGCAGTTTTTAAACTCACAATAAAAAGGTTACACACAGGGAGTCAAGGCTCTGAGATAAAACCAACAGGCATGGGCTAGACAGACATCTCAGCACTTACGAAATTCTGTTCTTGGAGAAGACCCAGTTCAGTTCCTAGCACTCACGTTGGGCAGCTCCAGCTGTCCGTAAGTCCAACTCCAGGGATTGTGGACACCTACACTCATGTGCACAAGCTTACACACGTGCAAGTGTGCACGTGCACACACACACTTAAAAATAATAAAAATAAATCTTAAACCCAAACCAACAGACATCCAACTATCAAGGTAGATAGACGTTGCCTTTAAAAACAGTTATACTTGTTAAAGCAGAAAAGACCATGAGAATATTGGCAAACAACCTGAAACTATACACAAGAATCAAATGAAGATTCTGAGACTGAAGATTGTCATAAACAAAACTAAGCAATCAATGGAAGAACAGGCATACCTAAGAAACTGCAGTGGCCCAGAAGGTAGCTATTAAGGAAATAGCCACAAGGACTCCTGAGGAGGACATGAAGAATGGAAACATCTGGGGCTGGTGAGATGGCTAAGAGGGTAAAGCAGTTTCTCACCAATCCCAGGGATATGAGTTCAATCCCCAAGACCCACATTGTGAAAGGAGAGAATCAATTTAAGACAGTTTTCTTCTGACCTCCACATGCATACCACAGCACAAGCTTCCCTTCACTCCAAATAAATATGTAAATGTATTATTTTTTTTTTTAAAAGGAAACATCTGAAGAGGGCAGATGGGAAGGTCTGACTTGTGTTTGACTGTCATGAGAGGAGACAGAGACTTGAGCAGAAACAGTAACTTTTAAAAGTATCCTGCAGGCACACATGTACCAAGGCCCTTCATATACAATGGTGAAAGCTGTAGTGTTCAGAAAGAGCAGTCAGAGAGAAACCCCTCCAGAGAGTGGGTGTCAGTTGATAGCAGTGTTCTTAACAGAAACCACAGGACTCAGGAGTCATTTGAATCTAAGTACTAGAAGGAGCTGAACCTAAGGATTCTTTATGAAGCAATGAGCTGACTTCAAGTACTATGCACCAAGTAAACACTGGTTTTGTAAAGGAAACATTTAGGGATTGTTTGTTTTATCGAAAGGAAAATGATCTCAAGTGAAAGGTTAGAATTGTTAGAAGGGATAAAGAGCAAGGTGCAACCATGTATGGATATAACCTAGACCCTCTGCTCGGATGAAGCCCGAGGTAGCTCAGTAACCAATTGGTTTCCCATAGTAAGGGGAACAGGGACTATTTCTGACAGGAACTCAATGGCAGGCTCTTCGACCTCACCACCCCCCAAGGGAGGAGCAGTCCTGCTAGGCCACAGAGGAGGACTTTTCAGCCAGTCCTGAAGATACCTGACAAAAGAGGGTCAGATGAAAGGGGAGGAAATCCTCCCCAATCAGTGGACTTGGAAAGGGGCAGGGAGGAGATGAGGGAGGGAGGGAGGGTTTAGGAGGGAATGAAGGAGCCAGATACAGCTGGGATACAGAGTTAATAAAAAAAAAATTAAATAAAATTAAAAAAAAAAGAAAAAAAAGAGAGCATAATTCTATTCTGGGAATGCTGTCTACAAACCATTGAAAACTTACATATGAATGTGTTTATTATTGTAATATTTGTAAAGGATAAAATGAATAGAAAACAGGATGATAGAAAAAAAAGAGCAATGTGCAGGGTGTTTGTCTGGAAAAGACGAGGTGATTATTGGCTGTGAATATTAACTCTGTCTTTATGTTTGTTTCTTTGTTTGTTTTTTGAGACAGGGTTTCTCTGTGTAGCCTTAACTGTCCTGAACTCACTTTGTAGAACAGGCTGGCCTTGAACTCACAGAGATCTGCCTGTCTTTTGCCTCCCTGAGTGCTGGGATTACAGGCATCCACCACCATGCTCCGTTTAAAATATATATAGAATTAAATAAATCATGTCATGAAAGTCAGAAAGGTAACCTGTAAAACTGTTCTTAAAAGGAAAAGTCACTCAATGTTAAACTAGTTAAGGATGAGTCCTAATCTGTATAGTAGCTCTAAAATAACCATGGACTGTGTGATGCTGTAAGTCAAGGACTGGGAAATGATGTAATAAACTCTAGGAAAGAAGGCAGAAAAAGAGAAAAAAAGGGCTACTGAATAAGTGGGCAAAAAGAAAGAGAACACTGAGACAGGAGTCTAGAGTTCTAGTGTAGCCATAAGCTTCTGCTGGTGTAAGGAGTGTAGCACACAAGCAGAGGAGTGCTCACTTGCCTAGTGTATGTGAAGCCCTCAGTCTGAGCCCAGCAGCACATAGATGCAAGTGGATTTAAGTTCCAGCTAAGAGAGAGTAAACTAACATATGCTATTTAAAACATAGATGTAAAGTGATAGAAAATAAAGAAGAGGAGAAAGTAATACAAAGACTAATCAAGAGAAAATTGATGTATTACTAGCCAATGCAATAGGCCAAGGTCAAAGTCATCATATATAAAGGCAAATAAATAAATAAATAAATAAATAAATAAATAAATAAATTGAGTTTATAAAAGATTTCAGATTCAGTAATTAAAAACTTGTTAGAAGCTTTTAAGTACCTAATAATACAACATCAAGCTATATAAAAGCAAAATTAACACAAATATAACAGGAAGCTCAAATATGCACAGTCTGGCAGCAGATCACACATAGCATTCCTAGGAGAGGTAGAGGAGGGAGAGTTAGAAGTTCATGGTCACTCTCAGCTGTGTGATGAGTTTAAGGCTAGCCTGGGATACTTGAGACTTTATTTGAAAACAATAACAATATCAACAGCCCTCTCATCTTCCCCAAATCATAGCAGGATTTGCTTTTTTGAGGCAGTGTCTTGTTAGGTAACTCTTGTTGGCCTCCCCAGTGCTGAGTTTTCAGGCATGCATCACCGAACACAGCTTCATAATTTAATGTAAATGTTGCAGGTGGTGTTAGGACAAAGCAGATCAGGGAAAGAGCTTATAAATATAGCAGAATTGAACAACATGACACATGGATAGACAACTAAACCCAACAGTCACAGAACTTAGGTCTCAAATGTATAGACACTCTTGTCAAAATTCCTCCTGTGCCGGCTACAAGGCAAGTTTCAGGAATGTTCACAAGAATGCAACTATACAGAGTATGTTTTCTGATAACTGTAGAATTAATACAAAGAAATCTTGAGAGGGTATCTGAGGTCCTCTGTGTCAGGCTCCTGACTTGTTCTCTCTTTTCTCCTTCTGATGTCCATCCTCTTTGCCTTTCTGGATAGGAATTGAGCATTTTAGCAAGAGTCCTCCCTCATAATTAGTTTCTTTAGGTGTACAGATTTTAGTAGGTTTATCCTATATTATAGGTCTATACCATGTGCATCTTTCTGCTTCTGGGATAACTCACTCAGGATAATCTTTTCCAGATCCCACCATTTACCTGCAAATTTCATGATTTCCTTGTTTTTTATTGCTGAGTAATATTCCATTGTGTAGATATACCACAATTTGTGCATCCATTCCTCCACTGAGGGGCATCTGGGCTGTTTCCAGCTTCTGGCTATTTATTACAAATAAGGCTGCTACAAACATGGTTGAGCAAATGTCCTTGTTGTGTACTTGAGCATCTTTTGGATATGTGCCTAGGAGTGGTATAGCTGGATCTTGAGGATTCCTAGCGCTATTCCTAGTTGTCTGAGGAAGCGCCAGATTGCTTGCCAGATTGGTTGTACAAGTTTACATTCCCACCAGCAGTGGAGGAGGGTTCCCCTTTCTCCACAACCTCTCCAGCATGTGTTGTCTCTTGAGTTTTTGATCTTAGCCATTCTGATGTGTGTAAGGTGAAATCTTAAGGTCGTTTTGATTTGCATTTCCTTGATGGCTAATGAGGTTGAGCATTTCTTTAAGTGTTTCTCTGCCATTCGATATTCCTCTATTGAGAATTCTCTGTTTAGCTCTGTACTCCATTTTTTAATTGGATTACTTGATTTTTTGCTGTTTAACTTCTTTAGTTCTTTATATATACTGGATATTAGTCCTCTGTCAGATATAGGGTTTGTGAAGATCCTTTCCCAATCTGTAGGCTGTCGTTTTGTTCTGAGGACAGTGTCCTTTGCTTTACAGAAGCTTTTCAGTTTCATGAGGTCCTATTTATTGATTGTTGCTCTTAGAGTCTGTGCTGTTGGTGTTCTGTTCAGGAAGTTGTCTCCTGTGCCAATGAGTTCAAGGCTCTTCCTCACTTTTTCTTCTAAGCGGTTTAGTGTGTCTGGTGTATCTGGAGATTTAGGTGTCAATTTCTAAGTAATTTATTGGTCAAAGAAAGCTAGAAATACTTTTTGAGTTGAATGATAGCAAAAACAAACAACAACCCCCCCCCGAAATATCCCTCCAAAACTATGTGTGTAACTGTAATCCCAACACTTAGAGGGCTGAGGCAGGAGTGAGTGTGAGGACAGGTGGGGCTACAGATTGAAACACAGGGCTCCAACTAACTAATAATCATCCGACCAACCAACCAACCACAAACAAAACAAACAAAACAACAAAAAACCAACCACACAAAACCAAACCAAAACTAAAACCAAACCAACTCTGCCATCCAACCAGCCAAACAAGTGAGCACAGCATTGATGTAGCTAGAGTCATAAGCAGAGGAAAATCTCTCAGTCAATATGGGCATTAGAAAAGAAATCCATGAAATTTGAGGAGCAACACACCAAATCCAGAGAAAATGTGTAAAGGGGGAGTATGCACAAGTGCTGTGGCAGGAGGGACCTGAGGAAATGAGCTGAGGATAGTTAAAGGTGCAGGGGTAAAGAGGCTGGCAAGCTGTGTTGGAAGCCACGTTAAGAGGGAAGAAGTCTGGTGATAGGATCCACATGAAAAAGATGGCTCTGGCTGTGTCACAGTTGCTTGAGAAGATGCTGTCAGTCCCTACAGCAGCCTGTGCCAGGGTGGGTGGACTTAGCTGGGTTTGAGAGAGAGTTAAGAGAGGACTCTGCTGGCTTGGTATGAGTGCCAGGGAAGAGGAGGTTGATAACTCATGAGGCAGTGGGGCCCTTTTCTGAGGCAGTGCTATGACTAAGGACCAGTTTGGGCATTTTGCTCTTATCTCCTCCACCCCTGTGTGCTCTCCTGGATTAAGCCTTTCCCTCTCTCCACACAGCTGCAAATCACCATATGGCAGCTATGGGGACAGTTTATCCCAGCCTAGAGACAGGTCAGGGTGACAGTGGATTATGCTGCTCAGAGATAGGAGGAAGGGCAAAAAAGAAAGGTGGGGCAGGAAGTAGAGGAGCTGCAGTGAAGGGAAGGTGAGTGACTTGGTTTCAGCACAGAATTGGCTGCGGGCCCTAAACACCTCAGCAGATGTCCCCGGAACACTATAGCTTTTCCTGTACCACATCAGGTCTTTGCACCTAAATGTAATGGTAACATACTAACATCACACATCCAGATAATTTTTACATTTCCCTGACTGAACCCAGGTGTTTTTTATGGCTTCCTTCTTGGGGCAGGTACTAGTCAATTCCTGCATTGACCTGGTTATCTTAGCTCTGGCTTCTTAAGTGAGAACAGCTCCCTCACCTTCTCTCCACCATGACAGTAGATGCCGAAGAGGTAAGAGCAGTTGTTGCAAGATCTGATTGCTTCCTTACGGGTCTTTTCACATTGTTCTTTATCCTCTGTTTCCTGTAACCTGGAAGTGAGAGGTCTCAGAGACTCTTTAAGATCCAGGCTAGCGTTTAGGGAAGCTTCGAGTATGGGAAGTTCGGAATTCTGTCATGCATCCCGTCAGAAGCTGTGTCCTGTCATCTTGTCCCTTTGAAATGTCATCTATCACTAGGCGTTTTCATGGAGATGTGGAGTCCTTTGCAACAGGCAGGTTCTCTAAGTGGGGCTTCCTGGGCATTGTGGAAATGTCTTCTTCCAGCCTTTACAGACTTGTTTTTAGCCTTTAATACCTATAATAGTCTGAGTGTGTACAGTGGAGAGTCCTCTGTTGTGTCACTTACTCCAGTTCTGTTGTTTCCTTCCCCTAGCCTCTGTCTTTTGGCTGAGCTTCACTATGCATGTAGTCCAGGCTGGCTTCACACTTGATATCCTCCTGCTTTAGCCTCCTAAATGCTAGGAGTATGGTAACATTTGGCCAGTCATGGTTTTTGTTTTAATTTTTTATTATTTGATTTTGACACAGGGTCTTGCTGTATCGCTCTAGCTAGGGTGACCTTCAACTCATAGAGATCTGCCTGCCTCTATCTTGTGAGCACTGAGATCAAGGTGTACATCAACATATCTAGCTATTTTTCCCCCTTTTTCGAGACAAGATTTCTCTGTATAGCCTTCATTGTCCTGGATTCGCTTTGAAGACCAGGCTGGCCCTGAACTCACATTGACCCACCGGCCTATTTTCCTGAGTGCCAGGATTACAGGTGTGCACCACCACACCCGGCTCATACTTAGCTATTTTTAATTAAAAATATTTACTTATTATCTTATGCATATGTGTATATATGTTTTTGTGTGTGTGGAAGATGACTTTTATGACTTTTGGTAGCTGCTGCTCCCCTTCTACCATAAGCTCCAGGGATGAACACATTTACCCACTGAGCCGTGTTTCTGACCTGATAGCTCTTTTTTTTTTTTTTTTTTTTAATAAACACAGGTTCTCTCTATTATGTAGCTCTGACCTCTGGAACTTGCTATGTAGACCAGGTTGGCAGTTGTTAATTTTAATTATCTCATTATCTATTTTTTTCTGAGCCAGGCCCTTCATCCCAACTGTGATCTTTACAGGCTGCCACCTGTATCACCATCTGTCTTCCTCTTGAGGCTAGAGCCTCACAGTTCTCATTTGTGATAAATGGGGCACAGGTGCATCCTGTAGCGGAGGCAGTGTGGGTGTGTGACCCTGGACATCTCCCTCCCGTGCCCAACACAGGAAGGCCGTAGTGGCCTTGGCACTTCAGGCTTTTGGGCTTTTGCTTACCCTGTATGCACTGGATTGAGTTTGCCTCCTGAAAGAATCTGGCAGCTTTCGCCCATGTAAGTCCTCTTTGGTCTCCTGTTGTACCTCTTTGTATTATTTTGTACAGTTACTGTTTGTGGGCTGGATGGATAGTCTGACCTCTTGTCATTGTGTCCATAGACCTTTCATGGTTATGCCTCCTCTCTTGATTTAACCTGTAGTGTTCAGGGGACCTCAGTTTTCTTTTATACTTCTGCTGATACCTTTGTGTATTGTACATTTTTCCCATTAGCCCTTCAAGTTGGATTTTAATTCAGCTGTCGTGCGATGAATTTTGCTTCTTTTTCTAATCTTGGCCTTTATCTAACTTGTTGTCTTTTAAATTTCGTCCTGTTCTCATTTTGGTATTCCCTGTCTTTTGAAAAATGATTAATTTAAATTTTCTAATAAAGGCAGTGTCTTCCTGGATCTTACTAATGAAGAGAAGCACATTACAAGTTTCCCCCTCTCTCCCTTTGCCTTTTTCTCACCTCTTCCTTCTTTCCTCCCTCTCTTTCTCCCTCCTTCCCACTTCCCTACCTTTTTCTCTTTCCCCTCCTCCCCTCTTTCTCTGTCAATTCTCAAGTGGTCCAAAGGTCTCTCCCATGTTTGGCAAGCTGTCTATTCTTGAGTCACTCCTCCAATCCAATAGCACACATTTTCTAAAACAGCTTTCTGTTTTCTAAAATAATTCATTTCATAGTCGTGCACATACTTTATGGCATATACTTTTAGTTTACTTACATTCTCCATTTTGTTTCTGCTAACTGGTTGGTATCATCATGTGTGTGGCTGCTGGAAGAAATGCTGAATGCCCTCCAAGTGGCCTTAGCTATGTGGCCTCCCCTGTGCAGTTCCATTTTCAGTGTCCATTGTAGGTGTGTCCTTGAGTTGTGGGTATTTAGCAATCTCCTGCCACCTACCACTGACTGGCTGGCCCCATTACATCTCAGGTGAAGAGGGGGCTGTGGTCATTGTTGGGAGGAATCGCCTGCCTCCAGTTTGAACTCTGCTCTGATTGCCTGATGAATGGTGCTTTGTAGTTATGGAAAAATTGAAGAGGGTTCCTCTGGCTCTCCCTTCTTCTTTCTCTCCTTTTTAGATCTTACTAAGACCAGTCTTTGTTAGTATTTGTATAAAAATGCTGTGCACACAACCAATCCTAAATCCAGTGAGGTTTATTGGATGGAGATGGGGGGGAGAGAGAGAGAGAGAGAGAGAGAGAGAGAGAGAGACAGACAGACATGGTGAGGGGAGGGGTGCCCCGACAGAGAGAAGAGAGAAAGAGCAGGAGAGAGGAAGAGAGTGCAAGAGCAAGAAGGCAAAAGAGAGACAAAGTGGCAGGTTGGGCCTTTTATGGAGCAATTGAACCATGCCTGCCAGGTGTGACTACCTGGCTGGCGACACATGATGACATCATAGGTTGCTAGGCAACCCAGAATCAGGCTGCCTAAATACTAACAGTCTGGTCTCAAGCTTCTCTCTTTCACCTTCAGCCTCCCAAGTGCTAGGGTTCTAAGCCTTTACTATCATTTCCAGCTACAAAAGTTTTTAATTTTAGAGAAGTCTTTTTTTTTTTTTAATTTTGTGGCTTGTTCTTTTGGTGTTATATTTTAAGAAGCTATTGCTAAACCCAAGGTCAAGACGAATATAGTCCTCTGGACTTCTGAAGCTTTATTGTTGTAGCTCTGGCTGTTTGGAGTTATTTTTCTTATTTGATGTGAAGAAGTAAAGTCCATGAGGTATTCAGCTGTCACAGCTCTCTAGCTTCGGTCTCAAGTACAGTGTCCAGTGAAAGTGCTTTCTAGGAAGAATTTGTTGTCTTGATACTTTTGGAGTTTTTGTTTGCTTGTTTTGTTTTGGTACAGGGTTTCACTATGTGGCTTAGCTCTTGATGATTTCCCCATGTCCACCTCCTGAGTGACATGCATCAGGCTGCCAGTAGAAGGTTTTTTTTTGGGGGGGGGGTGAGACAGGGTCTTGATCTATAGCACTGGCTGGCCTAGAATTCATTATATAGCTCGGGCTGGCTTCTAATTGGCGATCCTCCTGCTTTGTTCCCCCAAGTTCTGGGATTAATGGCTTGACAAGTGCAACATTCAAAGGTAAATATCTGCCCTTCCCCTCCGAGCTCTGAGAATAGATGCTTGGCTCAGCTCTCTGCTGTCTAAGATTTGAAATAACATTGATGCCATTAGACCTAGGGATGTGCCCCTCCCTCTTTCCCCTTTTAGTCATGTATGGGTTTGAGGGCTTTATAAAAATCTTTTGAGTAAAGGGAATTTAGGAGTGCTACTGGTCTCCTTTTTGTGTATGGCTAGATGCTTTCATGCTTCAAGTGGACAAGTAGAACCCAAGGTTGTCAAGGCTATGACAACAGAAGCTAAAATAAGTTGATAGCTGGGGCATCTTGACCTTATGTTCCTAGAATAGAGTTGGATAATTTTCCTCAGAGCTCTTCATCAAGTACATTCGATTCTAGTTAAACCTAAAATGGCCTCAGCAAGAATGCAAGATGAAGGAACCTCTACAGTGTTTTGCCCTGTCACATTCCCCACTAGTTCTAAGGCATGAAGCAGATGGTTGACTTGTTCTTTTGTGTGTGTATGGGGAGGTCATAGTTGGTCCTAAGGACCAGTAGCTTAACTGAGCTTGTTCTCATAGTTGGCCATGCAGCTGAGGATGCAGGGTCCCGTCATGAGCCTGGTCAGACTAAGAATCAGTTGTCTAGCTAATGCTGACAGTAAGGTGGTCAGCCATGGGGCCTAGGTAAACAAGAGACTGAGATCAATTATCTGATGTATGTCTCCTTTTTTCCTTTTCTTGAGGTTTTCTCTGACCATGGCAAGGTTCTCCATGATAACCCATGATTGGTTGGCATAGAAACAGCAAGTTTCTCCTAAGGCCATGCAAAGTCCTCCCTGTTTCATAAAAAGGAGGTTTAGCCTTCTTAAGTTCTGTAGGACTACCTCGGTGAGGGAGTCAACTTAGCTCTTCAGCCTGGAAATATAATTCTTCAGATGGCCTAGGTTTAAGTCTGTCTGGGAGGTGAGTTCCCTAAAGTTTTGGTTCCCAACAATCAAGGCTGAGGTGCCTATGGCAGTTGCACCAGTATTCTTGCCCTTACTAGGCTAGGATAAGAATTGGGGAATGTTTGACCATTGTTAACATTGAGTCAAAGCCAGAATGTGCTCTCTCATCTTCTCCATTATAGGCATACACCTGGGGATAAAATAGACCAGTATATGTAGAGTGGATGTGTGACTTTCCAATGATTTGGAGGAAGCACATTTAATTGAACTGTTAGTACAAGCAAGCCAGAGAGAGACTTTGAAGACATGATGCAGGTACCTTGTTCTTGGCAGCACGATTCACCATTGACATGGCATACATAAAATTGTAGTCCCCAAAGGCCTTCTTCTAGACAGTCTTCTCTACAAACTGATTTACTGATCCTTGTTTTCTCCCTAGACCCATATTGTTCCACCCCTGGGAGGGATATTAGAGGGTAGAATTCTACCTGAAAGACAGGGTTTCCATCCCTGGTTTTTCTGGGTTCTGATGTTCAAGTTTGGGGTTCATGGGGATTATATATCCTGAGTTAGTAAACTCTGGTCCATTTTATCTTAAAGGGGTCCAAGGTCCAAGTGACAGCCCATCTGTCCTTAGTAGCTCTCTCTCTCTCTCTCTCTCTCTCTCTCTCTCTCTCAAGTTTTACTCATGGGATGACACCAGCTACTTCGACAGTAGTACTACTACTACTTTGGAGTAGTAAGGATAACTGGATAGAGTCCCTTCCAGACAGGTTCTAAGGGGTGGGGACGGATCCTCTTTATCCAAACCAACTCTCCTTGCTGGAGTTGGTGGTGGCTATAGGAAGTAGGAGATGGCAGGATTCCCTTAACAGTTCAGTGGATGGCCTGATGAGCTTTCTGTAAAGCCTGCAAGGACTTGAATAGACATTTCTCTTTGCGGAATACCTTGGAATTTGAGAGCTCTGAGAGGTGAAAACATAATGCCCAAACATAATTTCAGAAGGAATAAGCCACTCCCTATAAGGAGTACATCAGGCTCTGAGCAGGGCAAAAGGGGGGAGGTTGGCCCAGTTATTATTATTATTATTATTATTATTATTATTATTATTATTTTTTTACCAGTTTCCAGTATCAATTTGGTCAGAGTCTCCTTTCTATCTGACCTGAGCTCACATACAACGTAATTTCTAATTAATATTTAAAATACCCTTTTCAGATTTTGAGACACTTTGACCATGAAGGCTTGGCCATTTTGGACCTGGAATGTAGAGGCAGTCCAAACTTTGGAATTTCCTGAAGAAGTTTCTTAGTAACTATTGATGTTCTGGTGGGATAGGCCTTCACCCATCCTGAGAAGCTGCCTACAAATACCAGCAAATATTTATAGCCAAAACCAGACCTGATTCTAGTAAAGTCCAGTGCTCAGTTTTCCCAGGCCCTTTTCTTTGAGCTCATATCCCTTGTGGGATCTTCCATTTTGGGGTTTATCTGAGCATAAGCTGCACATCTTTTTTTTTTTTTTTTAACTATTTTTTTTAAAGACTTATTTATTGTTTATACAACATTCTGCTTGCACACCAGATCTTACTATAGATGGTTCTGAGCCACCATGTGGTTGACTGGGAATTGAACTCAGGACCTTCGGAAGAACAGGGAGTGTTCCTAACCTCTGAGCCATCTCCCAAGCCCTCCCCCCTTTTTTTTTTAATTAAGTATTTTTTTATTTATACAGTATTCTGCCTGCATGTATGCCTGCAAGGCAGAAGAGGGCACCAGATCATTACAGACAGTTATAGGTGGTAGCTGGGAGTTGAACTCACGACCTTTGGATATACAGCCAATGCTCTTAACCTCTGAGCCATCTCCCCAGCTAAGCTGCACATCTTTTTTTTTTTTTTTTTTTTTTTTCAATGCAGTTTATTCAGGAACCTTGAACAATCCTCGGACCCTGGGGAAAGCCAGCCCACAGCTTAAATAGCCTCTGGGTAGCCAACCCAGGCGTGCCC
Organism: Meriones unguiculatus; assembly: GCF_030254825.1. NCBI lineage: Eukaryota > Metazoa > Chordata > Mammalia > Rodentia > Muridae > Meriones > Meriones unguiculatus. The sequence continues at coordinate 73,168,358 of NC_083362.1, forward strand.
CGTGGGCAATGCAGATAGGTCCACATACATGGAAGCAAGCCAGATCCTCAGCCTTAGCCAAATGTGGAATTGTTTGTGACAGAGAGCACTCACCATCGGGAAGGTGGAAGGCGGAAACCAGCTCCATCTTTAAGGCATAGCATTCCGCAGCTCTCTACAGTTCCCCCTTTTTGTTTTAGACGCATCAGGCAAGAGTAGAGGTCTGATCTCTGATATTAGAAATAAATTGGGACTTTGTACTGATGTTCATTTAGGTGTCATAAGCTGCACATCTTAAAGTGGTGTTTTAATTAGGCTTTCCAAATTTGGAACAGAATACGAGTCTGAGGAGTTCAGCAGTTTTCACGGCACCCAGGTAGGTGGCTTGGTGGAGATCCATAACCGGTTGCCTTCCCAGACTCATGAGAAAGATGGGTCTGCTGTCCGGCAGCATTTAGCATACTTGTTTATCCTGTGTAATCAGTTCTTGTCATGCTCAGTCAGTCTCACCTTGGGTATAGTCTAGGTGCTCCGTAAGCTGGCCTTTGGCAGGGTTACCAAGACTTGGAGAGTCCCCACTGGTTCTGAAGCCACTTCTTGTGTGGCCAAGTCAACCATTCTTTTGCCTCTGGCCTCTTGGGGGAATCCCCTTATTAGTGTCTTCTGCATTGAACAGCGGCCACCCTCTTGGTTAAGTAGATAGCTTCTAATAGGGCTAAGAATTCTTCTCTATTTTTGATTTCTTTTCCTGTTGAAGTTAACAAATCCTCTTTCCTTATATAGAGCCTCTTGGACATAGGCCGTGGTGAAAACATATTGTCTATCACTGTATATGGTGATAGTGTAAGTGTTACAGCTCTGAGAGGAAAGGCTTCCCAATGTAAGTGTTATAGCTCTGCCCATGCAGGAGAAGGTTTTCCTGGTGCAGGTGCTACAGCTCTGAAGGGAAAGATATCCTGGCAATCAGGAGCCAAAGAATATCACAGAGTCAAACCTCACACAAGAGATTTATTGGGAGGGGAAAAACTCAGAAGGGTCACTGCCTCTGCTCAGGCAAGAAGCAACAGAGAACTGAGCAAAAGACAGGGTTTATATAGGGTTTCTGGTGTGTGTGTGTGTGTGTGTGTGTGTGTGTGTGTGTACATACTTTTTGTCGGGCTGTTGGAATTGGAGGGATTATGTGGCCTGATCTTGAGGCAAGCTCAGGAATTGGTAGGATTTTGTTTTCTGTAGGGTGGGGCCTTGCTACTCTCTCATCTTGAGTGGCTGGGAATGGCTGTTACAGCCATTTATGGAAGTCTTGGGTTTGGGGGGGGTCAACACTGGCTGGTCACTTTTGAGCTTCAAGGGTTTAGGCCTAACTGTCGGAGTAGTTTAGGGGTGGAGCCTGGCAGCTGGAGGTCTCCAGGTGGACCTCCAGTCATGGGTCTTATATAGAGACTGTGCCTGGCAGGGAATAGCCAACAAATAGCCTGTTCTTTCCTCCAGAGGTGTACTTGAGTCAAAGTGAAAAGCTCAGCTCATTGAGCTGAGGGTTCCTTGATTAAAGATTTAATACTTGATTCTGTTTTGGATGAAACTGCTTCTGTCTGTAACAATACCTCATCTAGTGTCACCAACAGGTCATCGGTCAGATGAAGCCTGATGGACTGGATCAGGTCACTCACTTCAAGATAGTCATTTAGGGGGTCTGCAGGGTCATCATCCAGCAGGAGACTGGCAGGATTGAGGGCTGATATCTTGTGAACCAAATGTGGGGTTGATTGAGAAGTAGGACTTGGTATTAGGTCACATGGGTGTTAAACATCCATCTCTTGGGTTCTCAAGAGGACCTCAACAGAGTGTGGGGCTGTTAGGAACAGTTAGTGACCTAAAGCTAATTTGTTAGCTTTTTTATCAGCATACTCAGCCATCTAGCTTTGCCTGTGTCAGTCTCTTAGACAGATATGTCATGGTTTTTTTTCCTGGGTTCCAGGATTTGTGTGAGGACCCCCTACGCAGTGCCTCTTGCTTCATCCATGTATAAGTAAAATGGCTTAGTAATGTTTGGGGGCCAGGGCTGGGACAGATACCAGGCTGATTTTCAAGGCTTCAAAGGCCCTCTGCTTAGTGTCAGTCCATTCCAAAGGCTTGTGTATCTCTGGTGCTGCCAGAGGGTCTTGGCTATTTTAGCAAATCCCATTATCCATTGCCGGCAGTATCTGACTGTCCCAGAAAGTTTCATATTTTCTCCCCCACATTATGTGGAATCAGGGATTTGCAGGATGACTGAAATCTGGTCCTGGGAAATCTCTACTTAACCTTCCTCTAGGTTGTAGGCTAGGTATGTGATCTTAGGGACACACAGCTGAACCTTCTTGGCTCACACTCTGTACCCCAGGGCTTGAAGGGCTTCTAAAAGGCCTTCTGTCATATGTCTACATTCTTCCTCAGTGGTTGAAGCTTTAGGTCTTCTACATATTGGAGGGTGCTTTGTAGATATTTTTGTCTGACTCCGAGCAGATCTGCACTCAGTGCTTCATCAAATAGTGTTTGTTAAGTTTTTGAACCCATTCTCCAGGTCTGTTTCTCTTATTTCCTCTTGTCTCTTTCCCTAAGGGGAAACATAGAGTTTTTTTCCCATCTGTTTTTAGCTGAAACTTGGCTTTCTGAGCAGTTTTCAAAAATTGAGATCTATTCATCCTTCAAGCCTTTCTAATTTCTGGAGCTTTTTCTCCCATGTCTGGGGACTACTGCATGACAAGGCCATTTTAGTGTCTTGCTGGTTTTCAGGGGCATTTGGGTCTATGGGAATAAATACCTGATTAGTCTCATAGATGAAAACCCAACGGATGAGTCATCAGGTCCTTGAGTAACCTGACTTACCTTGGATAGGTTTCTGTTTGCTGCTTTTAATCTTCCCAGTAATGTTCGGCAAAAAATATCCAGTGCCCCTTTATCCTAAAACAGGCTGATAAAGGTCTTGTGGCTTCTCTGAAGAAAGGGAGGGTTTTGGGTCTGGTAGAGAAGGAGACCTCATAAACCATGATGGGAAGTAGTTGAACTCCTCCTCCCCTGCTTGTCTGGAGGAACTACTTCCCCCTTCCCCAGGTGCACCCTGTTGCTTCGAGCAGGTGGGGGGCCAGAGGGTGGGGGCAACCGAGAGAACTAAGCTTAGTAAGCTATTTCCTCCTTTCCGTGTGTACTCTGCTTAGAAGACAGCCCTCCCCACCCCTATGAGAGGCTGGGTCCTTTCCCATCTCCACGGTGGGAACATGACCAGGATCCCAGGACCTTGAGAGGCAATCAAGGGACAAAACAGGCCAAAAGTTAGCATGTCAGAGTAGGTGAGGGGAGAAATTAAGTTTCCTCTGTCAGGGGGAGGTTTTGAGTTTCTCTGGGTGATCTGGCCATGCCCAAAGGATTCAGTTCCCCAACAAGAGGCCAAAGGTCTTAAGTAGAGTGGTGGGTAGGGGGTTAGGGGTATGTCTCACACCAGAGAAAGCCATTTGTTATTATGGGCAACTGGTGACTGTCACCGTCACTGCTAGCTCTGAAGCCACCACTGTATCCTTAGCAAGAGTGGCAACTGGATGTAAGCAGGAAGGGGGTAGGTGGAGTGCTGCAGCATGGGCAGTAGGTGCCAGTCTTGGGAAGGCTCACTCTCCCTTCTATTTACATCTGTTTCTCCAGCCAGTAGAACTGACAAAGAAACATAGAGAGACATAATCATACAGAGAGATACATAGTAAAAAACCACCAGAGGTGGTCCCCACACATTCACTCACCTGATCAGTTCAGGGGGTTCTGGTGATGTCTCACACAGATCCCAGACATAGGGTCTAAGGTCACTTCTACCTTCCCTTCTTGTGTCCTAACCAGATTTACCTCTGGAGGTGTTCAGACCAGATGACTGTTGACTTACCGTCCCCCTACCTCCCCTTTTTGGGTGGTGACTTGTTGCCTGTGGATCACATGGTGGTGATCAGTCAGTATTTTTCTGGGGCCCTGGAATTTTTCAGGTTGCCTCCTAGGAACCCTTTATAGCAGTGCACTTTCCCCTGCTCCTGGGGGTACTGAGGTTACCCAGTGTTGGAGTCCAGTCACTGGGGATCTCGCTGGGGCCTCCAAAATATTAAGAGGATCCCAGGAGAGCTGACTATTCAATTGAAAGTCTTTATTCCAGCTGACTGGGACTACACTTGGGTATTCAAGATCCTAGATTTTAGATTAAGTGCTCAGTTTTTAGAATAAGTGGTTTTTAAAGGCAAAACCCTGATACCTCACTTAGCTGCAGGGGGAAATTTTGTGCAAGCAAGCAGTTCACTGGCAGCTAAGCTAGGTGGTTAGCAGGAGGGGAGGTTTGCACAACCAACAGTTTAACAGAAGCTAAGTTAAGTTAGCTAGGGAATCTTGACCTTGTGTTCCTAGAGTAGAATTGGATACTTTTCCTTGGGGCTGTCTATCAAAGAGATCAGATTCTAGTTAAACCTAAAATGACCTCAGCAAGAATACAAGATGGAGGAACCTCTGTACTGTCATTCCCTGTCGTGCAAAGAACCAATTCTGCAAAAAGGCATGACTTGTAGAAACATAGGGTTTAAATTCCCAGAATTGTAATAATGTGCACACTGTATAGAACAGCTTTGCTGTGTTGCCCTTTGTTTAAATTTTTAAATTTTGTGTTAGAAATTAATCTCAACTTATCTAAGCAGAGAGTTGAAGATCTTGGTATAAACAGGATCTGTTTTAGCTGGACAGTCAAACCATTTGAAGTATGAATACTGTCAGTTTCTCCAAGATACAGTCCTAATTATGTCAGTGTCCATCAGTATCTGAATGAACTCAGGTAGGGTATGGAGACATAAAACAGGAAGGGGACTTAGTCAAGTATTGTTGTTTGGGAAACAGGTTCTTAAGTAATTGTTGTATTGCATAATCCAACTTCCCTATGCTGTGTACACACTTGAAAGAAGGCTGAAAGGATGTTATGGAGCAGTAGCTGGACCCTGGGTATGACAACTAAATTAGAAGCAACCTCCCAATGCAGAAAGGTGTTGGAGAGGTAGGTTGCTTGGTGTTTTATTTCCTGAGGGTCCCCAGTTTTCACTGTTTGAACACTACAGTGGCACTCAATGGGACCCTGAAAAGCAGTTTCTTTTTCGGGGGAGGGTTGGGTTTGAGACAAGGTTTCTCTGTAGACCAGACTGGACTCACAAGAGATCCACCTACCTTTGCCTCCTGAGTGCTGGGATCAAAGGTACGCATCACCACTGCCCAGTGAAAAGCAGTTTCTTAAGAGGTGTGTGCTGTGCTTTTAGAGGAATGGTGGAGGATCACTAACTTAGTGTTCATATTTCAGGCCTCTTAACCTCTGACTTTCCAAAGCTCCCTATTTCTCTGGTCTTGAACATACTTTATGAAAATTTCCAAACAGATACAGAAGTTGAAAGAGCTGAGTTCACCACACCCACAGAGTGTTTTGGTTTATCTTCAATCTACACTTTTTCTGAATGTTTCAGAGCTGGTTCTGTGTTACTTCATGCTTTGTGAAATATCCTTTTGCCCCAGTGTAGCTAGCCTCCATCCATCCTTCCTTCCTTCCTTCCTTCCTTCCTTCCTTCCTTCCTTCCTTCCTCCCTCCCTCCCTCCCTCCCTCCCTCCCTCCCTCCCTCCCTCCCTCCTTCCCTCCCTTCCTCCTTCCTTTCCTTTCTCTCTCTCTCTCTCTCTCTCTCTCTCTCTCTCTCTCTCTCTCTTTTTCTTTCTTTTTTTGGCTTTTTAAGACAAGGCTTCTCTGTGTAGTCTTGGCTGTTCTGGAGCTTGCTATGTAGACCAGGCCAGCCTTAAACTCACAGAGATCTGCCTGCCTCTCCCACCGCCTCCCAAGCCCAAGGTATGTGCCACCACTGCCCAGCCAGTGTAGCTTTTTTAAAGGTCAGAACACTCGTCTTTTCTATCATGGTGTACCCAGTAGCATTTGGCATGTTGAGTGCTCAATAAATATTTGCTCAAACTCAGCAGCTTCATTCCACAGCTTCATAGAGGACAGATTTCATACTCTGTGGACTCCAAGTGAATCCTTTCACAGTGGCTGATCTGTAGTACTGTGTGTCTTAGGATGTCTCTCCAACTGCTTGTCGTCCATGTTTGTCACTTGATGTATGGTACAGCTGGGCTGTGTCTCTGTGTTTATTCATTTTCCTCCAGGAACAGTAGTAGGAAGGTAGCTTTTTTTTCTCTGAACCTGTGAAGGCCAAAATAATGAAAGCAACTCTACCCAAAACATGCTGCTATCCTACCCTCACAGCTGTTCCTTCTCTATAGATGCAGGTGTTCCCTTGGGCCTCAGTTTCTTCCTTAGCAGCTTCACAGGGTGGCAGTGCTGACATGAGGCCTCTCTGGCTTCTTGTGGGCGTTTCACAGGTACTGTGGTATTTACCCTTTCTCCTGCCAAGTAGAAATGCTTGCTGTGGCTGCCTTGGGAGGGCCTCTGTGTGTACTAAATAGATTGTCTGTGAACACATGTGGGCTTAGCAAGTTAAGTGAAAATCAAGGCCAGTTTCCTCCAGTGTTGATGCTGAAGGATCCTTTGTACCCAAAAACCTGGCATTTGTTCCAGTTTCTACCCTTTCCTTTTCTCTCCATGTTACCAGTTAACTGTATTATTATTATTTTTTCCCTGATTTTTCAAGACAGGGTTTCTCTGTGTAGCTTTGGCTGTCCTGGACTCTGGTCTGCGTAGACCAGGCTAGCCCTAAACCCACAGAGATCTGCCTGCTTCTGCCTCCCAGAGAACTGGGATTAAAGAAGAGCACCACCATGCCCAGCTCTCAACTCTACTGTTTTATATTTCTGTTTATTTCTTCTCGAGAATTTAAAACTACATTTCTGTTCACTCCCAGTGCCCCTTATGTCTTCCTGTTGCACAAGGAGCTGCATACCTTTCTTTCTCCTCACTGCCCTGAGGACCTTAATTCAGGTTGTTAGAGAGCTTCTTTGCTCTGGAGCAGTTGTATAACCTGCTAGTTCTATTGGTGTCTGGAGTTGAGAGGCCCTGGGTGAGAGAATATGGTAGCAGGAGAGATGGGTAGAGCCAGGAAAAAGTCTGATTTTTTTTTTTTTTTTTAAATACAGGATTTTTCTGTGTATCCCTGGCTGTCTCAGAACTCTTTCTGTAGACAAGGCTGGCTTGAACTCAAAGAGATTCGACTACTTCTGCCTCCCAAGTGCTGGGATCAAAGGCGTGAGCCACCATGCCCAGCAGAAGTCTTATTCTTAAACTCTTGTAAGTGGGCCCTCATCAGAGCTGCTTGTTCCAGGCAGGTTGGGAGAAAGCAGTGAACTACGTTCTAACCTGGTACCTGGGAGGCCAATGCAGGTGGTCTGGAGTACACTTTGATCTTGTTATTCTTGTGCATAGTATTGAAGATGGAACCCTGGGGCCTTTCCTCTGCTAAACAATTGTTGTATTACTGAACTATGTGCCCAGCCCGTGGGTCACACTTTGAGAGAAATTGAGAGACAATAATTTAAGCTGAGTATGCCTGGAATCTTAGTATTTGGGAGGTAGAGGCAGCAGGATTGGAAGTTCAAGGCTACAGCTTCAGTTGCATAGTGATTTGAGACTAGACTGAGTTATATGAACTGATATCTCAAAAAAACAAGACAGGAGAGTGAAGGGGGGGTGGAGATTGGTTGATTGATTGATTGAGATTGATCAGAATTTAAGCCCTAAGTGTGAGTATTACTCTGTAGGAGGGACAGAACCAGTGGTTCTTGGTAGCCACATAGTAATGCAGGTACTTCCTTTATTTACAAAATAAAAGTTATTACGCTTATTTGTATATGTGTATGTGTGGTGAGGGTGGGGTATATGCCACAGTGGCACACATGTGGTGGTCAGAAGACAGGTTTGTGGGAGTCATTTCTGTTATGTTAGTTCTTGAGATTGTACTGAGGTTGTCAGGCTTGGGAGCAAGGGCCTTCATCTGCTGAGCTATCTTACTGTCTCTGATACTTTTTTGAGCTTTGATGCTATTGAGTCTAGACACAGGGGTTAGAGTGCTATGAAATAGGTCAGTGAAAAGAGTGGCTTGAGATGAAGTATGTTTCATGTGTTGTGGTGTGGACCCTGTTGACACCAGCATTCAATGGGCAGTAACCTTTGTTAGACAGAAATGTACCAGGCTGCTCATTTAGGTTAGGGCCTCAGCATGGCTGCTACAGTACTAGGTATTTTGTCTGTATTCAAGTCAGAAACAAGGAGGAAGAGGAGTTTTGAAGCTACCTTGTGTTCCCTTATGCCAGAGATAGTCAAGCCATCTCTCTACACCAGCTCTGTGTCTTTGACCAGGACTGAGGAAGTGGTGTTGAACATTGTGGTAAAGGCACTTGCAACACCATTGTGCTACTGAGATGTTGCTAGCGAATCTGCTTGGCTGTGCCGGTGGGTATTTGCTCTGAAGTCCAGGTGAAGGACAAGCCTGTGCAGCTCTTGGAGATTAGGGTATTATTACCTCTTTTGGCTCTTTTCTAGTTCAGTTCTTCCTCACATTAGGAGCTCCCCTCCTTGTAATGCAAACTTCTATGGAATAGGGGTTTGAGAATATGGTCACTTTTAATATTGGTGCTGTTGAGGAGAAACCAGGACATTGGCAAAGATGAAACTGGGTTGTCGTAGGTAAGAAAATAAAACTGTTTACACTTTATCAGGTTGGTATTTTAGAAGTCTTTAGAAAAAAAAATCTGTGTAGTGTTTCTTTTGTCAGGTATGGGCCCTGGCTCTGTGGAGCTGAGAATTTCAGGGTGGTGGCTGCCCCGATGTGCATCAGTCTACATTCCTGCCATCAGACACTTCATGTATAACACTGTATATGTCCCTACTGCAGCATTTCCTTAGTGTCCCAGATAGACCATGGTGATAGCTGCACGTAGCTTTAAGCATAAGCACTTGTGTTGGAGCAGAGGAAGTTTACCTGTATCCACCTGGTCTGAGTTGGAGTTGTTATGCTGTGGATGTCTGTGTTTGTATAGGGATGAGTGTATGTTTGTGGATGTGAAAGCCAGAGGGCAACCTTGAATGTTGTACCTCAGGCTTCCCACCTATTTTTGATAGAGTGTCTCTCAGTAGGACCTGAGGTTCACAGATTAGGCTAATTTGGCTGGCCAGTGAGCCCTGGGGAATCCACCAATCTCTACCTACCCACAGTGTTTCAACTGTAAATACGAACCACCACTCCACATGGGCTCTGTGATGTGAACTTGGGTCCTTGTATTGTGCTGCAATCATTTTACTGACTGGTCATTTTCTCCAGATACCCTCTTCCTTTCTTTCCCTGTCTGACTCATATTTATTTTTTTTAATTAAAAAATTTTAATTGTGTGTGTGCATGCACACACGCACACACGTGACTGAGCTGCCAATGGAGGTCAGAGACCATCAGGTCTCCCAGGCAGTTGTGAGCTGCCTAATACAGGTATTGGGAATTGAACTCTAGTCCTCTGCAAGAACAGTACCTTCAGCCATCTAAGCCATTTCTCTAGACCCCTGTCTCATATTTTTAAAGTGGGCTTCTAAGTCTCCACTCCCTGATGTGGAACGATGTAACCCACGTGGCAACCGTCAAGCAGTCATCTGTCTATTTTCCCACTCCCATTTCTGCACACTAAGGAACAACTATGGATATCTCAGACCTATGTACTCTTACCTGCAGAGGAACATTGCTCATACTCTTGTGCCCTGTGCCCTCACACACCTATACCTTTTTGCAGTGGCCTGAGCTGCTGTTTGAGTTATTGCCTGCTTTGTGGCTGTGTTTGAAGAAGGGAGAGAGAATATATCCTCCTCTGTGCCAGGACCCTCACTGTGTCTGTCCCCGGCTCGTACTGACTCTGTGGTGGGGACGGTCTGCTAGACCAGCAGCATTTTCTTTGGTGCTTCTTGTAGGCTGGCACTGCAAAACCCAGCATGTAGTTTCAGAGTGCAGTTTTCTTGACCACTTTTAAAAGTTAACTGTTTTGGACTGAGTGTTTAAAAATATCTGTAGCCTATCTCTAGTACTCAGGAGCACGAATCAGAAGACAAAATGTAGTTTCTGAAAAGCTTCTAAGAAATACTGGTTTTTATCTTTCTCTCTCCTTTTCCGCTGTAACCCGCCAGGGTCTCCTTCTGAGCATGCTTGTCCTATAAATAGAACAGCAGGTCTCTTTGGGCAGCCCAAGCTTGCAAGCTCTGGTCTACTTTCTGAACAATATTTGTGTGTCTGTCTGTGTATATGGATGGTGGTGTGGATTGTGTTTCAGTTTTCCTTTTTGTATGAGATACTAGCAGAAGATGAAAAAAAATGCCCTTGTATCTCCCCTTTAAAGATAATTTTTAACTTTTCTGGGCTTGGCTATTGGTTTTGCTGCCTTGTTTTATATTTTAAAATTTGCACTTAGGAAAGAAATGGAAGCAATTTCTTCCTCAAAGGTAAGGAAACTGAACTGGGTTGAGGAGTATGTCTACAAGTGAGCCCTTTAAGATGCACAGGAGTTTCTCTTTGTGCTGCAGATGTCCATGGACGGGTGATGTCATATACAGATGTATCTAACAGAGTGCCATCCATGTGAACTTGGACCTGGAAAAGGGGCTCACTTGGTGGCAGCTCTTCCATAATGAGATTGTCTTGTGTCCTGGTCTTAGGTCCTTGTTCTCTTGTAGTACAGAGCATGCATGCTAGTGACTGTAACTGGATGTGTTTCCTCCTTGGATTGTGTCATTGCGTGATGTTTCCCTTGGTACTTTTTTTTAATAAAGATTTATTTATTATTTATACAGCATTCTGCCTGCATACCAGATCTGTAGATGGTTATGAGCCACCATGTGGTTGCTGGGAATTGAACTCAGGACCTTTGGAAGAACAGTGAGTGTTCTTAACCTCTGAGCCATCTCTCCAGCCCCCTTTGCTACTTTTTTAACTGACTGGAAGATAGAGTAAGTGATCTTGTCAGAAGTAGGAAGTGAAGGTAGAGTATGAATAACTGCGCTCATCAAAAGTTTTCCCCTGGTTTGGCTCAAGGGGGCCGCTGATGTACCAGGCGGTTACCAGGGCAGAGTAAATTCTAGTGAGCCTGTGGGTAAATCTGGGCACATGCATCCCACCCAGCCCAGAAGATGCTCCAGGAAGATGACTTGTGTCAGGAATAGGAGAGGAAATCTTAGGCACCATATAGTGGGGCTGTGTGCTGCTGGCCTTGAACCTAGCCCTGTGTATTTAGGAGATGAGGAAACTGGGGTTTGGTTTAATATTCTCTTTTGCCTCTCTCCCCTGTGATAAAGGGGTGGATTCTAGGCTGGTGGAAACTTAGTACACAAGTTTGCTATCTTTGTATTTTGGCACATTTGGATGACCTAAGGTTTCTGTGTTTTGTTCACTCTGGTTTTATGTTAGGAATTTTAAAAGTATCCTAAAATGGCGGGTGGTGGTCGTATATATATGCTTTTAATCCTAGCACCTGGGAGGCAGAGGCAGGTGGATCTCTGTGTTTCAAGGCCTGTGTGCTCTGCAGAGTTAAGTTCCAGGACAGCCAGGGCTACACAGAAAAACCCTGTCTCGAAAAACAAAACAAAACAATACAAAAAAGTATTTTCAAATGTCCAGGTGCTTCATACATGAACTATTTTAAAAGTTGCTTAAAAGGCAAAGCTGCATGAGGTTGCTGAGCTGTTGGTTATAATGTAAGGAAAGTGCTGAATGTGGAGTTGAGTTTTTGTTATTGTTTATTGTTATTATTTTTTTCTTTGCAGTGCTGGAGATGGAACCCAGGGCTTTGAGTGTGCTAGACAAACATTCTGTACTAAGTGATACCCACCTGTTTACTAGTGTTGACTGCATTAGTGCCTCTGAGTGGTTCAGGGCATCTGGCCATTCCTTGAGTGTTTGACTTCCAAGTGGTCTATAGGGATCGGTGTCCCCTAGAAGCCAAGTACATGAGGGACATGAAGGAGGCCAACTCTAACTTGCTGTTAACTGAGCAGAGGAAGTTCTCTAGGGAGAAGGGAATATTTCCTGTAGTGGGAATGGACTTGTCAGTATGACAGGTCAGGAGATACGTGTCAGATGCCTATACTGACCTCAGAACCATGCAGAGAGCTGAGTAGAGCACAGGCCTGGAGCCACACTGGAACCCAGAGCTATGGATGTGGACAGTTTTGGCAACAGGATCCTGAGAAATGGCAGGAGGCCAGAGAACACGAAGGCAGGGCCAAGAATAGCTGAAAAATACCAAATGCTGAAGCTACAGAAAGCACTGGTCCTGTGTCCCAGTTGTCCCCAGCTGCTGCCTCCTGGAGTTCCTCAGTTTCCCCTTTGCTAATCTGCTGGGCATCACTAGGAAACACCTTGGGTCTCTAACACAGGTATGATGTGGCCCCGTAGAGAAGTGGTATGCTCTTTGCCTCCCCTCCTAACACAGTGCTTAGCTTGTGTAGAGGTCAAGGTCTGTGAGAGAGTGAGAACCGTTCTTCTGGGAGGCTGCCTGGCCCCTTAGAGGCACACTTTGCTCATCAATCTTGACAGGGTGTTTCAGGGCATTGAGCACCTCAGAAATGCAAACTCACAGTATGCTTCTGTGCTTTCAGACCATCCTCAAAGAGGGCATGCTGACCAAACAGAACAACTCGTTCCAGAGATCCAAGAGGAGGTACTTTAAACTTCGAGGGCGAACACTGTACTATGCTAAAACTGCAAAGGTGAGGTGCTGTGAGAAGACTACCTCAGGAGCCACCATTTAGGAAGGAAGTACTCATGCACAGGATGAATATTTGTAGACCAGTTATTTCTAGCTAGCATCTTTGTTTGTTTTGGTCATATTAGAATTGAACCCAGGACATTGGATGTGCTAGTCTACAACTGAATTCCAGCCCCGTCTCGTCTAGCTTATAATATACTAGGTGTCAGGTTTTATTTTTCACTAAGCGTGCTTTATTTTTTGTTTGATTTTTTTTTTTTTTAAGACAGGGTTTCTCTGTGTATCCTTGGCTGTCCTAGACTTGCTTTGTAGACCAGGCTGGCCTTGAACTCACGGAGATCCACCTGCCTCTCCTTCCCTGAGGCTTACAGGCATGCGCCACCATTCCCAGCACATGCTTTATTTCTTGTAAAAATTTTTTTTTGTTTATTTTCACCTTCTCTAAAAATGGAAAAATGGCCACAGAACTAGCTATATTATTACAGTGAGTTTCCTTACAGAAAGATGGGAACCACAGGCTCATGGATCTTTTTATTATGGGTTAAGAGCTGCTCTGGTCATTGGGCATCTTAGAGTATGAACAGAAATATGCAGGTCTTTATCTTTAAGCTTCCCAGCAGCTGGCTCTGAGTGGTGAGTTTCCAGCTGTGTTAAGACTTGAAGATGCACTCCCTCAGGCAGGTTGTTCCAGGAAAAGCTGGGATGCTGCTGCTCTGGTCCAGTGAACATGCCGCCAGACTGCAAACCCCATTGTGCAGGCTGCCAGTTCTAACCTGTGCTTTTGTCTCAATGTTGGTTTGATACTTGGGCATTAAGAAAAATCTGGGATCATAAGCATCCCTAGAGAGTTAGTGTGCTGAAATTAGAACTGGAGCAAGGCAACATGTTTAGAAAGGGCCCTGACCACAGCTGTGGTTATTTTAGTCCTGTTGGTGGGGGTAGGGAGGGTTTTCTTAGTTGTTAGTCTTTCCTCCAGGGGTTCTAGATAGAGACATCTTAGAACAGAAGCAACAGTAAGGCAAACAGGAGGCAGGGGCTGTGGGGAGAAGAGAGGAACATAGACGTTCCTAGATCTGGCTGGGACTCTCCAGGACTAAATTTCTGTGTTCTATTCCTTGGCTTTCCTTATGGCTGGGTTTATCCCATTAGGGCCTGTCTCTTTCCCCTACAGCATTTGTTTCAGTTGGAACTTTTCTCCAAGTGTGCTTGCTGGAGAAACCCAAACCACATCCTTTAACTCTGGACCCTATGGCATTATTGGTCTTGTTTGCTACAAAGAACACATATAGAAAGAAGTGTCATTGTTGTTGTAACGTACCTACTAATGAACTCTGTGGATTGAAAGCCACAAACTGCCATACTCCTTGGGAGAGGCAGGCAGACAGGGGCTTGCCTGAATTCCAAATGGTGTATTGATTAGATGTTGAGGTTTCAAGGAACCCGGTCTTGGAGGGGTGAGTAGGGAGAATGGTGGGTAGTACCACCAGTGCTTGGAATGTGCTTGCCCTGGCTTGCCTGAGACCCTCTGTTTACATCTCTCTCCAGTCAATCATATTTGATGAGGTAGACCTGACTGATGCCAGCGTGGCAGAATCCAGCACCAAAAATGTCAACAACAGTTTCACGGTAAGATTCTAAGCCACACCCTTCTCCTCCAAGGTTGCTTTTCTTTCTCATTGGAACATGGCATGAAGTACGTCAAACTGTCTCATCCCCTTCCTGATTGGAGTGATTCCTGGTAAATGTTGAATTTCATGCTGAAGGCAGTACTGTGGCTGGAAAATAAACAGAATTTGGTAATGTAAGCACAAAGCAAGAAGGTCCAAATTAAATGCTTTTAAAGTGTTGCTATTTATACATTAACATTTTTGTATAGAGGCTGGCTTGCTCACTTATTTATTTATTTACCTATCTATTGTCTATCTATCTATCTGTCTATCTATCTATCTATCTATTATTCATTCACTCATTCACTACATTCATTCATTCATTCAGTTTTGAAGCAGGGTCTCTGTATAGTCCTGGCTTCCTCTGGAACTAGCTGTGTAGACCAGGCTGGCCTCAAACCCACAGAGATCTGCCTGTCTCTGCTTCCCAAGTGTTTTTGATTAAAAGTATATAAAGGGTTATGCCATCACACCTAGCTTATTTTTGTGCTAATTTGGAAAAGCTAGAAAAACTTATGTTAAGACAATTGAAAAGCAACCATAATTCACCTGTCTCACAACAGAATATTAGTATTTTGGTATGCTTTGTTTTACTTATTTTTAAAATTCATTTGAACCCTTTTCCAAAGTTGTAACACACACACTTTTTTGACAAAAGTTCTAAGACCTCAGAGGCAGCCAAGCACTCACTCTGGTGTCATCTTTGTTCAGTCTTTTCCTGTGTCCTTGAAATCACACTGATGATTTTTTTTCCTTTTGAAAACTTTTGGTGACTCTTTCCTCACAGTTGATCTAAATATGCATATTATTTATATAGCATTTTCTTGTAAGACTTTCTAACTTTGGCCTCACAGACTGACTTTAGCAGTATCAGGAATTGCTTGAGTGGTGGCACTGGAACCTTAAAATACCTCATATACACAGGAAATATTTGCCCTCTAATTTCTCAAATAACTTTTATAACCCAGTGAAGGGCGGTACCATCTTCATGTAAAGGCAGTGAAGACTTTGGGTAGGTGTTGGTTAGAAATCATTTTAGGCCCGTGGATAAATGGTTGGTATTGGTGTTTGACTTTTTGTATTTTGTGTTGATATAATTACTGCAGGCTTTACCTATGGTTATATAACCAGCTGGATTTTCCTGATGCCCCTCTTTATTTCTGTTGTCCTTAGAGTATTTGTATGTTTTCTCCAGTAATTTTGTTGTTTATTCACTGACTGGTAAAAGATATTTAAACCATGTAGATTAGTATTTCTCAACTTTCTTAAAGCTGCAACCCTTTAATATAGTTCCTCATGTTGTGGTGACCCCCAACCATTAAAAATACTTCATAACAGTAAGTTTGCTACTGTTATGAATTGTAAAATGTGATATAAATGCTTGATATACAGGGTACCTGATATATGATCTCCAGAAGGGTCATGATCCACAGTTTAAGAATTTGATGATATAGGTAAACTCTTCTTGGATTTGTACTTTTGAAACCTCAAAGCCCAACCCCAGTGCCACCCTTCCTCCACCAAGGCACACCTACCTGCTCCAACAATCTATGTCTCCTAATTCTTGTAATCCTTTCAAACAATTCTGTTTCCTGGTGACCAAGCATTCAAATATATGAATCTGTGGGGACCATTCTCCTTCAAACCCCCACAAGGATGGCTTTACTTTTTTTTTTTTTTTTTTTGCTGGTTTTCACTTTTGATTTAGTAGTGTCTTCATGAGTGAGTCACTTCATGGGTTCCCATGTATAACCCAGCTTGAGAATTTATATCAACTCTGGTTGACTTTTTGGCCTCTCTGGCTCCTATTTAGGAGTCAGTGTTTGTCATTGTGTTAATTTTTCCCATGTCTTGTCATTCTATACTATTTATAAGCATGTCATTTAAGATTACTCATCGTAAACATGAGATATTTGAATGGCAGTGTTGTTATTATTGTTACTTTTTAATGTGGGAATATTGTAGCTCAAGCCCTCTTGCAACTTTTTTCTGTTTGACCCTGTCTCGGGCTTTGTCTTGTTTGGGGGGGGACTTTGCTTGGTCATTGATTCAGTAGGTGATTTTTGAGGGCTTCCTAGAATGTATATTTAAGGTCCAAAGTCAGCAGACAAGGAGAGGAGTTCTTTTTATTAAAAACTTGTGTTTTTGTGGAGAATTGGGGAAATAAAACCAGAGTAAGTCCCCAGAGGAACCCAAGATCTACCTTTGCCTGTTCAGTATTTTAGTTTCTTTCACCAGATAAAGGGCCTGAATAGCAGGCCACATTTCTCTCCTTTTTCTTCTTCTCCTCCATTCTCCCTATCTATCTATCTATCTATCTATCTATTCATTCATGTATTTATTTATTTATTTATTTTTGTTTGTTTATTTTTAATTTTTATTTTTATTTTGTCAGGCAGGGTTTCCCTGTGTGTACCCCTCGCTGTCCTGGAAATCACTCTGTAGACCAGGCTAGTCTTGGACTCACAGAGATCCACCTGCCTCTACTGGGATCAAAGGCGTGGGTCACCACCATTCAACACTCCCTCCTCTTTTTTTTTAAACAAAAGATCATTGATTTATGCATGAGTTTTATCATTGATTTATGCATATGAGTTTTATCATTTATTTATGTATATGAATTTTATATGTGTGCCCTGCAAGGGCCTGATACTCAGGGTGGCCAGACAGGGCTTTGCCTCTTCTGTACCTGGAATTATAGATGATTGTGGGTGTTGGGGACAGAACTTGGGTCCTCTGCAAGAGCAGCAGATGCTCTTAACTGTTGAACCATCTTTCCAGTCTCTTTTCCTTTCTGAGGCAGTCTCATGTAGCTCAGGTTGGCCTCAAACTTGCTACATAGGTGAGGATGACCTTGAAGTCCTAATCTTCTTGCCCCTCTACCTTCCAATTGCTGGCATTACAGGCTTGTGCCTCCACATCCACTTCTTGTCTGTTTTCTTAATGTCTGAAAATACAGAGCCTCCTTGTAAGATAACAGATTTTTGTCAGTTTGAAACAATAAAACATAGTGTTTAAAGTTTAGTCTGAAAACTGGAGGGAGTCGTGTTTCAGCCTTACTAGCTGGTGACCTTGAGTGAGTCATGTGACTCTGAGCTGCAGGTTCTTTATCTAAGAATTGAGCCCTTTTGGGTTGCCAGGAGCTCTAAATTAATGAGTACAGTGGTGCTTGGTAAAGTGGTTGCTGTTAATATCAGAATGATAGGTACCCACTGAATAGTCAGCGGTGAAGTGAGAGCAGTAAATTAATTTATTATACTGTTTGGCTCCTAACTGGAGCTTCATCTACCTTGGTATCATTACATTTCTGAAATGTCATAGTTTTATGTTTGCTGAGTAACATGTAACTGAACATAGTTGCTGTAGATTGTTCTCAATTTTATCAGATCCAGGGCCATATAGCCATATCATTTGACCCTTAAAGTCATGGCAGCAATCAGAGTCAGTTAGGTTGAACCTTAAAGAGAAAAGACAAGTTTTATTGGAATGTTCCTGAAATAGAAAATCATTAAAAAGAGTTGTTCTCTGCCCATTTTAAGAAGTGCTAATAAGTCTTTGAGTGGCTCTTCACTTCCTCCTTGATGCAGCTGGAGGGTCTGTCCTCCTGTCCCTCATCTTTGCTCGCCCTGATGTGCCCTAGCATTGCCTAGCTCCAGCCACTGCTTTTAGAACATGCCATATGTAGGCTGGAGAGATGGCTCAGCGGTTAAGAGCACTGGCCGCTCTTTCACTTCAATTCCCAGCAACCACATGGTAGCTCACAACCATCTGTAATGAGATCTGGTGCCCTCTTCTGGCATGCAGGTGATGTAGACAGAACATTGTATACATAACAAATAAATCTTATAAAGTTAGCTATTTTAAAAAAGTGCCGTATGACCCTGTCCTTTTCTTGGGGGTCACATGAGGATATCCATGTGGACTCTTTCTGCTCATGCTGTGCTTAGGAAGCTGCCCTTTGCTCCTTCAGAGTAGTAGTCCCTAGCCTGGTTGTGCTGGAGTGTTCTTTAGAACTTGAAAAGTTCCCACACCATCTCTAGGGGATGATATTTCTAGGTTGCCTAGGATTTGGGGGGTCAATTGAGGTTTAGGGCTTCAATTGAGGGTACTTTATTCCACTCATGTGAGGTTGAATCATCACTTAGTAATTTGTGTTTTTGGTGACATTGTCTAGAGGCCAGTAGAGGTTTAGGGCGTTAACACCTCACTTCTGGGCTGACTGCCTCTGAGTGCAGCTATACATAGGTCCTGCTGTTCCTTCTTCCAGCATGTGCTTGGGGATGTGGGGCTGCCTCTTTTTTGAATCCTTTTGTGGATTTAGGCTCCTTAGGTTTGGGTAGGTAGCTCTGAGGCAGTCAAGGCCAGCCGTGGTTCTCTGAATGTCTGCACAGAAGCAAATTCAAAAGGTTGTCTGTTTGTGGAAAATGTAGAAACTCACTTGAGAGCAAGGAAGGCTCATAGTGGTTACCAGATTTCTAAAGTGAAACAAACAAATTGGAAGCCATATAAATTTTAGAAAAATTTGACTTTGTTCTTTTTCAACAGTTTAATATTGTATTCAGTGTTGGAAACATGAAGGGAATATAGGGTGGATAAATGTTTCCTCTGTTCTGGGAGAAGTCTCACCACCTCTGAGGTGTGAGAGAACTACCTGTAGCGTTAGTAGTAAGCAGGATAGAAAGCCCAAACAGAACCAGGCACTGTGTGTGTGCGCGCATGCGTTTATGTGTGTATGTGCGGATACATGTGTGCATGCACATGCACGCCGGATGTGGGGGTAGGTCCCTTCTGTAGGAAGGGGGATGTGGGAGGAGTCAGTGAGGGAAAAGGAGCTTTGGAGCGTTTGTTCATTCCGGGAACCACAGCTGTGCCTCTCCGTGGCTGAGCAGGTCATTCACTTTTCCGAAAGCATTAAGGTCAGGGTAATGAATTTAAAACAAATTTAAAATAAAGGGAGACAGGTCACTGCAGTAGCTCAGCAGCTTTCTTTTCTTCCTTACCGTTTCAAAGGAAACCATTGTTTTGCTTTATGATGTTTGCTGTATGATGTTACATCAAACAGGTATAATTTTATATTCTGCTTTATTTACCAGTTTATGATAAATGTCTCCCTGTCATGGGCTTCTGTGAGGAGGAAATCTCTAGTGGCAAGTCTTTGACCATGTCAGGTGTCACAGTTGGCCAGTTACTACTCCTAGTACTAGGACCTGAAGGTGTCTGGCTAGTCAGTTAAATTATTGTTAGAGCAGTGTCTCACATCAAGGAAGGGCCATGTGCAGCAGTTAATGTGGCTTGTGGTGCAGAGTGGCTCCTGCTTTCAGCCTTTTTTGTTTTCAAGAGGTGATGACCCTGGTCCTCTTTCTACCACCTTCCTGCAGGCTGAGGAAGACAGCTTCCTTCTGCTGCAGTGCTGCTGCTCAGAAACTACTTGACATCAAGTAGATGGATTATGCTTAGACCTTTGATGTGTCCTAACATCTCCCCGTCTGTCAGTAAAAAAGAGAATCTAATTTAGAAGTAGTGTTAGGAAATTATAGGGGTAGAACATATTAGAAGTAGGTTCAGCTGCTGTCCTGTAGATTCTTTAACAAATTTCCCACAACTTAAAACAGCAGAAATGTGTTGACAAGGCTAGAAGTCTGGAGTTGGCAGTTGGCATTTCCACCGCCCTCCCCACCGTAGGGAGTTCCCAGCAGCTCTTGAGTATGCGGCTGTTGCATTTCAGAATCACCCTCTGCCTTTGCACGATCTTCTGTTCCATGTTTTTGTGTTGTAAGTATGCTTGCTGCTGGATTTAAGACCATTCAGGTAGTCCTCAACTTAATTGCATCTGCAGATGCTGTTTTCCCAGTAAGATTTATTTATAGATTGTTGGAGCAAACCGTGGACACATCTGGAGGGCACAATTTAATGTTCTTCAGCTACTGTGATTGTGAAAACTTGCCTTTTTTGGTGTGGAGCTTGTGTGGGACTTCCAGGTCCTTGTAGAACATGATTGTCCTGGTTCAGAATGGCTACCCAGAGGGGGGCGCGAAAAAAGTATGTTTCTTAGAAGGAGTTCTGTTAATATGACCACATTTATTAAAATGAGCTTCCATTACAATCGTATAATCATACATTTTCTTACTTTGATAAAATACCATGACCAAGGCAGCTGATAGAACAGTTTATTTTGCTGATGTTTCCAGAGGGGTAAGGATTAATCATGGCAAGGAGGTGTGTCAGGCATGGTGGCTGGGGCAGAAAGCTGAGAGCTTAGATCTTCAAATTCAAGAAGAAGGAGAGGGAGAGGCTGGCATTCTGTGGCAAGATTGTACCTCCTAGAACCCCCCTAAACAGCATCACCAAATTTGGTGTTCAAATACCAGAGGCCACTGGGAACATTTTTCATTCAAACCACCACATAAATATTTAATTAAATGACATTAATTTCTTAAAAAGTTTTGCTTTAAAAATTTAATCAGCATATATTCTTTATACAAGGTGATGGGTTTCTTTCTTTTTTCTTTTTTCTTTTTTTTTCTTTTGGTGATGGGTTTCATAGTGACATTTGAGTTAAAAAAATATCTTGTTCTTTGACCATATATGCTACCCACTTCTTTCTGCCTCCTCCCTCAGTAGGTTTTTTTTCCCCTCAAATAGTCCTGCTTTCATATTGTGTGTGTGTGTGTGTGTGTGTGTGTGTGTGTGTGTGTGTATGCGTGCATATAGAAACTAGGCTCAGTATATAAGAGAAAACACAATATTTGTTTTTCAGAGTCTGGCCTTTTCATTTAATATAATGATACCCAGTATTTATTATTTTTGAGACAATATCTTTGTAGCCCAGGCTAGGCTTAAAATCACCATCTTCTTGCCTCAGCCTCCAGAGTACTGGGATTTAAAGAAAAAATTTTTTTTTTCCAAATCTTAGAGACATTCTTAGAAGGGGTCTGTAGGCTTTTCCAGACTTCTAAAAGAACCTTATGGTAAAACTCTTCATGATGTCCTCAGAATATGGCTTGGTACTTCTGGTTGCTACCTGCACTCCACCATGAGCCAGCACTTGGTCATAAGGCCACGCTGTACAGCTGTTGTGGTTGAGACCTGGTGGGCACAGTATTAATGTTATTGTAGTGATTTCTCTGAAGTAACCAGATCAGAGTAACCCTGCTGTTCACACAGAGGTGTGAGTTCTTATAGTTTGGCTTAAGACTTTCTTTTTGCCGGAAAAGACTATGGAAGAAGTGAACAGTATCCCTAAGTTTTATAAGATCTTCCTTTTTTAAAAGTCAATTTAGTATAACTGTAAATCAGCCATTTAATAAGATTTGAAAATCGTACATACAGAAGTAGTGCTTTTGAAATGCTTTTTGTCAACATTAAAAATAAAATGTTTCTGACTAAGTTTTGAAGCCTGGCCTCACTACACAGCCCAGGCTAGCTTGGAACTTATGATCTCTCCACCTCAGCCTCTTCATTACAGGGGTGTGTCACAATGTTGCACTTAAGGTATTCCCCCAGCTCTGTGACAAGAGTCTTTTCTTCTTTTAGGTTTTCTCATCTGTGAGGTGGGAGTAATACTAGGGTCTTTTCATGGTGTTGGCTTGGCACAAAACCTTCTCTACATGTTTGCCATCTCTCATTTCCAGTTCTACTTCACCCCTGCTAAGCAGGAACGTTAAAGAGTTTTATGTGCTGACACGTAAGCACTTAGTTTGATTTATTAGAATTCCAAAAGATTTCAGATGAGGCTGATTTTATAGATGGAGCTGATAGATAGTGCCTGTGGCCAGAGAATAGATGTTGGGTAAGCAGTTTTCCTCAGGAGTTTTATGAATGTCAGGGTTCTCCAAAGGAACAGCTGATGGAGCATGATGGGCCACTGTAGAGGGATCAGAGGATTGGAGAGCCAGGGAAGCCAGTACCTGTGTGTAGTCCATAAAGCTAGAAATCCCAATAAGAGGGACCAGCGGTGGATGCAGCCTCATTCTGAGGCTGAAGGCTAGAAGCCTGCTGGACAGTCACTGTAGAAGTTTGTGTTCAGATGTTGAAGAAGTGCTATGGGATGGCTCAGCGGTTAGCTGCTGTATAGATGAGAAGATTGAAGTCTGGATCTTGGAACACTTTTAACAGGCTGGACATTCCATCTACACCTGTGACCCCAGCTCAGAGGAGGAGGAGACAGGAGGCTTGCTGAGGCTTGCTGAGAAAACATGAGCCAAAGGTTTAGAGAGATAACTGGCTTCAAAAGTAACAGAGTGGTAGTCAAGAGTATACTATAGACCCTTGTCTAGTATGTACCCATGCACATGGCACATGCACCTCATAAACACGTGCATAATTCACAAGCAAACACCTCAACGCTGAAAGATTCTGTCATCTGATCTGTACAGGGATGGCAGGAACAAAAATTATGCTTACTTAGAGATGAGCAGGCTAGGACTTGGAGGCTGAAGCAGAATGATGAACTTGAGACCAATCTGAGCTATATGAGTATAACCTAGGAGATGCCTTTGTTTAATTGCTAGCTGAGTAATAAAGGAGCATTGTAATGGATTGGAAGAATTGCTCAGTAGTTCTGGTGTGTGTTTGTTATTTAGGGTTATGGGTGAGTGGTGGCTTCCTGGTGGCCTGAGAGTCTCATCTGTTCTCAGCAGATGTCAGCCTACTGGTGGTCAGCGCTGCTTGCTTTGTGAGGAACTGTGACCTTTATCTGGATTTCAACATAGGTTTTCCTTCTCAGTTTGCTTAGATCTCTCATATTTCCTGGGCAAAACCCCTAGCCAATCACCTTGACTTGGAGAAAGAAAAAAACTGTCCATACTTGGTAGATTTCCCCTTAGGAAAGACTCCCTGGTTCCTGTGACTGCTGGCCTGGGCCTGAAGGTGTGCAGAGTTGCATTTGAGAGTACTTGGAGTCATTTTGTAGGCCAAGTGTTGTTGCCCTATAGTCGGAGCCCCTTCCTGTCCACTGGGAGTGGGCCCTTCTTGTGTTTTGCTAGGGTTCCAGGGAGCCTGACTTTGCCCCCACATGCCATATCTCAGCTGAGATGTCAGGCACTTCTCAGCCGCCTTCTCAGGTACCTGCAGTTTACGCTGGTACATTCCTCCCCAGCACAGTGATGAGCCTGAGGTAGCCTGCTGGCACAGTGGGGGGGCATGGTTAAAGCCTGCCTTGGTTAGTGGCAGGGGCTTGTTGGAACCTTGCAGAGGGACTTTTACCCAGAAAACACTCCATGCTTTAGAATCCATTCTGTGCTCTCCAAGTCCAATAGCAGGAAGAAGGCCAGGCCTTGTGCCAGGTTGGTGGCCATGTGTGTTTACCAAGTGTGTGGCTTTGTTGGAGGCAGTGCCCACGCCTGGGACACAACTGGTCCAAAAGCCAGGCTTAGGCCAGTTCTCATAGTCACTCTAGGCAGAGAGAAGACACTGGTCTCCCTGGAAGCCAGCAGCTGGTGAGCAGAGAGTGCACTGTGGATGTGGGTTGGAATGGAGTCTGGGTGTGAGGTCTTGCTGCTTGCCCAAGCTATGTGGTTGAATATCAGGAGGGTTGCTATGGGTAAAATCTAAGCTGTTTACAGACTGTTGAGTATGTATGTGTATATATATATATATATATATATATATATATATATATATGAAAATGTGTGTGTTTATTGTTAATATTCACTTGTCTTTCTTTACAAATGGCAAAGAAAACATAAGCAGACAGTTGAATGAGTGCCATTTGATTCTAGTCAAAACTAATAGTTTTCTGAAGTTTTTTTTTCTTCAATAAATGACAAGTGGAAAGGCCTTAGATCTGATTGAATCTTTCTTAAGAGTACCTGTGAAATTAATAACTACTTGTTAGACCAAGTGCTTTTTGATAAATTGCCTGTGGTGTGACAGAGCCAAGTCCTATCTGTCTTGTTTTTGACCTTAGAAATACGGTGTCATTCTTTAGAAAATCACTTGGAAAAAATTCCTAACTGTCTGCCTAGTTTTTCAGAGTACAGTGGTGTGAGCTCTTTATTTTCTTGAAACAGCTTAAACCAAGTTAGGACAATACTCTGTGCTTGCTGTTTACTGACTCAGTGTGTCTTGCCTCCCATTTGAAGAAAACTCAAAAGTGTGAGTCCCATGTTCAGATAGGACTCAGGAGCTGTGGTTGCTACCTCAGAGAGATATCAGGGTGCCCTCCATACAGCCTGCTGTAAAAAGTGCCCCGTGTAGGGCTGCACCCAGGGCTAGGCCCAGCCCACCCCCGCCCTGCTGGACTTTGCTTTAGAGAAGTTGGCACAGCCTTTTCTATGGGCTCATTGTTCAAGGCTGCAAAGGTTATTAAGGGAGGATCAGGACACTCAGACATTTGGAAGATAATTAATTAGGAGTGGGGGTTGCTCTGCAGGTTCTTTGACTTTTTCATCTAAACAAACAAACAAACAAACTGAAGTGACATGACCTTGGAGGTAGGGCGTTTGTTTCTCCTGTTCGCTCAGTCCTACCGGCCTGTTTCTTAGGTGTTCAGTGAGGGCATGGGAACAGCTTGCTGCCAGCCTTGCACTATCTTTCTCAGAGTGAACTTCAGGGCCTGCTCTATTCAGGAAAAATCTAATCGCACCAAGACTAGATTGGCTGTTTGTTGTTCCTATAGCCTGCATGCTGATTTGTCCAGGGCATGCCAGTTCACACAGGTGGATGTAGAGGCCTAACACTATTACTTATTTTCAGATTCCACTTTCATTTGCATACACTTCCTGGATTGGATGATCAGCTGTATGGTCACACCAGTCATTAGAAAGGTTCATAATGATCTTTAATGAGTGCTCCAGTGTGCTAGCACAAGCTGAGAACAAAACGTTCTTATAGCTTAATAGATGCAGAAATACATCATCCACTGTAATACTTAAGGTGTATGAATTTTCATGTATACCTGCTCAGAGTCACACATTCTGAAACTTGTCATAGTCAAGTTATAATAAATATTTCTATCACTTCCAAAGTAAGTTTTTTGTTTTGTTTTTTTTTTTTTTTATTAAGCCAGGCATGGTGGCACTTGCCTTTAGTCCCAGCATTTGGGAGGTAGGGACAGGTGAATCTTTTGTGTTTGAGGCCAGCTTGGTATATGAATTGAGTTTCAGGACAGCCAGGGCTATCTAGAGAAACCCTGTCTCAGAAAACCAAAAGTAATTAACAGATAAATAAATAAGTAAAATAAAAATAATTTATTTAGGGTCTGGCGAGCTGGCTCAGCCATTAAAAGCACTGGCTACTGTTACAGCGGGCTCAAGTTTGGGTCCAACTACCTATAACAAAGCTAACAACTGCCTGCAAGTCCCGCTTGAGGGGGTCCGATGCCTTCTGACTCAGAGGGCATTATACTCACCTGCACAAATGCCTACACAGACATACATTTATACATAGATACATATGACTAGAAATATAAATTAATATTAAAACATAATTCTGCTGTCTTCTGGAGAGGTTTTTATTTTGATTTTCGAGACAGGATTTCTCTGTATAGCCTTGGCTATACTGGACTTGATTTGTAGACCAGGCTGGCCTCCAACTCACAGAGATCCACCTGCCTCTACCTTCTGAATGCTGGAATTAAGGGCATAAACAGCCATGCCCAGAGTGAGGTTGTGTTTTTTACGTTCTTTCCAGCAATGGACCCAAGGTCCTTCAGTTGCCTGTGCCATCAGCAGTTGGTATGGGAGGAGGACCTCACTCGTGCGAGGCAGCCCCTTTCCTAACATGGAGCTATATTCTTGCAGCATGTGCAGCTCTTCATGTGCTTTTGTGTATCTTATTTTGTGACGTTTACGCTTGAATTATTTTGTTTTTGTGTGGGACTATTAATATATTCTAGATGTCTGGTAGCTGTCTTGTGGCTATTCTCCACAGTCTGCTAACTTTTCTTAATGGCATCTTTAGAATAAGTCTTTTGTGCAATTGGATTTGACAACCTCCTAATTTCTACCTAAGAAGTCTTTTTCTTTCTTTCTCTTTCTTTCTTTCTTTCTTTCTTTCTTTCTTTCTTTCTTTCTTTCTCTCTCTCTCTCTCTCCCCCCTCCCTCCCACCTTCCCTCCATCTCTCCCTCCTTCCCTTCGGTTTTGTAGCATGATATTATACACTTAGATCTGTACCCAACTGATTTTGTGTCTGGTGTAAGGTGCAGAGTTGATGTTTCTACATGGATGTCAGCTTTTTCCTGCAGCATTTATTGGAGAAACATTTTATTGCATTTAGTGTTTCCGTGGTCAGAAGTCCAGTGACCTTGTATTTATGAGTGTTTTCAGTGCATGCATGCAAGTGTGCACTTTGACATAGGATTTCACTATGTAGCACAGGCGTGTCTCACACTCACTGTATACAGTGAGTTCAGACTAGCCTTGAACCCATAGTGATCTTTCTGCTTAGCTTTCCAAGTTGGGATTAGAGGAATGAGCTCCTACCCAACCCTCTAGATTCTTATTCTGCTTTTCTGGTCTTCATGTCTGTCCATACCCTAATCTCATGCTTTGTCATTTATTTACTTTTTATTTTATGTATTGCGAGTGTTTTGTTGGTGAATATGTCAGGGTACTGCATGCATGCGTGTTGTCTTGGAGGCCAGAAGAGGCCTTCAGGTTCTCTGGAGCTGGAGTTAACAGGTGGTTGTAAGCTACCATGTCTGTGCTGGGAATCGAACCTGGGTCCTCTCTTCACATGGTCTGAAGAGCATCTCTTCAGCTCTGGAAGATTGATCTATCTTTCTTTCCCTTTTCTCCTCCCTCCCTCCCTCCCTCCCTCCCTCCCTCCCTCCCTCCCTCCCTCCCTCTCTCCCTCTCTTCCTTCTTTTCTTTCTTTCTCTTTCCTTCCTTCTCTTTCTTTCCTTTTTTTCTCTTTCTCTCTTTTTCTTTCTTTCTTAAACCAGCCTCCCTCCCTCCCTCCTTCCCTCCTTCCCTCCCTCCCTCCTTCCCTCCCTCCTTCCCTCCCTCCCTCCTTCCCTCCCTCCTTCCTTCCCTTCTTCCTTCCTTCCTTCCTTCCTTCCTTCCTTCCTTCCTTCCTTCCTTCCTTCCTTCCCTCCCTCCCTCCCTCCTTCCCTCCCTCCTTCCCTCCCTCCCTCCTTCTCTTCTTCCTTCCCTCCCTCCCTCCTCCCTCCCTCCCTCCCTCCCCCCTCCCTCCCTCCCTCCCTCCCTCCCTCCCTCCCTCCTCCCTCCCTCCCTCCTCCCTCCCTCTTTCTTCTTTCTTCGTTTTTGAAACAAGGTCTCATTATGTAGCCTTGGCTGGCCTGAGGACTGCTTGTGTAGATCAGGCTATCCAGGAACTCACAGAGGTCTGCCTCCCGAGTGCTGGAATTAAGAGCATGTGCTACCATGCTCAGCAAGCTTGATGTTTATAATGGAATGCTCCAGTCCTTGGACATGACACTTATATTTTGTTAAGAATTTTCCATCTATATACATGAAGTACATTGAGTTGTATCCTCCCCTACTTATTTTCTTCCATTGTCATTGTCTTTTTCTTTGTCAAGGTTTGGTGTTTAGGGTTAGCTGACTTTATATAATATCTTTAAAAATGAAGAGTCAGTGGGTATACCTGTTGTTTTCTGATAAACTGTGTGTATATGTATACTATCTTCTTAATGTTTACTAGAATTTACTAGTAAAACATTAAATGTGGGCAAAGTTTTTGATAATACATCTTAATATTTTTTTCTTTTTCTAAATATTGGTTGAACCCAGAGTCTTGTCTGTGTTAGGTAAGTGTTCAACCATTCAGATTTTAACCTTACGTTTTGGTTTCTGATAATGAATTCATGTTTTGGAAATGAGCACCATCTGTTGAGACTTCGGTTTTGTCTACACTGGATTGTTTATGTCTTCCCCCTCTTCACTCCACCTGTGGGAGGTGTTCTTGGATGTATTCTCTCCTTCCAGGTCATGCCTGGAGCAAAGTTGGGTTAACTGGTTTATTATTTTTCTAGTTCTATCCCTTGGCATTTCTGAGAAGCTGCCGTGGTTTCATTGATGTGGGACAGTGTCCTGGCTGTGTATAACAAGGGGAGATGGCTCCTCAGTCACTCTGGCTGCCCTAGCCACCTGCAAGTCAGGCTCTCTCACTTTGGTTGCTCATATCCTGTGATATGCTCATGACCTGGTACTCAAGGCCCCTGAGTGAGGATTTGTCCATGGGGAAAGTTTTAAATTGTTTCTTTTCAGGTCTTTTAAAATCTTAAATCCTGTAGTTAGAATACCTTCTTCTTCTTCTCTTTTTCTCTCTCTCTTTTTTAACAGTCTTTTTGACGCACCAAGAGGAGTAAAGAAGCAATTCTAAGTTTGGTAAGAAGAGAAAGGTAATCCAATCCGGCTTGTGAATGACATGAGGAAGGGATAGCTGTAAAAAAGGAAGCATCTTCCCTTGGTGCTTGTTCTTGTATATGGTGGCTTTCCTGCCTTGGGATGTGGTCTAAACTAGCCTTTTCTGTATATTTGACAAGTGACAGCCCCTGGACCAAGGATGTGAATCAAGGATTTTCAGAGGACAGGGTAGCTTGAAAGATAGGACTTTTTCCCTATTAGGATGCTGCACAGCCCCATTTTGCGTGCAGTTTCTTGGCTTCTGTAGGAGGCTTACTCATGTACCTCTTAAGGGATCCTGAGGTATTCATGTATTTGCAGCCAAGATCTTGGGCCTAGGATTAAGGTTTCCTTGGTCAGGGCTGGCAACATGGAAGAACAGCTGTACTTCTCAGCGTCTCTTCTTTTTCTGATCTGGATTTAAAGGATAGCTGTGTTAGAGTCCCAAGTTCATGCGCCAATTGCATCCATGACAGGGTTTATTGGCAGGCACTCAGTCCCTCCAGGAGAAACCCCACAAACCACAGCATGTCCTGGATAAGTGCCAACTGTTTTTTTGCTCTCACTCTGCCTTGAGTGTCCATTTTCTTTGTGTGAAAGGAGATAATCACAGATGGACTTCCAGCAAGGGCACTTGCTGTGATTCTGTGAGCTTAGTTCAGACTGGTTGTGAGAGGACAGCGTGACAACTGTGAGACTGAAGAGGAATGTCTCAATGTGGAGGTCCTTGCCTTGTCTCTTTAGTCCTATAGCTTGGCTCTACAGTGACAAAATTAGACTTTTTGTGGTATGTGTGCTCAAAGGAATGTAGTCATAACGTTCCATAGGAGCATTTTTGGGGGAGAAACAGTGACCACTCTTCCATCTGGCCATGATGGCTTGGCCAGAAGGAATGGGGCAGTTTTGTTGTGCAGTGAGTGACTGACCGACCATATTTTCTAGATTGTCCTGGGGCTGATTGTCTCTCTGGCCTGGCTACCTGAGGGAGGTAACAGGCCAGATACAGCCTCTGAGTTCTGCCTCTGTTGTCCTAGGTATTTCCCAGCAGCAGAATCAGAGAGTACCTTACACAAATGGACTGACCTCAGTGGAAGAACACCGTCAGTTTCTCAGACAAACACAGGAAAGTAGGAAGGAGAACATACAAATTAATATTTGTATAATTAAAATATTTGTATACTTAGCTCCAAGAATGTTAAGGTATGTTTGGAAGTTATGCTTAAGTATAGATGGCATTTTAAAATATCTGTAAGGCTTTCATTCCAGATTACTTAGTAAGTGCACAGTTAGATAGGACCTTCCTGGTAGCAGGAATGGTTTAGATCTGAGTTTACCTTGTATGTACTCTACAAAGAACACTCAGGGATCCACCTTTGTGGAGACAGAGGCAGAGACAGAGAAGGGAGTGTTATACTCAGATCTTAAGGTCCCCAAACACCATCTGGAGCCAGACCACATACGCAAGAGCAAAGAGCTTTATTTGTGCTCAAGCCTCTGTCTCTCCATCGTCAGGAGTACAGTAGATCAGAGAGGAAAGCTCTGAGCAGCTGCACGTTAGGGTTTTTATTAGAATTTGAGGAAGGACCAGTTGGTTAAGGGCAAGCCTGTTACAGAGTGATTGGCTACCTAATGTAACACGAGTGCGCTATCCATAGACTTCAGGAATGCTAGGTGCTTTCTTTGCAGTGAAATGTCTACAGTGTCGATGTCTACCGTGTGGGCTGCTCAGCACAAATGCCTGCCCTGAGATAAGATACCTTCTCTTTCTTGTGGTTATCCTCAGGCTGTTCCTTGAATATGGAATCTTATGACCTTGTTTTTGGAATTGGTGACCTGTGACCTACTTTCTGGTGACCTCGGGGTGGGATCACTAGTTCCTGGTGACTTTTGGGTGACCTTTTTAGGCCTAGTTCCTGGTGACCTTTGGGGGTATCAACCCTGGTTTTGTCAGGAGAAGGGGCAAATGCCTTTATTTAAGTTGTGCCAATTTCTAATTAATGCTAATTTCTAATTCACCTTTTTACTCCTAAGCTGTCTACTACCAGCAAATTATATATGGGGTCAACAGCCAGGTTTTCCTAGAAAGAGCCAGTAGTTTCATCCTTGTGGTCTATGGAAGCTCTGTGAGAACTTTTCAACTCTGCTGTATGTGGTCGTAGACAGTATGTAAGTGAACAGTTATCAGGTTGTAGTTTGCCCATGCTTGATTGATGCTCTCAGAATGCATTTAGTGTTGTTGTTGTTATTGGTTGTGAGCCTTAGCCTTTAAAGGCTGAACCATCTCTCCAACCCATTTTAAAAATATTTTATGTGAGGCACTGTCGCCATGTGCCTGCAATCCTAGCACTAGGAGAGGCAGAGGCAGGCTGGGATCTCTGTGAGTTGGAGGCCAGCCTGCTTTACAGAGCAAGGTATACAGCGACACACATCTCAAAAAACAAAATAAAAAAACAAAAAATTTTAATTAATTTTTTGAGAATTTTATACAAAAATATTTGTATCATATTCACCATCCTTCAGTTCCTCCTAGTTCCACCCTTACCTCCCTAACCTGCCCAGCTTTCTGTTCTCTTTTTTTTAAACACGTGGAGTCCAGTTTGTGTTCTGAGTATTCTTGGGTGTGGGTCCTCCCTTTTGGAGTGTGATTGTCCTATCAGGAGTCACACCCTCAAAACAAAATGAAAACCTGATTCTTTCTCTCCTAGCAGCCATTTAATGGTAATAGCTCTTCTACTAAGAACGGAACTTCATGACAACTCCCCCAACCCCCCGATGCTGGGCTTTTGTCTGGTTTGAGGCCGCATTGGCCTTGTACATGCTGTTGCAACCACTATGAGTTCATACGTGTTGTATTTGAAAAGTGCTGTTTACTTGTAGTCATCTACCACCTCTGGTTCTTAAAATCTTTTTGCCCCGTTTTCTAAGAAGATCTCTCAGCCTTGCTGGGAGAGGTGTGTTATATGTGAGGAAATACATGCCATTCAACAGGCTTGGTACAAGGAGGCTTATGTAGGGGGAAGGGAAGCGGAGAGGAGTTAGAACCTGAGTGAGCTAGCTATGAGGGCAGAGAAAGAGACAGAGACCAAGAGACAGAGCAGGAGAATCAGACAGAAAGAGACAGAGAGAGACCAAGAGTAAGAATAAGAAACTGTTGGGGTCCTTTTTATCCTTTTTATCCCACACACACCTGGCATGTACTTGGCAAGTGATGACATCAGAGGTTGCTAGGCCCCTGAAAGGCAGGCTGGTGGTGCCCATTTCAAGTCTTGCCTTTTTGCTTGCTGCTTATTTAAAATGTGAGCTCTCAACTGTTCCTGCTACCTTACTACCTGCTGCCATGCTTCTTCACCATGATAAGTAGAAAAGTAGCTAATACAAACATCTTTGCTGTAGACTGAAAAAAACAAAACAACAACAACAACAAAAAAAAATAGATCAGAAGGAAGAGAAAAAGATCTGGTAGTCCCATTGAAATATGAACTTTCATGTCATCTCTGTGTGCTCTGCTTTTAATTGTTTGTTTTTTTTTAAGATGTGTGTGTTGTATAATATAAATATATACTTCTCTATGTTCCTGCAAGCTTTTTTATTGTGATAAAGTATACCTAACATAAAGGTTGCTGTCTCAGGCATTATTAGTTTAGATGTGTATGGTATGAACATGGCCCTTCACAAATTTCCTGTGGCTCCTGTACAGCTTTTTGTTTTCTGTTTACATCTCATGCTATGGGAATAGTTTATTTAACTCCTGTTGAGTGTTGAGCTTAGAAAGAGCTCAAGACAGATTTATAAGTAAAGGTATGGCCAGTGAGCTACCGCCCTTACTTCTCTGCGCTGGGAGTATCACTGCTCAGTCAGGTCTACTTCCAGT
This sequence comes from Meriones unguiculatus, assembly GCF_030254825.1. Classification (NCBI taxonomy): domain Eukaryota; kingdom Metazoa; phylum Chordata; class Mammalia; order Rodentia; family Muridae; genus Meriones; species Meriones unguiculatus. Next base: position 73,200,896 of record NC_083362.1, read on the forward strand.
GGTCACAGGACTGAATACAGGATTTGGGCTATGGTGGTTGCCCAGTTAGTTCCCCCTTTAATTGTACTGATGTTGGTGGTGTCCTTGGACATATACAGAATTCCATCAAATAAATACTGGCAGAGAAAAGTGGATAAATATGGCTTAGTAGCTGTCAGAATTAAGGCCAAAGCTTTTCCATCCCATTCCCCTTACCATCCCTTGTAACCTGCAGCAGGAGTACTTGCCTTTCTGCTGCAGGGCTTTTTCCAGCAAGGCTCTCAGGATTGACAACACCCTCCCCACAGCACACTGTGCTTGAAACTGAGCTTGAAAAAGGCTGAGCTTGCCTTTTTCTTGTTTCTGGAACTGCCCACAGTGACTTCTACCTATTAAGCTTTTATAAGAGGTAAATATCTAAATTTACTGAGATCTGTGTCCTTAAGGCTTAAAATTTATATATTAAAAAACCATAGGGATTGCAGTTATTTCTTTGATTATAATTGTGTAGGGTCTAAGTGGCTGCTCCATAGTTCTGATGGTTTTCATTTATGTTTATGAACAGTGAGAGGGATTTTAGGAACCCATTGTATCCTATCAAAAAAACATGGAGTGTTTCCACCGTGCTATTTCATTTTTTTAAAATCCTTTTTAAAATATAAGTTTTATAGTTGAGAGTCTAGAAATGAGGAGCATTATGTGAACCTCAAACATGGATTCTAAAGCGTCAGGGGGATAAGGAGTTGGGGGGTGCAGTGTCCTGAAAGGCCTATTTGGAGACACATTGGCTGTTGTGTGCTGCTGGCCTCTAGAGGGTAGAGTACAGGATGCTTGTTATATAGCTCCTCAACTCCTACAGATTTATTTTTGTTGTTTTGTTTTGCTTTTTGGAAATACTCTATAGCCTTGGCTGGCCTTGAACTTACAGAGATCTGCTTTCTGCCTTTCAAGTGCTGGGTTTACACAGAGATTTGTCACCTCACCCAGCTACTACAGCTTTGTATGGACAGCCCTATAGCAAAGAATTATTTGATTCAAAATATAATAATGCTAGGGTTGGAAAGTCCTGATACAAACCAGTAGTCTCAGCTCATGTCCTGTAAGGAAGGATACATGAGAATTTAGGTTTATGAAGCCTCTCAGTTATACACTTGTTGATTTGCTTTTGATGCTTGTTGGACCAAGAGTGTCTTTCTGTATCATGGATGTGCATGCTGTAACCTCTGATAGACAGCAGGAATGTCCATCAGGGAACATGTCATAACCTCTCTGGTTTAGATTTCTCGATTATTTCTCGTGCCTCTTGGATAGAACCTGTTTGTTTTGACTTCTGCGTGCTGGTTAACTGTCACAAGATTGCTGTTTCCCTGAAGGTGTTTCCCTGGGCTTCCCAGAGGTACCTTTTGTAGGAGCTTCTCTTCCTCCCTGAGGCACATCCCACACACTCACCAAGGTTAACACTGCTGAAGTTTTTCCACAGCTAAACACAATTGAACCTAATGATGCAACTGATATGAAAAACTGTTTATCATTTTTCATTAGTAAGTAGAACTTTCTCCTTTTGATTTATTTTACTTTTTAAAGATTTATTTTTAGGGGCTAGAGAGATGGGCACCAGGTCTCATTGTAGATGGTTATGACCCACCATGTGGTTGCTGGGAATTGAACTCAGGACCCTTGGAAGAATGGCCAGTGCTCTTAACCTCTGAGCCATCTCTTCAGCACCTGCTTTATTATTTTTTTTAAGATTTATTAATTTATTATGTATACAGTGTTCTGTACAGTACTCTGCCTCCACACCAGCAGAGGGCACCAGATCTCATTATAGATGGTTATGACCCCACCATGTGGTTGCTGGGAATTGAACTCAGGACCTCTGGAAGAGCAGCAAGCTCTCTTAACCTCTCATCCATCTCTCCAGCACCCTTCCCCTTCTCTTTTGCTTTTTTTTTTTTTTTAAACAAAAGACTTTGTGATAGATTACATGCTGGGCTGTTTGCTCCATGCCTGGGGTTTGCTTCCTGGACTGAAAGGGTGGACTGTTCAGATGACTTTGCTTTGGTGGCACCTGTCAGCTGTGATGCAGCCCTTGCTTGCTTCCAGCTGTTGTTGTTCTTCCCCCTCCCTGCAGGGTTTCCCTGGCTCTCCTGGACTTGCTCTGTAGACCAGGCTGGCTTTGAACTCATAAGATCTGCCTGCATCTGCCTCCCTGAGCACTGGGATTACAGGCTTGCACCACTATGCCCCGCTCTTTTTTATTTTTTTTTAAATTGGATTTTTTTAATACAATATATTTTGAGGTTTCTTCCCTGACTTTTCCTAGGTTCTTCTTACCTTCCCACTCACCCAACTCTGTGTCCCCTCTATTAGTAAGCAAACAGGCAAACAGAACCAAAACCCAAACAAATCAGAATTAAGAAAAAGAAAAGAAAAAAACACTAGAAATATTCACAACCAATAAAAATAAAAATCAGAAAACATAATATACAAGCAAAAGACCAACAAGAAAAAAAATACCCAAAACAAAGCAATATGAGACAAAATGTCCACAAAATACCAATGGATCCATTTTTGTTGGCCAACTACTTCTGGGCATGGACCTTCCCATATGTGGTTAATATACCCAATGACATTCCATTGAAGAAAACAAACTTTTCTTTTATAATCAGGTGTCAATTGCAGATAGCTTCTTGATTAGGAGTGGGAGCCTGTGTCCACTTCCCCCTTTCAGCGCTTCTTGCTCCCAGTTTCATTGGGGGACTGAAATAAGCATGTGGCAGCTGTCCTGCCAAGGTTTCCAATCATGGCCACAGACTTGACAGTGATAGGGTTGCGGAGCCCTGTGACTTGTCTTGAGCTCCTTCTACAAAGCTGTGGTGTTGGTGTTGGTGTCTGTTCCTGTGTTTGAGGGTCTGTATACATCCTAGCTGCTGCGATAATCTGCCTGGGGTGCTTCCAGTTAAGGAACAGTGTATGGGTACCCAGGGGCCAGAGCTGCACCAAAACAGCAGGATGTGAGTAACAGGAAGTGACAGGAATCGCCTAGGGCGCCGGACCTTCTCTGGGCTACCTTCCTGAGCCAGGAACTATATTTAGCAGAGCATTTCCCAATCTTGTCCTATGCAGACACCGCCTGCCACCTTCCCAGTCAGTGGCTGGGTGGGACAGTACTTATGTGTTACTCTGTGTCCCTGGTCTACCTGTGTGACCTAAGGTAGCTGTTCACCATTGTATAACTTCTTTCCGCTTGTGCTGCTTCTCTTGGATGCTGAAACACTTGAAGAAACTGGAAAGTGGAGAGCAGCAGGTCAGAGACAGAGTTCACGGGAGACCATTAGGGTCTTGGGTAAGAGGTAAGGCTCGCATGTAGTACTGAGAGGGACTGCTTCTGAAAAGTAGGTTTGTGTCTTTAAAGCTTCTAACTTGAGCCACATGCTGGGAACATCCTTCTGCCCTTACCTGCCCAGGAGAAACACTGTAGGTTTCTCGCTGGTTCATCCCAAATGTCCCAAGCTGTTGTAAAGGCTATGATTTCCCTGTGGTCCCAGAGAAGACTTTGCAGAGTGTGGACAGCACCTGTCCTGTCTTTTTCTCATCTACTTGGAGCAAGGTTTTGTACCCTAAGGCATCTGTTCAGACCCTCGGCTAAGGTGGTGGCCATCCTTAGAATTCACTAACTGCATGTTTTGGGAGAGCTGTTTTATTGGTCTCTTCTGAAAGCTTTTTATGAGAGGTTTGGGTAGTGCCCACCACATCCCCCTAGCCCCCTAAAAGAAAAAAAAAAAGCATCAACTGTACTTTTGAAACCTCAGCCACTGTGAAGATTCAGGAAGCTACATGCTAGAATGACATTTGAGAGGCTAGGCTTTCTAAGAATAGTTGTCTGCTGTGGCCACAGGAGACCCCTGGATATAGCTCCTGGCCCAAGAAGGTGGCCTAAGAAGGGCTTTCAACTGTGGCCTCAGGAGACTTTTTCCATTTCATCAGCCAAAGCAGTCCACTGGTGTGGTTACTGACTAGCCTCTTATATTTTGTATTTCTGAGCTTTGGATATAAACCATGATTGTATTGTTATCTCTGTTGTGCACCTCTGTTTTTAATGCTAAAACATTTAAGGCCTTGAAAAAGTCACTATGCTTTCCAGCCTAAGACATGTGGTTGAAGGAAGCTCTTGGGATAGTCTTTCCCATTCCAGTCTCACTTATGTTCTGCCGGTGGTCTGAGTTAGGTGTTTATCATGCTTTGCTTGCTGTTCTGCTGTCTCTATGTGCATATATAGGTGGATCATTAGGTAGAGCTGCCTACCTGGTTCAAAGATTAAATCAGTGATATGCCTGTATAGCTCGTGATTTTTATTAATGTGGATACATTAGCTTTCCATTAAATAGCTTGGGTAAAAACCACAAAGCTGGTTTTTATAGCTTTCATAATGCTCCAGGACATATGGAATGCTCCAACTGAGTGACAGAATAGGTTTCCCTAGATTTTATTGCTATGAGCTATGGTGCTAAGAACACCTGTGTGTTCTCTGTGCTCCTGGCACACATACAAAAGTCTTTAGCATATGTTTCTAGAGATAGAATTACCAGGTCTGCATATCTTCAGCAAGATACTGTCACATTGCTCCCCAAAACTCTGATACACTTGCTACCCCCGCTAGCTATAGGATCTGCTCCAAGATGTGCACAAATACCGTGGTGTGCACTTACATAGGTGTAGATGACTGGCCTGTTGTTTGGGGGCTGCCAACCTGGAGAACATGTTGCACCATGAATACTGTTGGCCCTTGTCACATGGTGGTAAATATTTGTTTATCTGGCCAGGAAAGGAACGGTAAGAACAGGTATCAGGAGCTCTTTAACAGTTCCAGTTGCACCCGGTCTCTGCAGCTGATTGAAGCATCTTGTGGTACTTTTCTGTACTTCAGCACCATCAGTGGTGCTAATGAGTAGGCCACACTGGTAGCTGATGATGACTTTATGGATGTGACAAGATATTGGTCACAACTTTAGTAGACACTTTGAATCATCATGTCTGAAGTGGAACTACTGGTCCCTACCTCTGAACTTCAAGCTTCCTTCACTGATGGTACCCCAATCTCAGCATGGTAACTGGCCTTACCCACTGCCCAAGGAAGCCTGCTGACTCCTTCTACCATCTGGCTTAGCAGCAGCTCCTTGTTGCCTTCAGAGCACACTAGGGTCCAGCCCTCTTTTCTCTGCATTTGGTGCTAGATTGCTGAGCTGCTTCTCAAAGGCTTCTTGTCTGCTGCCCTGACAGTTTTCAGTGGTGTAACCAGAGCAGAGAAACGAGTGTTGGAGAAATGAGTCAGATGCCAGCCTCTGCGAAAAAGCTGTTGAACTTTCCATTTCACCTAAAGTAGAAGACAGACACGTGGCCTGTCGTCCTCTGTGTCCTGCCTTGTTTACTTTACCAGTTGGATCTCATCACCCCCTTCTCTGTCTTTGCTCTTGAGTCACCTGAATAACCCTTCCTGTCGTCCCTTCCCCCATCTCCTTTCTCATCACATCTTCACTGGCTGCTACATTGTGTTCTGTGAGACTTGTTTTTGTATTCTAGCGTTTGTCTGCTACAGGGGTCTTACCTGTTTGCTCAAATAAAAATTGCCTGGATTTATCTCTGGGGAAAAAAGGATGTAAAGCCCCAAATGAGGGATTAATGTGAGAGAGGAGGTAGAATCTAGAGGTGGTTTCTGACTCGGATGCTGGGTAGTTTGGGGTGGTCACTGGCCTCTGAGGGCAGTTGGCAAGAAGACCTCAAAGCTCCTTTGGTGTATACATGGAACTCCTAGCACCTGGCCATTGCTTTGCTGTGTCATGTTGCTCCCCGTGCATTCCCGTTAAAGTAGGTGTGGGGCTGACAACTCTCCAGGGAGGGCTCTGCCCCCTGCGGTCTTCATGAATTCCGACTTATTCGTGGGCCTTTCTTGGGAGCACTCTGCTGGGACAGGCCAAGTGCCTGGCTGTGTGTTACAGTCAACAGTAGAGTGAGCATCCGAGCCAGAGGGCATGGTTCAGAGTGTTGCTGTGCTGACTAAGAGGCTTAATGAGTGCACACCTAGGTGCCCAGCCTTGGTACAGAGAGCACTGGGGCCACTTTTCCTTGAGGATATGTGCTGAAGGTGAGTCTTGGACTGTTTCCTTGGCAACCTGGGAGGCTTAGCACAATAAGGGAGTACTTTTAACTTTTGCTGAGACAGACTTCTTAAGAAATGTGGCCTACTGGGCATAGTGGCGCACACCTTTAATCCCAGCACTCGGAGGCAGAGGAAAGCAGATCTCTGTGAGTTCAAGGCCAGCCTGATCTACAGAACTACAGAACTAGTTCCAAGACAGCCAGGATTACACAGAGAAAAAAAACTAAAAACAAAAATCAAAAAAAAGAAATGTTTAAGGTCACTTCTTCGTGTTGCCATGTCAGACCTAATTTCCATTGGTCATGGCTTCTTGTAAATAACCTTCTCATTTTGAGAACCTTCATACCCTTTACCAGTGCCTCAGTGAAGAGCTCTTGTATAGCTGTAGAAGGCATCCTTCAGGGATGTCAACATTGAATACATCTATACCCAGAGGATTGCATTCTCTCTTGGGTTCTTTGCTCTTCCCCTTTGTTTCTGCTCAAGACTTCTGCAACCCCTGTAGCCACTAGTCTGTTTGCTCTGCCGATAATCTCACCATCTGGGGAACGTTGTGCAAATAGAATCATATAGCACATAACCCTGGGCTTGGCTTTTTCCACCCAGCATAGTTTTCTGGATGCTGACCCAAGTTGTATGCATCCGTCATTGTTCTTTTTACTGCCGAGTATATTCCATGGAATGGGTGCCCACAATGCTTGTAGTTTATGGAAGGAGAGGTTCAGAGTTGTGCTCAGTGATTATGAGTAAGGCTACTGTGACTATCATGGATATCTTTTTTTTTAATTTAATTTAATTATATTAATTATACTTTATTCCTTTGTATTCCCCCATAAGCCCTTCCCTCCTCCCCTCCTGGTTCCACCCTTCCTCTCCTTTCTTAATTGATGCCCTTCCCCAAGTCCACTGATAGGGGAGGTCCTCCTCTTCTTCCTTCTGATCTTAGTCTATCAGATCACATCAGGAGTGGCTGCATTGTCATCTTCTGTGGCCTGGTAAGGCTGCTCCCCCCTCAAGGGGAGGTGATCAAATAGCAGACCAATCAGATTATGTCAGAGGCAGTCCCTCTTCCCATTACTGTGGAACCCACTTGGACACTAAACTGCCATGGGCTACATCTGTGCAGGGGTTCTAGGTTATCTCCATGCATGGTACTTGGTTGGAGTATGAGTCTCTGGGAAGACCCCTGTGTTCAAATTTTCTGGTTCTGTTGCTCTCCTTGTGGGGTTCCTGTCCTCTCCAGATCTTACTATTTCCCACTTCTTACATAAGATTCCATACACACTGCCCAACAGTTGGCCATAAGTCTCAGCATCTGCTTTGATAGTCTGCAGGGCAGAGCCTTTCAGAGGCCCTCTGTTGCAGGTTCCTAGGTTGTTTCCTGTTTTCTTCTTTTTCTGATGTCTATCCTCTTTGCCTGTCAGGATGGGGATTGAGGATTTTAATCAGGGTCTTCTCTCTGGATTAGTTTCTTTAGGTGTACAGATTTTAGTAGGTTTATCCTATGTTATATGTCTATATGAGTGAGTATATATCGTATGTGTCTTTCTGCTTCTGGGACAGCTCACTCACAATGATCCTTTCCAGGTCCCACCATTTACCTGCAAATTTCATGATTTCCTTATTTTTCATTGCAGAGTAATAATGCATTGTCTGTTTTTATCCGTAATGAATGCTGAAGAATGATTGCTGGGTCTTATGGAGGTTGTATGTTTAGTTTTTTAAAATGATTTTGTTACATTTGGAAAAAATGTATTATATAATTCATTTATTTGGGGAGGGTTGGCATGTGCCATGGCGTAGGTATCATTCTGCACTTCATTTAGTTCCTCAGGGTGTCCAGACACTGCCAGACACCAATACAGAAAGGATGAAGCAGAGTCCTGAATGGGTGGTGTCTGCAGGATCCAGGTGGAGGTGGGAGTGCCGGGGAGGGGGTGCTTTCTCTGAGGATTCGAGTGTTACAGCTCTCTTAGCTCAGAGCTATCCCAATGAAACAGCAGCTCTTAGATGGTATTTAGTGAAACAACTTATGCCTCCTTGTTTGAGGTAGACAAGGACCTTGGGGAATGGGAAAGGATCCCAGGGTGGCTGCATATCATTGGTTGGGGCTTAGATGCTGGTGATGCTCTGTTTGCATCCCGGTGCCAGGCTACATGACTACCTTGAGAATTGAGGGGTTGGAGTTCATCAGGCTATTTTCCTAGGAACATGTAAACACAAAAGCAGGGAGGGAGTGGTCCTTCCCCTACCAGTCTCAGGATGAGATTTTTGGAGTTTGGACATGGCTCTGACCTCACTCTAGCTACATGCCCACCTCTCACTCCTCACCCCAGTCACCCAGCCTACATGCCCCACACTAGGTATGGAGGTTCGAGGACAACTTGGAGGACTCAGTTGTCTATTGTGTGGGTCCTTGGATTGAACTTGGGATTGTTAGGCTTGTCTGTGCTGGGGACTTCTGGGTCTTGGCTTCCTGCTGCCATGGCTCTTCAGCAGCTGGTGTCTGCAGCCCCACCCTCTGCCTCAGTGCCTGCCCTCTGCACTGGTGCTCACTGTTTGCAGGCATGCACCATTGGCTGGTGTGGTCAGCTGGACTTAAGCTGCTCTGTGGTTCTGGGCTCTGTGGTTGTGTGTGTTTCTGCAGGCTGCAGTGCATGCTCTTTTTGGGCTGCCTCCATCTGTCAGACTCAAGCTGAGCTGGCTGCTCTCCTGTTGCCTCTGACCTTAATTCCTCCTTAATGGGGGTGAGCAGCATGCAGTCAACTGCCGCTTCTGTGCCTTGGTCCTAATGCCTGCATTTAGTGCCTAAGCTTGGATTATGTACCCCATGTTGGACACCAAATATAGTAGGACTTTTTTGGACGTGCTAGCAGATGAATAAAGACATGGAGACTATTGATAAAAGCTTAGGTATTATAGCTGGGCAGGTTCCCAGCTATTCTAACCAAACAAATCCTGGCCTACATCTTAAGGTCCTGCTGTGTGGCTGGTCGCTCAGTCTCAGCGCATGTTCCGTACCTTGTTATGCTGGCAGATCTTCCTGTGTCTGATTCCTCTCCCAGAGCCCCCTCAGCCTGGAAGGACTACCTTTCCTTCCCTGCCTAGATTTTGGCTGACAGCTCTTTATTAAGCCAATCAAAAGTTGAGGGAGGAAGAGTGTTTACAAGATGTGGGGTAGATGCTGAGCCATAAGAATAACAATACCAAAGTCCAGACAGTACTTAGCTCTCTGCTTGGTTTATCAATCAACAATTAAATATAGAGGTAACCTTCACTCAGTGAAGATTGCCCCAACACTAACCCCCTTGTTGGTTATTATTTTAGCCTTAATGTGTGTGGTACTCTCTCTCATCTATGTGCACCTTCCCTGACTGATGAATTGAATGGCTGTCTGTGCACTAATTTGCTGCTGGCACTTCCTCTGCTGTTATTTCCGGATGTAAAGAAGGCAGCTTTCACCCTCCTTGGCTTCTCTGGATACCATCTGGTAGCTGGCAGCAGGCCTTCGCTGGAGTGCCCGGGATATGGTGGGAGTGTGGTACGTTTTTTTTCTGTCAAAGGCTAGCTCTTCTCTGGGCTTTGGCTGAAGAGGGACTTTCGAGGTGGTGAGGCCTTATCCTACACCAGTTATGTCTCCAACGTGTGTTAAATCCTGTCTTTAGTTCTCACTCCAGTATACCCAGAAACTGAGGACAGCCCACTGTGGTCATCCTATGTTCCCAGGGCCCACCAGTCTTTGCCATCTATCGCTCATGTTTTTATTGCCCAGGATTTTCACTTTTTTTCCCCATTAGGGGAGTAAGGAGAGCTCTGTCAGAGTCAGCTGCATTTGCCTTTATGAACCCTGAAGAGCAGGTGGCTCAAGCATCTGTATCTGCCCTGCCCACTCTGTGCTTTGCCCTGCTTCACATGTCTTGGCCTTTGGACATTCTGGGTGCAGGGCTTCACCTTAATGATGGGAGGGCTGTTTCCTGAAATGATTTTGGTGGGTGGCTCAGCCCAACGGTGCATTACTCTCTAGATCTTACTTCTCTATGTTCTGTTTTGAACTCTTGAAAACTGTGGTATGGATGGGAGGGACAGCCAGTTGATGACTTAATGAGGTACACATTGATCCTCAGGCCATTCACCTGCACGGGAAGAGATGAGTTATCTCACTGTTCTGACTGGACTCAGAAGAGCTTGAGATGCATTCTTGTTCTCTTCTTGCCTATTGCCTGCTGCTGTGGAACTAGGGGCTTTGCAGTCTCCCCTTCTGCCAGACAAGAAGCAGGTGTGGGTGGAGAGCCATCGTGGATCTGGCCTGCCTGGTGCCTGCCCTCCAGGTGCCTCATTTGCTGTAGGACTTGGAACAGCTCCATCTGGCAACACTGAGTCTTCTCTTCTGAGAACAAGGAATTCTTTAGGGCATAAAGAAGGCTCATTGGGCAGATACTGTAAGTAAAATACCCTGTGACTTGCCTGAGATTACAAGTGTCCATCTTAGTTAGTCAGTGTTATCATCTGACACCTCTACTGTCCATCAGCCACAGAGGGTGTGAATGAGAGCCTACTTTTAGTTCTGTCTTTAAGAAACTTAATCTGTGTCTCTAGCGTATCTCCTTTGTTTTGCTTATAGGGCCTTGTGCCTGCTAGACTAGCATTCCACTTCTGGGCCACATCCCCAGCCCTTGTAGCTCATGCTCTTTTTACCACAACTTCCCAGAGAAGTTGTGGTTCAGTCATCTCCTTAGCTAATTCTTCCCACCATGGCAGGCCTTCTGACCACCTTGAATGTCTTGAAGCCATGTGGAGCAGTCCTGCTGAGAGGAGTGATATTCAGAATGCCCTTTGTGCCCTGGTGAGGAAGATTGTGCTTTTGTTCCTGTTGGCAAGGCTGCTGCCGCTGGAAGTTTCTCCTTATCTCATGGGAAAGCATGCACTTGCCTGACGAGATAGAAGAAAAAGTTCTTATTTAATCAAACAGAACTTTTTAGCCAGCCCTGAAGATACCTGATAAAACAGGGCCAGACGAAAGGGGAGGAGGTCCTTCCCAATCTGTGGACTTGGAAAGGGGCAGGGGGAAGCTGAGAGAGGGAATAAGGGAGTAGGATACAGCTGGGATACAGAGTTAATAAAATGTAACTAATAATAATAAACAATAAAAAAAACAACAGAACTTTTTTTTTGAGACAGGGTCTTATTATACAAACTAGGCTTGCCTGGACCTCCTTGCTTTGCAGGTATTAAAGAATGCTGGAATTAAAGGCTTGCGCCAAATAGAATTCTCTTCCATAGCTCCTTTCCTGGAGCCAGAGTGTGTATTGTAAACTTAAGGCTGTTTCTTCCATGGGTGCCACAGGTGTTGGTAATAAACGGTCCAGAAGCAGATGTGAAGCATTTCGAAGCCTTAACTGACACTACTTTTCCTCTGTGCCACACAGTTGCTGTACTTGCTTTGGAACTGTGCTGTAGAGGTCCTGTCTTTTCAGTGGCTGCCTTAGTGTCTGCCGTATGAACACAGTATAATCACTGTAACCAGTCTCCTACCATCTTTGTATCTGTCAGCACATGAGTGATTCCTTGTCTTATGTCTTTGTGAGTGCTGCTCCTAATAACTTTACATGCAGTGTGTGGTTTTGTATCCAGTGAAGGGTAGGGTAAATTCATAGAAGTGCTTCTGCTGAGATAAAAATTTACAATTTAAAGCTCACTAGATTTTATCATGTGCTTTCTATAAACGTTGTGTTAACTTATACTCTGCCATTGAGTGTCAGTGTACCCTGTTATCCGACTATGAGCTCTGAGAATCTGGTAAGTTAAAAAACATCTGAGGGCAGTTGAGATGACTCAGTAGATAAGGAACTGACTTGTGTAGGTTGAACTCTGACCTCCACATGTATGTTGTTACACAAACCCCTCCACATGTAGTAAACAAATGCAAGTAAAATAAACTTTTGAGTCTATAACATCAACTTGCATTTCTCTTGGGAGGAATACCAGTCAAGTTAAGATCATTTCTGGGCATCTGTCTCCTGCTGTATCTTGTGCATGTGGTTTTCTTTATTATTACTATTACTATTTTTTTTTTTTTTTTTACATTTCTGTATTTGCCTTGTGTGTGCCATAGCACATGTATGGTGGTCAGAAGAGAATTTGTAGGTAGTCGGTTCTCTCCCTTAGGATGTGGGTTCCTGGGATCAAACTCAGGTTGTCATGCTTTGCCTGTACAACTGCCTTGCTAGTCCTTGAAGGTGTAGTTTTCTGAGCAGGATTTCTGAGAGACTGGGCAGATGTATATTTTCCTCCCCACCCCCCTTTACATGCATTCTTTTCCCCTCCCCTCCCTTTTCTTCTCCTCCCTTTTCTTTTCCCCTTTCCCTTTCCTTCTCTCCCCTTTCCTCCCCTTTCCTCCCCTTTCCTTCCCTCCCCTTTCCTTCCCCTCCCCTTCCTTTTCTCTTCTTCCCCTTCCTTTTCCTTTTCTTTCCTCAAGTCCTTACTATGCGGCTCTGGCTGATCTGGAACTTGATGTGTAGACCAGGCTGGCCTCCGTCTCTGCCTCAAGGTGTTGGACTTAAAGGTGTGTCAATCCACACTTGGTTAGATGGCTATTTTTTTTTTGTTTTTGAGAATTTCAACCTCTGTATACTTTCTCCTGAAGCTCAGTATACACACACAGAAAAAAAAAGGCACATCTTTTCTATGTGGTACCTGTTGGCAGGGGGTATGGCTGCCCTGAGGCAGGAGAAGAGGACCATGGGCCGAGCCAAGTACAGTCATGAGAGTGCATGAGGATAGGTACAAATAGGTGCAGATAGGCAAACTCAGGGTTGTCTGTGGGCAGTTGAGAAATATAGAAGGTGGTAGGGCTTGATTGGAGAGGAGCATGAGGCCAATTTTATGTGGCAGAACTTTGCTGTGATTATCTCATTCTATTGGCTAGGCTGTTTATGCTAGAACCATTTCAAGAATGCAGTGTCCACATAGACTGTCTCTTGGTCATATCACTTGGGGATATGAAGGTGAAGGACTTCAGGTCTATGTTGTGCTGACAGTGACTGTAGGAAGGTTCAGGTGCTTTTAAGTGCTGCTGATATTCATCACCCTGACAGAGCTAAGATGTGGTGGTGCCATGTTTTTAGGTGGGGAAGTGGAAACATGGTTCAGAAAAGCACCTGCTGCAAATTATGCAGCTTTAGATCCAGGGCTCAAGATGTGGTATTGGTCCAAGGCAGGATGTGTCCCTGCACTACATCCTAGGGGTCGATCACTCCCTTTCTAGAAGAGAAAAAGGGACTTCCACATTCAACCAGTGAGACTAGGTGGGGATCTCGTCACTGTCTGTTTTGGGCTTCTTCACTACATAACAAGCATAGGTTTAAAAGAAAGAACTTCAAACTCAGGTTCCTCAACACCTGTCTGCTAGCTTAGCCTTTGCTCTGCTGTTCAGGCTAAAGAAATGACATCATTGACCATTTGGTACAATAATTCACTGGCTGTAAGCATAACAGTTTTGCAAAGCTTTTCTTTCAGCATGTGCAGGGCTAGATTAGGGGAAGGGGCAAAGATCTGTCTTCCAGAATATGCTGGAATAATGCAGCAGTTCCTCTCATAGTTGTGAAAGTGGTAGACATAACGTCAACATAGAAGAGGATGTAAACACCCTATAGTTTAACTCTGAAAGTGTTCTGGTGCCCTGCTGTCCATGAGCTGTGCAATGTCAGGTACATACTCATTCTTTGACTTCCTTCCTTCCTTCCTTCCTTCCTTCCTTCCTTCCTTCCTTCCTTCCTTCCTTCCCTTCCCCCTCCCTCCTTCCCTCCCTCCCTCCCTCCCTCCCTCCCTCCCTCCCTCCTTTTCCTCCCCTCCCTCCCTCCCTCCTTTTCCTCCCCTCCCTCCCTCCCTCCTTCCCTTCCCCCTCCCTCCCTCCCTCCCTCCCTCCCTCCCTCCCTCCCTCCCTCCTTTTCCTCCCCTCCCTCCATCTCTCCCTTCCTTCTCTCCCTCTATTCCTTCCTCCCTTCTTTCCTCCCTCCCCCTCCTTCTTTCCCTTTCTTCCTCCCTCCCTCCCTCCTTCTCCCCTTTCTCCTTTCCCTCCTTCCCTTCCTTCCTTCCTCCCTTCCACAGAGTTTCTCTGTGTAGCCTTGACTGTTCTGGACTGGCTTTGTATACCAGGCTGGTCTCACATGGATCTGCTTGCCTCTGTCTCCCTTAGTGCTGAGATTATAGGCATGTGCCACAGTGCCAGCTTGACTGTGTTTCTTACACTGTTGAAATGTTCATCTGCTGAGGCTCTGCTAGAGTGAGTCATTAAGGAGAGTTTGCAGACTTTGCCGAAGACCAAGAATAATGAGCAGGGTTTCAGTTCCTCCCACCATCTCTGACCGCGTCTCAAACACTGGCTAACCCCACTTTGGGGCCTTATACTGCAGTCCTTGTGGCCTGGTGAGCATCTGAGATGTTTGTAGGCTTGTCTTTCTCCAATGTGAGTTTTCTCTGGGTAGCAGCTTCATTTTCATGTTCTTGGAAATTCATCTCTGGAGCAGACATCGAGGATGCCCCTGGGTGTTGGGTGGTGGGAGGAAGTCTCGTAGGGTCCCTAGATTCAGGAAGGTAGGTAGTACTCCTCACCTGATTTCTGTGTCTTCATTTTAGCATGCTCTTGGCTTTTTCCCATGCCTGCGCCCAGTGTGTCTTCCCATCCTTCATTCTAGGAACCCTGGAGACCCAGTTCTGTTCATCCTCTCTGGATGAACCTTAGTTGATGGAAAGAGCACTGCTTCTGTGTGTTCTGAATCCTCCTTGAATGTCATATTCAAGCACGGGAATGTCATGTTCTTGAATTAGGTCTTCTTAATATAAATTTAAATAGATAAGATGGGGGTACAAATCCAGAAGTTGAAAACGTTTGATTGTGAAGCCCCAGTGAAAGTATCGTTTTCCTAAACCTGTTGGTGGGAATTAAAAAAAAAAAAAAAAGTCCAGCACTTGCAGAGGGTGACTTGGCAACATTTAGCAAAGTTACACACACATTTACCCTTTCTCAGGGAAATTCTGTCTCTAAGAATTTGGCTCAGAGATACACTGTAAATATAGTAAAAAGACATGAACTCCATGAAATAGCGAGGATTTTAAACAGTGCAGAGTTTCCAATGCTGAGCAGCCCGTGTCTGCATCATGGACTGCTTTGCCCCTCTGAGGAAGAACCAGGGGCTGTGTGCTGTCAGGCATGGGGGCTAGGGTATACAGTTATGAGAGGAAACAAAGGTAGGAAGTGACGCCTGCAGTGTGCTTCTGCTTGTAAACGGATTATAAATACTTTTTTTTGTTTGCATATAGCTTATAAATGGAAGCCCTCCCCCCCTTTCTATGTAAGGTAATCAAAATGGGGGGGAACTTCTACCCAAACCTCGTTTTTGAGTAGGTTTGATTTTTTATTTGTGTGTTTATGTTCATGAATACATATGTACATGTGTGGAGGTCGGAGGACAACTTGCACAAATTGGTTCTCTTTGTCCACTGTGCAGGTTCTGGGGAATGAACTCAGGTCGTTAGGCTTGGTAGTAAGAGCCTGTCCCTGCGGAGTACTTCTTCTACTGTAAAATTAAGAGGTTATGACAATTTTGAAAAACTGTCACTTTTTTCTAAAATGTTTGTTTCTAAAATGACCTCTTTGTGTCCCATCAGTACTTCAGAACTGTTTTCTCCCACACCTTCAGCAAGCCTAGATCTCATCTTCTAGAACTTTACCAATATGATAAAGAAAAGAGCTGTTTCTCCCCTCTGTGGTTCCACTGACTCAGCATCCCACATTCCTTTATTAGTCTTTTCTGTTATGTGAACCTGAGTTCATAGTCTTTCCTCCTCAGAAGGCTTCTCACTAGTCTATAAACTCTCCCTACATTCGTTTCCATTTGTTGGCTAGCACCAGTTGTCTATCATTCCAGCTAAAGTGCTTAGTCCCTAACTGTAGAAGCGGGTTGTTGTTCCGTTGTCTTATGTGCAGCACATGCTTCTGTTAGTTCAGAGTAACTGGATAGACCTCCTATGTCATTTTAAGTGCTGGCCGTGAAGTGAAGGCTCTTCAGAGCAGCAGCGCTACATTTCTGTTTGCTTCTCATTTTCAGTTTTCCAGGGCTTATTTGTTATGTTTGAGCAGTGACTTCTAAGTGGTAGATGGTGGATAGCTAATGAAACCCTACTGACCTTTTGGCTTGGGATTGTTTCTTGACAGTGATACATGATAACTACTTTTATGATCTGTTCAGTGTGAATACCTGAATGAAATATTTTCCCTGTGAATATATATATATATATATATATATATATATATATATATATAAAACATAGTTATAGCTGCCAGCCTTGCCCTTGTTTATAGGTACATGGAAAGTATTCTTCTTCTAGGTTATCACTCCCTGTAGGAAGCTCATCTTGTGTGCTGACAACAGGAAAGAAATGGAAGACTGGATCGCAGCACTGAAGACTGTCCAGAACAAGGAACATTTTGAGGTTAAAATGGAAGCATTTGTTTATGGGTGTCTGCTGTTGACTCTCTTGCCTTTGCTCTAATGCCCCCTCTGACCCGCCCTGATTATCTTCCAAGTGACCCCAGCATATGTCTTGTAAACTTGAGGCACATGGCTCGCTCTTTTGGTGGGCCTGTCAAGGCTGTGGTTCTGTCCTTTGTGAACCTGACTTTCTCTGGGTTATGTAATTCTCTTTAAGTTGCTGCATTAAAGAATTCTAAAGGGAACTCTTATCTGTGCCCTCTTTATATCATTCTTCCAGCCTACCCAATACAGCATGGACCATTTCTCAGGAATGCACAACTGGTATGCCTGTTCCCATGCACGGCCAACCTATTGCAACGTGTGTCGTGAAGTTTTGTCTGGGGTCACATCCCATGGACTATCCTGTGAAGGTAAGAAAGCTGCATTTGTTACTCTGGTGAAAGGAGATATAAGGTTTTACTTGATAAACTTTGAAATACAAATGTAGTCATAATAAATATGCATAGCAGACTGAGGGTGTTCAAGGGGGAAGTGGTCCCTACCACTCCTTTCTTCGTGATCTTTCCACAGAGGACTCAGTCCTTCAGAGTTCTCTATTACAGAGCTTCTGCAGAGTGAACACAAAGAATGTTGAAGTGAGGAGACAGAAGGTGTGGGCCCTCTCTCTCAAGGTTGTATGTTATGGATGCAGGAGAGAAAATGCCCCACAGTGCTCAGGGTCAGGTGAGGGTTCTGATGGCAGATCCGGGCCACATAGGGCCTGCAACCTCTGACTTACTGCCAGGGGTATCTGTTGCTTATTTTGTACAGCTTGCTTTACATTTATTTTAAGTGGATGAAAACAATCCATTTAAGAGTATTTTGTAATACAGAGTTAGGTGAACTTCAGATTTCAGCTCATAGTATTTTCTGAGTCTGCTTGCCTGCGAAATAGAGGTGAAGTGCTGTGACAGTGGCCAGCATGGCCTGCCCAGCATCAGCTGCTCACCACACTCTCTGCTGGCTCTACCCACGCCCTGCTGTTACGGGCTACAGCACCAGTGACTGCCCTGAAGAGCTCCCCGTTCTATCCCAACTTTACCATGAAGCCATTTGCCCTACAGGGAGGACCTGTTGAGGATTAAACTTGTAGGATTGTGTGTTCCTTTTCCTACAGTGTGTAAATTTAAGGCTCACAAACGGTGTGCTGTGCGTGCAACCAGTAACTGCAAATGGACCACGCTGGCCTCGATTGGGAAGGATATCATTGAGGATGAGGATGGGGTATGTCCAGGGGTATTCTGCCTGTGATCTGCACAGTACCCCCTCTCTCCTACCCTCTCCCTACACTTCCTGTTTGAGATGTCACCCTGGAATCTGGGACCTTTGTGGTCATTGTATTCCCAACTCTGCCCTAATCCCTTTAAGCCTGGGTGTCTCCTTCCCAGTAGAGGCTGTGGTGTGGGCAGCACCTCATAGACGCTGCTTGTCCCTGCTCACACTGGCCATCAGGGAAAAGCTGGTGTGGGGAGGAGTGTCTCGAAAGAGTACTTCTGCCCCAGGGTGCCCAAGCTGACCCTGGGTTGGAACTCTGGGATGTCTGTAGCATATCCCTGCTTGGTCTACAGATTGCCATGCCTCACCAGTGGCTAGAAGGAAACCTGCCTGTGAGTGCAAAGTGCATTGTGTGTGACAAGACTTGTGGCAGCGTGTTGCGCCTGCAGGACTGGCGCTGCCTCTGGTGCAAGGCCATGGTGAGTGGGCACTGTCTGTGCTGCCTGTGGGTATACACAGCCAGGACTCGGGGCTTTGTTCCTCTCCCTCCTAAGTCCTTGTAATCTTATCCCAGAGGCTTTCTAAAAGCTCAGAGCCTTGACTGTTGTCCCACTTGTGCCTGGCCATCCTCATCTTTGACAGTTTTGTTAATTTCTTTCCTTTGACTTTGATCCTGTCTTTTACACGAAAAGTATCATATCTTCTCCATGCAGCATGCAGTAGGTTTGAAAGGATCTTTTGCGATCTCATTCACTCTGTGAGGGAGCATAGGAACACTCTTGAGGGTCTTCTGAGAGAAGTTATAGTAATCAACATGCTCATGCAGAGAGGAGAAGCCACAATATGGCTATGGCCCCTTGAACACATCTCAAGGTATTTAATGTTGGGTCAGTGATTAGACTGCTGTGGTTCCTGTGGCTGGCACCTGGTTTCAGTGCGTGACTAGGAAGGAGCCTAGTCACATGAAGACTGGTTGTTCAGGAGCTCTGAAAGTTAAGTGTAGCAGTGATGGAAGCTGGGGCCTGCAGTTCAGTTTCATGTCTGGCTCCTACTGGGTAGAATCCCGTCTGATTCCCACTTCCTATTGTACAAGGCCAGGAAACAGTGCTTAGGGACACAGGCTGCCCTGCTCTGATGGTTGGTCTGCTTCTTCTTGGGAGGACTTTCCAGCTGCTGGGCTAGGGAGTTTCTGGTGTGTTTGAGGGGACTGTGACTCCTGGTGATATATGGATTTTTATTTCAGGTTCACACATCATGCAAAGAGTCCTTGGTGACGAAGTGTCCACTTGGCCTGTGCAAGGTGTCTGTCATCCCTCCCACAGCACTCAACAGTATTGACTCCGATGGTGGGTGCTTCATGCTTGCTGTGTTCACATGCCCTTTCTCCATGCTGCCTTTCTTACTGGCTGTGGAGATGGGTGTCTTGACAGTTCTGAAACATGGTCAACAAGAAGCTAAACAGAGGTCATATAGTTGGCATCTTGGGAATTGCCATGGGACTTAAAGCTTGAGCCAGCACTTTTCTGGAAGTGTTGATAGATGGACTTGGCTGTTGAATGGTGTTCTGGTCTGCCGTGAGTGGAGGGCTGTGCCTGTCACCATCTGTGGTAGAGCCTAGCATGCCAGCCGGCCCAGAGGCTCTCTCCATGTCCATCTGGATAATGGAACAGCATGCTGGCAAGGATTGGTGTAGGGGATCTCTGGGGTACATGGTTCAGAGGAAAGAGCTCTGCCAGGCTAGCAGCAAGAGGAGGGGACAGTGCACTGAGGTAAAATCTAGAATCCTTAAAGATGTGAGGAGAGATGGGGTGAACTCACCTCCTCACACTTGGTTGTCCTTCACTGACTCACTGGCTCACTCCGTGGATTCTGTGCTTTCTGTGCTGGTTGCTGCTGCTTACTTAGTCCACAGCACCTCAACAGCGTGTAAGGGTTCTTTCCTGTTCCACCCTCACTTCTAGGGTTCTGGAAGGCCACTTGTCCCCCGTCTTGCACAAGCCCTCTGCTGGTCTTCGTCAATTCTAAAAGCGGAGACAACCAAGGTGTGAAGTTTCTCAGAAGATTCAAGCAGCTGCTGAACCCTGCCCAAGTTTTTGACCTCATGAATGGAGGACCACACCTTGGGTAGGGATTGTGTGAACTTACAATGTTTTGTAGATAAGACATGCTTGTTTTAAAAGGACCAAAGATCAGAAATTTTTAGCTCTTGAGAGATGGCATGGTGCATCTGAGCACCGGCTATTGTAGAGGACACAAGTTCGATTCCCAGCACCCACATGGCAGCTCACAACTGTTTATAACTCCAACTTCAGGGGAGCTGATACCCTTTTCTTGCCTCTGTAGACACTGCGTACATGTGGTACATGGGCATACATACAAGCAAAACACCAGTATACATAAAATAAAAATTTTTTAAAGAAAAATTTAAATAGCAAGGAAGTTCAACTGCCCTTCACAAAATTCCACTTATAAAGGACCTGCTCCTAATATGGTAGATGTTTGCATCCATTTAGTTTCCACTGCAAAAGCACCACATGCATGTGAACATACATGCACACCTACCCTAGCTGCTATGTGAAGCATGTTCACATGCATCAGCTCATGTGCTTGGTATTTCCATGCTGCTGCTTACAGACCTGCCTGGCGCTCTGTACTGCCTGCTTAGTTCCTAGGAATCTTCAGTGAAACCAAGGGGACTTTTCCATCGCTAGAGCATCGCACAGTCCCCATGCAGGTGCAAGGAGATATAAGGGCACATTGGGGTCTGAAGCTCCTCATCTGCCAGCCAGGCAGATGTCTTTTCCTTTTGCTTTTCTACTCTACAGGTTTGTAGGAAATGTTTGCTTTTGTAAGGGAAGGACTCAGAATTGAAGTGTAAGGTGCTCATAGCCCTTACTTCAGTGTGAGTCCTGGGAGGAGCTCAGGAGGAGTTTTTTTTTTTTTAGAGCCATATGCCGCTATAGCATGAACCTGAGCTTCTTGGGGTGCCTTAGCTGATATGCCGTGGGGCTGTCACAAGTGCTCGGACGATTTGCTCAAAGGCAACGTTTCTGGAATCCTGCAGATACTTATTTTCTGAATGGCGAGGAGATCTATTCTTTCTGAGGTTGGTGAGGATGGAGTTTCGGTTCAGCAGCAGGGAGTTTGAAAGTATCATATCTTCTGGTTGCACTCTACTGAACAGGCTCAGGTGCCTGCGCATGTGCTGCCAGGGATAGTGCTTGAAAACTCCACTGTACTGTGGCAGGTATGCGAGGACTCCATGATTTACAGCTGGAGCTGAGTACAGGGTGAGGTAACACAAGAGGCCTAGTAGAGTTAGTATTGGGAGTTTGTTTACATACTTCTTGTTTCTGGGAAGCACCTGACAACATACAGTTCATTACCTATTTGAGTTCTGGCTTTGACCGACCCCTGCTTCTGCAGAGAGCAAAGGTTCTCACTGGCGAACATTTAAAGGATACATATAAATATTTCTCTGACCAAATAAGTCAAATGCAGCCTTGCTGCTTAGAACTGAGGCTCAGATTTGAGGCAATGTCTTATTGCCATCCTAGCTTGTGTTCTGAGTACTTCCTCTGTGGCTAGCTCCACTAGAGACAGGGTCTGCAAGGCCCCTAGTGAGAAGGCCAGAACTAGTGAGGACTATTTGGATAGTTAGGGTCACATACATGGTTAGGGCCCTCTGTCACTTGAATGGAGGGAGGCATTGATTTCTTTGGGATCTGTGGTAAGGGTGTCTATGTTAAACCAGTGCTTTTGTGTCTCCAATGTGCTAGCCTCTGACGAAAGCCAGTGTGCCCACTCTATACTCTTCAACATCTATACACATGGTGGAGACTGCGTCAGACCTTGGGGGAGCTGAGGGAAACAGATACCTGTCAGAGAGGGCACCAGTTATTTGCTGAAAAGGAGAGACAGCAGCCTCTTAATTAGCAAGCCTTTCAACAAAGCATATGACAGAACTCTTGTTTGAAAAGGTTCTCTTGGAGGTTCTCTAAGGACTCAGAGCAGCAGTAGAGGCCGAGTCTAGCTGAGCTTATTAGGGGAGGGGAGGGCTGGGCTGGGACCGTGTCCGAGGAGGGACATGTACTACTAAAGGCCCTGTAGGGCACCAGGGTTGTATGTCCTGGTAGAGGTGTGAGCTTGGAGCTTCAGGGGTGCGTGGTGTATAGAGTCAGTCATTAGTTCCTTGTACAGTTCTTAAGTTGAATGCATGGGTGAAGGGATGAAGTTTGCAGGAAGAATGTGAGGAATGAACAGAGGCAGTTCTGGCTTATGGCTGGGAGGGGCCATATGACCAGCAGGAGCCCAAAAGGGAGAGTGAAGTTAAGGGAGAGAAGACCCGAATTACATGGCTTGGAGGGCTGTGGGGCTATGTGCTGAAGAGAGGCATAGTGTGGGCATCTGTAGCCTGGGTGAATGGTGTCAAGGCTCAGGGCCAACCCTCCAGGTGGGCTGGTGGTTAGCATGTGAATGAGGAAAATCAAGGGTGGGGATTCAAGGCTGGGATGTGGAAGACTGTGTCCATAAGTCCCCTTGGGGATTGATACTGAGTGAGACTATCTTGATACTTTGTGAAAAATGTTAGTGTCGCTTCACTGGTTCCGGTTGGAGGAGCTTCTGGGATCTGGTACCACCATCATCCACAGACACAAATGGGCCCTGAGCAGAAGGGCTAGACAGACCGGGTGTTGTCTTGTGGACCCAGTGTATACCTGGCTTTGGCATAGTTGCAGCCATGTGGACCAGGGTGCTTCCCTCAGCTCAGGACACATAAACCTGTCGTTTGTTTCTTTTAGAGTACACTCATTTCCCTGGCTTCCCATTTTCTACAGCTTACGGTTATTTCAGAAGTTTGACACCTTCCGGATTCTGGTTTGTGGCGGGGATGGCAGTGTTGGCTGGGTCCTCTCTGAAATCGACAGTCTCAACCTTCACAAACAGGTACCTCAGTTAAGGGACACCCCGCTGTGATGGTTGAATGGGAAAATCATTTAGGTCAGGACAGCTGTGAAAACAATATGGCATCAGTCTTTATGTGGGGAATGAGTGTGGAGGATAGTCCCCTCAGCTCCAGCTCTATGCTGGGAGATGGCATACCTTATTGCTGAGTGCCTCTGGCTTGAGAGGAAAGGAGGAAAGAATCTTCAGCCTCTAAAGTCAGAGTTATGGTTCATTGAACCCAATTGCCTAGTTTTTACACTAAAGTAAAAATGGTTTATCCTGATTGCTTACTGTGTTCATTGAATTTTCACTCCCACTCCCCTTTCCTGGTTAATTAGCCATTGTGCACACTGTCATAACCATTGCCTAGATTGTTTTCAAAAATTTTTTAAATTTTATTCATAGTTTATTTACTTTACATCCCAAGGAGCATCGCTTAGCTTATTTGTATCAAAATGTGCATAGATCATGCAGTATTCATCCCCTGCGAGGCCGTTACTGTACTGTTGAAAAGTGCATTTCCATACTCTGCTCCACGGACAGCTCAGAGTGGTAGTTCTCCGTGCACTGTAGCAGGTGCCTAAGCTAGTGCTTTTTCCCTAGTGCAGGGGCTGGAGGGCTGAGACAGCCCTGGCGGAATCCTGCTCATGGTCCAGAATCTTCTCTTTTGAGGAGTCCCTTATTTAAATATTTTAGTGCCAAACTCTACTTGTCAGGGCTGATCCAGGTCACATTTCAGGTGACACAGAACCTTCATTCTCTATGCGGCTCATTCTTTTTGTTTTGCCCAACTATGTAAACAGAAAGTCTTATTTTTAAATAATGATAAAGTCAAACACTGCCTTACTAGACAGATGTTTTAAATGAATCCCCTGTTCGTGGTTTTTGCCTTCTTTTTTTTTTTTTAATTGAGGTAATTAAAAAGTTGATGTCTCACCATCATTGTTATATCAGCACCTCACCTGTCATTAAAGATCATTTTTCCAGCCAGACGGTGGTGGGGCATGCCTTTTAAGCCCACCACTTGGAAGACAGAAGCAGAGGGATCTCTGTGAGTCTGAGGCTAGCCTGGTCTACAGAGTGACAGGACAGCCAGGGCTACACAGAGGAATCCCGTCTTGAAAAACCAAAAACAACCAACCAAATAAACAAACAAAAAATTCCCTGGTTTTCTGGCTTTTAATTTTTCTCTTCTTTATAATTTTTGTTGTTCTTCAGTTTTTGGTGATTTTGTGTTCTTTCCCTAGTCCCACTCAGCAAGTGGTACTTTCCGTGGATTATCTGGAGCACAGGTGCTGGGGTTTACTGACAGCCACCCGTAACTCTAGGAAAAAGGAGCAGCACCCTCCAGTGGTAGGATTATAGGGTACAGTTAGTTTTGTGGACTGTGGCTTTTGAGCTTACTCTTGACTTGCTAGGAAGGGTGTGAACATGGTTCTTGTACTCAGTCAAGTTCTGTGAACACTTGTCTCCTATGGCTTCTTTATGCTTCTCAGAGCTCTGTCTACTCTCTCTTGCACCCCTAGGTTTTCTGGTTCTGTATGTGGTACTGTTTTTTTTTTTTTTTTTTTTTTTTTCTCCTGGCTTCTACTACATGCTGTGTGGTCAGACCTCATGGGTTCCATCCTCATCCTTCACACCTTTTTTCCCCCCCTTTTTCTTTAAGGGAAAGCTTTGTAACTCACTGGAGTTTGGTGCCATGTCTCTTTTGGGGACACTATGGGGTCTTTGGGTATTACAGTGCTGCCTATCAGTCAACTCTTACCTTGACCATATGTCATCATGCATCCCAGGGCCAAGCAGATGCCCCACAGCTATTCCTGATTCCCTGGACTTCCTCTCTTCCCACTCCAGGCTAGTTGCTGGCTTGCCCAAACTGACCTCAGCCCTACCGTATCCTCCCTAGTCTGGGCCATCCATAGGATGCTGAAAGTGACTGACTCTTCCTAGGGCAGTTGAGGCCCTTGGTCCCTCCCTGCTGGCAGTAGACTTCGTCAGAGTCCTTATTTGCCCCTTTTTCCTTCTCTGTTCTATTTTTATCCTTTTATTTCTGTCCTCTGCTCATTCTAGAAGGATACAGCAGGGCTGGGTCAGTTTGGAGAAGCTACCAACTCCTAGGTAATTGTGTGCAGACGAGGTCTTATATGTTCAGACTGTCTTAGCATGGCTTTTGATAGGACCTAGAAGTCAGTGGGGGTGACTATAGTGGTGTGGAATGATAATAGTGCCATCTTTTGGAAAGTAAATTTGGCATCAGTGAGTGAGATGCATAGTGGGTGGAGACATTTGGGGAGTTTCCGACTGCCTCTTAAGGTGTGAAGGAATGCTGCAGTGTCTTTGGGAAGGGAGTCATTGTAGAAACCAGGGGTCCTCAAGGGTTGATTGTTACGACATAGGAAGTGAGGAAGGTCTGGGGATCTTGGTATTTGCTGTTGACCCCAAAGCCCATCTGTACCCTCTGGTGGGCTCTGCTGAGAATGTACAGGCCGTATATTTCATTTAGATCAGACCTCCTGCACTTCCTGTGGCTACTAATGGCCTTAGCAGGGTGGGGCCTGCAAGGGAATGGTGTCTAAGGGCATGCCTTCCCCCTGTTTCCACCAGTGTCAGCTAGGCGTGCTGCCCCTCGGAACAGGGAATGATCTGGCCCGTGTTCTCGGCTGGGGTTCTGCCTGTGATGATGATACCCAGCTCCCTCAGATCCTGGCAAAGCTGGAGAGGGCCAGTACTAAGATGCTGGACAGGTGAGTGGGACATCCAGCATGTGGGAATGGCAGCTGGGCCAAGAAACACTGGTTGCTGTGACCAGGTTTCTTAGTCTGAGAACAGTGAGGAGTAGGACCATGGCCTTCTCACATGACTTATAGAAGTTGGGCCTGCTGATGGTCTTTTTAAATAATAGATTCTGAAAAGGACAAAAGCAAACAAAGCAGAAAACATGCCTTAACCTTCTCGGCCGTCTCTTGAGGTCACTCCTGCATCCATCAGGTTTGCAGAGAAGGTGACTACAGTCTGAATTTGTTTCAGGGTCTAGTAATGATCTGAAAAATGTTCTTCATTACATATTTGAGCAGTCCCATTTTCCAATTTTTCTGTTCCCAGAATGAATATGGGTAGTTATCCTTTAGAGCAATTTTTTTCCCCCTGGTGAAAGTGCTCCTTGGTGCTCAGGATTTAGGAGCTGATTGCCAGCATGACTTTGATATGCCTCCCATTTGGGCCCCTCTTAGTGAGGAGATCTGTCTGTCAGCTGTTGTGAGATGCTTGTCTCCTTTAGGCACACCAAGCAGTGTGAAGCTCTTGAAACTGTCCGATGGCACAGTGGGAAATGTTGCCAGTCTCTTCCGACACAGCTGTGGTGACCTCTGCTTTGTAAGGATGAGACATTACTCTCAGACAAGTGAAGAGCTAAATAACAGCTCCATAGTTAAGACAGAGCTTAAAAATAAAGCCAGACTACAAGTGGCATAGTCCACCTGCACTCCTGGCATTTGGCAGGTGGAGGCAGGGGGCCAGGTCATTCTGTCCCAACTATAGTGAGTTCAGTTGAGTTCAAGGTTAATCTGGGTCACACTAGCCCTGATCTCAAAAAAAAAAAAAAAAGGCCAGAAAAGTCAGAGTAGTAATAAGATCAAGGCACAGACCACAACTTTGGAGCAATGAGGGGTTGGCTCTGTAGACGGGGGTCCTCAGATCCCTGAGTGCTGGTGGATAGCCTGCAGCTGAGCTGACTTTGGACCTGTGCAGGTGGAGTGTCATGGCGTATGAGACCAAGCTCCCTCGGCAGGTCTCCTCCTCCACGGTCACTGAGGACTTCAGCGAGGACTCAGAGGTACTACCACCTGCTTCATCTTGCTCTCTCTGTCGTAGTGCTGGGCATGGCACTTAGGATCTTACACTTAACACTGACCTGTGCCCCAGCCCACTACCTGCTATTTAAGCGCCGCATGTGATCTTCATGTACTCAGCCTTCTGACTACATCCCTGCCCCTTGTGTGGTCCTGAAGGAGTGCAACAAGAAATTTGGGCTGAGCTTAGGCCAAGCAGGCTCAAGCCTATGGCTTCATGACCATTTGGGGGTTTCTTCTTAAGTTGTCCCTAGGATTTGAGGGGCTGCCTAATGCCTAATCCCATGTCTTATCCTCCTGACTGTAGCTCAACACCTGTTGTACTCTGCTGTCTTCCTGCACAGCCCCCTCCTGTCTGCTCCCAGAAGTCCCCATGCTTGTCTTTTGTCCGCCTCTCCTTCTCAGCAACTGTCTGCTGCTCTTGCAGTTAAGTCACACACAGTGCTTCAGTGCCAGTTCTTTGTGCTGAGCAGTGGCCACTCCACGGATGCAGCCCTGAGCTTCTGAAGGGCTTTTGTCTTTATGCCCTGACTGCAGTGCTGGGTACATGCTATGTTGGTCCTCCTAGGTGACTGGTCTGCCTGTCAGGCAAGGGGTCAAAGGCAGCAGCAGTTATCAGCAAAGCCAGTCCTGCTTTGCATGGCTTCACAGGTGGAAAATGGTCTGTGCTTTTGTTTTGAGAAGAATATTTGTGCAGAGCCTAAGATGTGTTTAGGACAACCTCTGAGACTCTGACACAGTTGGTCTCTTTTTGGCCTGTGGGTTGGCCATGGGGAGGGCAGACAGTGGAGCTGTCCTGTTGGTGGGTAGAGCTGAGGGAGGCTCCTTTACACCTCCTTGGCAGAGTTCCTGGTGAGGTAGAAGGGAGCTCATTCTGCCTGGCTGATGAGAGAGCTAGCTGACCACTAGTATATCACTGAAGATGGGTTACACACTTCCAGGCTTGTCTTGCAGCCCTGATTGAAGAGGCGTGGACTGTCTGTTGGCTCTGACAGGTTTTGTTTTGTTCACTCATTGTTTTAGTCTATCCATAGGTTGTTGAAGCTTTTGACCTTGTTCCCATAGCAGTGGACAGCCCTGATAGTGTTTGGAGATGGACTGTTCTGTTAGAGGATGAACCAATGATGTTCTGTTGGGGGTCTGAGAAAACCCCCAAGTTGGATACTAATGGCACTGATAGTTGATTGTGAGGCTAATGGCCCCTGTTTTGGTATGATATAGGTGCAGCAAATTCTCTTCTATGAAGACTCGGTTGCGGCTCATCTTTCTAAAATCTTGACTTCAGACCAACATTCAGTGGTGATCTCATCAGCCAAGTGAGTGACAGGACTTCAGGGTTTCTAAGAGGCAGCAAGTGTGCTACCCTGGTTCCTAGCCCAGCTGCCTTCTGTTTCCTACAGAGTGCTCTGTGAGACAGTGAAGGACTTTGTGGCTCGGGTGGGCAAGGCCTATGAGAAGACAACAGAGAGCTCACAGGAGTCGGAGGTCATGGCCAAGAAGGTGGGTTCCTGGGCTCAGGGTAGGTGGGGCAGCAGGTACAGAGAGCTTGCTCTCCATGCCACTTTTTCTTTCATCTAGTGCTCTGTCTTGAAAGAGAAGCTGGACTCTCTTCTCAAGACCTTGGATGATGAGTCTCAGGCTTCATCCTCTCTGTCCAACCCACCTCCCACCATTGCTGAGGAGGCTGAGGATGGAGACGGATCAGGAAACATCTGTACCTCTTCTGGGGATCGTCTGGTGGGCTCAGCATGTCCCTCCCGGCCACAGATCTTCCGGCCTCGGGAGCAGCTAATGCTGAGAGCTAACAGCCTGAAGAAAGCAATTCGTCAGATTATAGAGCACACAGAAAAAGGTAAGGGGTTTCTTGGTCACCAGGTGGCACCAGAATTCCCATGTTCCATGGATGTAGTAATAGACCAAGAGCAGCACTGTGAAAGTCATACTTGGCTCAAGCAAGGACTTTCTCACCTCCATTGTTACATAGGATGTATGTAACCCTACCGACATCCAACCCTCCTATCTTCTCTCCCTGCCCTCAGAAAACACTTCACACCATGCTCCTCTCCTGCTGTTACTCTGTGCAGATCTACCTCTTCTCACTTCAGACCCTGCGGTCACACTCTGCCTGGACACTGGCATGGGCACGCCACCCACTCTCCTGCTAGGCCCCCATGTTACTTTCTTCCTCTCTACGTCTTCCTGTTTCAGAGTCCTTCTCCCTAGCCTGTTAGCTGGAGTGTGCAAGTACTAGTACACTAACTGAGCTAGGACCCTGGACTAAAGTGTGGTGTGGTGAGGATTTGGGGTCTGAGAAGAGTCTAAAGCTTCCTTAGCTCTCTACTGGTGCAGTCTTAACAAGAATGTTCTTTTTCTTTCTTTCTTTTTTTTTTTTAACCAGCGGTGGATGAGCAGAATGCCCAGACCCAGACCCAGCAGGGTTTTGTCCTGGGCCTCTCTGAATCCGAAGAGAAGAAGGACCTGAAAATTGACAATAGGGTGTGCCCAACATCTGCCCATAGTGAGAGCTGTGTGGTTGCCAAGGGGAGGAGTGCCCGCAAAGGTATGGCCAGGCTTTGGATTGGGGGGTACTTAGTGAGCTTGTCAGGGACACCTTAGGGTGCTTTTTCTCTTTGCTCTGGCTATTTGATTAAACTCCTATATCTGTATCACCTTCATGCCACTGAGATTTGTTTAGTAGAGGCATGTGCACTGTATCACCTGTAGGAAACAGGGCCTTTCCTGCTGAGGAGCATCCCTGTTCTCCCTGCCTTATGACTGCTCATAAGTGTCTAGCAAAACTGAGACCTTGATTCCTCTCCGAATTGACCCCAGCAAAGGTCTTCAAAAGGAAGGGGTTCTTTCCTTCAGCCTGTCCTGGCACCTTAGCAGAGGGACGGGGGCTCTTCTAGAGTAGACATAGTATTAATTAGATCAGAACTCTTTGCCTTCTGTACCCTAACTGTGATTAGGGATCAGCCCTCTCTGTCCTCACACTGCTGCCTAGGTCTGTGTCTCTTCAAGATGAATCCAGGCCCACAGTATATGTGCGAGTATCTCTTCCTTTACCTCTACTCAGGGACTCTTCATTTCACATACTTACTACTGGCTGATGAGTGTAACTCTCCTTCATTCCCACAGCCCTCCTGTCCATTTTGTTGTGAGTCCTTTCAGCTCTGTTCTACTTTGGACAGTGTCAAGTATATTGTCCTGTTTTACAGCATCCAGAGCCCCTTGTGAAAAGCTGATGAGCAAAGGTCTGTCCCTTGGTAGTTCTGCCTCGCTCCCTCCCCAGACAGGAAGCCGGGATGGTCTGCCTGCTCTGAACACGAAGATCCTATATCCAAGTGAGTAAGCCACTCCTCCCTGGAGGTCTCAGGTTGGGATGGGGTACTAATGAGGCTAGAGATGCTTGCTGGCCTTGGCTGACCAGGCTCGTGGCATCCTGGGTCTTAGAATGAATAATACTGTTGACATCCTTGGAAAGCTTGTCGGCCCATGGAAACATGGACAGAACTCTGTAGTTTAATTTATGTGACTGTATGAAAAGTACCTTTTTGTTTAATTAGTTTTTTTTTTTTTATTCTTTAGCAACTTCATACATGTTTATAATATATTTTGATCATATCTACCCCCAACACTCCCTTCCAGATCACTGCTATGGGCCTCTATTCTAATGTATTCTCTGTACTTTATGTCCTTTTCTTAATTTTTTTAAAAAAAGTTATAACCCTCTGAGTCTAATTAGTGTGTGTAAGTATGGCCACCCACTGCAACATGGGCAACCCATCACTAGCCACTTTCTCTTCCCTAAAAGCTATCAGCTAGGCCCAAGGCTTCAGAACCCTCCCCCTATTTATTCGTGAATTTTGACTGGCTTGATGTTGTGCAGTAATCAGTGCTGCTCTGAGTTTATGAGTGCAGTAGCTATGTTATGTTGGAGATAGTATTTCACAGCTTTCTGGCTGTTTCACTCTTTTTTTTTTTTTTCTGGTCCTGTCTTGTTTTCCTCAATGTTTAAGGAGCCTTTGAAGGGACTGATACAGTTGTCCCCCTTAGGGCCGAGCACTCGATACTCATTCATTTTCAGCACTTTGACCAATGAGAGGATCTATACATTAACCACTGCTCATTGGAGAAATAAGCTTCTGTGACCAATGTGGAGTTTAGCACTAGTCTTTATGTAGAAACAAATATTTAGAGTGCAGTTTGATATCATGATTTTTTTTAGCAAAATAATAATCACAACAACAACAACAGCAGCAGCAGTTTTTCTCTTATGACCTATGTTCTTCCCAGTCATGGACTATTGGACAGTTTTACAGTATTAGGCATGAATCCCCTATCTTATAGTAAAGACCACAAGTCCAGGTAGAAAGTGGTTAGTTACCCCGTAACAGTCATGTCAGTATTACACCAGTGGCCACTTCTTAGAGCATGAAAGGTCCATTGCTGGGTAAGCCCATTGATATTTTTCCCCCAGCAGCCCACAGAGCACATTGTAGCTCTATGAAAGCTAGCCAGGTGGGCGAGAGTTTCCTAGTTAGTTCCAGATTGATTTCTCTCTGTCCTGAAACCTAAGTTGTGCCATGTCTTTTGCAAGAGAGTTGTATTATGTAGTTTTGGTGGGTAAACCAAGAGCAATAGCCCATGTTTGTTTGGGAGCTATTAGGCTCTCCCTTGACCAATAACTTATATGGTAATATCCTAAGCCTGGAGAGGTACTTGTTTGAATAAAAGGTATTAGTGCTCAAATGTCCAGGTAGCCCAAGAAGACAGTTTTTAGGTGTCTTCTGGGTGTTAAATTCTACTGTCCAATATAACCTACTTTTGTTCCTTAAATATGGGATGGTATTGGTGATTTTGAATTGTTAGTCAAATTGGAACACTTGTTCATAATGTTGTCCTGTAAGATGTGTGGCAACAACCTTAGAGATCTGTCTTGTTCTGTCTAAAGTCCCTGGCTAGTACCTTCTTCATCTTCCTTTGCAGGTGTTCGGGCAGGGATGTCTGGCTCCTTGCCAGGGGGCTCAGTCATCAGTCGCTTGCTAATTAATGCTGATCCCTTTAATGCTGAACCTGAAAACCTGTGAGTATGAGGCAATACCAATGGGATATTTTGTTAGGATGCAGAGTGCAGAGGTCTGATTCAGAATCAGTCAGAGCCATCAGTGGACAGCTGAGTGGCAGGCTCTTTTTCAGCTATTCTTGGATGAAGAAAACTTGGAGTCTTGGAAGTATGCCTGAGAGCCTTCCCTGTAGGCTACTATAGGAAAGCAGAGGACAGACCTGTTATTGTCCTGTCATAGTCCCGGTGACAGGCCAGATCATTGTTGACTATGCTGACTCTTACTCATTACATTGTTTTTCCTTGTTTTCACATGGTGTCTGCCATCCCTTCAGTGATGTAGGTTCTAGCATTCCTGGACTGAAAGATTCTCCAGTTGGTTGTTCCCTGGGTCTTAGGGTTCCCGTAGACAGTGTCTTACTTTGAGGATTTTAGAAAGTCTGGTTGTTGCTGTGTTCCAGTGGGGTTGTGACCTCTTGTGCTATGATCTAAGGCCTCAAGGACATCTGCATAGTGGTTTAATGAATTCTTTGTGTATATTAGAGCTCACTTTAGATGGTATTTCTTACACCAAAGAAGACAGTATTCTAGTCATTTTCTTTTTCTGCTGCTGATGGTAGCCTGTGGGCAGCTAGAGTTTGGTAGCAGCTTGCTATAAGTTGCCTATTCTTACTCTCTGGTGTGGTAATGAGGTACTTGTGTGGTTTACAGAGGCCCTGTTTTGGGAAGGTGGCTCTTCAGTCTCCAACCTGGTGGTACATGGGTCTCTGCTTCTGGATTGGTCTTGTGCTCAGACCCTGATGGTTTTTCTCAGTAGGGCAAGAGCTATAGTCCTTCTGGGAACAACACTTGTGGGGCCCTGAATCAGGAAACTTCCTTTGTTTACTTTGATGTCACGGAAGGCCCCATCTGTGGCTAAGCCTGTTTTTTTTTTTTTTCCCTCTGTCAGGGATAGCTACTTCCTTCTTGGATCCTTGCACCCTCTTTTCTGCATTATTATTTTTTTTTTCTTTCCTAGGACCTATACATACTCTTTATCGTGTTCTTTAGCTATAGTTTAGCCCTAGAACTTTTCTGAGGAAGGCATTTGAATTAGATGTATGATCAGAAAGGACTCTTGCTCTAGAGCTTGGTTCTTACTACACTGCAAGAAACTTAAGCTAAAATGTGTTAGAATTCTAGTGCAAGGTTTGTGGAGTCCCTGTCTTTGTCCACTTTGACCACCTTCTCACAGTGTCTCCCTCCCATGGGACTGGGGAGGGTATGGGGTAGGACACAGCTATAGCTCTGGAGGAGTGGGTAAGTGCAAAGACGAGTCACTAGCAGTGCTCTGGGGAAAGGAGGCTTTTGGCATTGGTATAGGAGTTTTCAGTTACTGCCCTTTTTACTTAAGAGACTGGTTGGATGTTACAGGGATGTTAGAGAAGTATGCCATAAAGACCTCTGGGAAACAGGCTGGTGGTGCCTCAGAAAGACAAGTCAGAGGCTCTGGTGTCCCAGTGGTTCTGCCCATGGTATAAACTAACGATTTTAAAACACATGTCTACAGCAATACGGGCACTAGTGTGTGCAAGTCATCACTAAAACACAAATCAATCTGAATGTTCATCAGTTAATGATAAGAATGTTATGTGGCCACATAATGGAAGATTGCTTTGCAACAAAGATAAACAGTGGGTAAGGGAAAGGAGCCAGATACACAGGTCACACTGTCTCATTCCATTTATTTGACAGGTCCTGGATAGGTACAGCCAGAGGATCAGTGGATTTCAGGGCCAGAACCATCAGTGAGGAAGTAGTAGCCAGTGCAAGTAATGAAATTGATTGTAGAGATGAAAGGACTCCGAATGTACTAAAAACTGTTGAATCATGTACTTCAAAGTGGTAGTGAAATAGTTTGTGAATTACATCTCAGTAGTGTTCTTACCAAAACAAATGCCGAATCAGTGCCCTGGATTAAAAATCTAAAACACAGGAAAATAAAACAAAACAAAAAACCCACGTGAAAACAACAACAAAAACATGGAAAAAGTCATGATTTTTGTTCTGTGGGAGAAATGGTAGGGGGTCAATCATGGAGGAACCTGTCAGGTAGAACTGTTGTGAGACTTTAAACTCACCTTTGCAGAGAATACTACACAGAGAAGTGTGTCATGAACAACTATTTTGGTATCGGCTTGGACGCAAAGATATCTCTGGACTTTAACAACAAGCGTGATGAACACCCAGAGAAATGCAGGTAGGTTGTCAGTAGAGGTGTGGAAAGCAGACAGCCAAGAAGCCAGAAGGGGAAGGGCTCCACCCGTGGGGTTGGCCAGCTTGGGCAGACTGGACATAAGGAAGCCAGTGATGTGAATGAGTAGAATGGGCTGTCACTTACCAGCATCAAAGTCTACAGTATGTTGAAGGAAGGTGATAGGAGTGTGCTGCAAGGCCACCATCCCAGCACTGTTTGTAGGGAGAACTCTGTTAATCCACAAACGGCCTAGCCCCCTCCCAGTTGTCATCCAGGCATGGAGCATATAGGGGCTTGGGGATTATTTTCTCTTGTGTTTTTCTGTGTTTTCCAAATGCTCTCTGGAAGCACAGATTTATTTACTTGTTTGAGTGGGTACAGATGAGGCACATGCCATAGTGCACATGTAGAGGTCAGCAGACCATCTTAGGTGTCAAGTGGTCCTTGCTTTCCATCTTGTTTTGAAACAGTCTTTTGTATGAGCCACTGTGTACCCAGCTGGCTGGTCCATGGGGTTCTGGGGATTCTCCTGCTCTGCTTCCCATCAAGCCATGGTACCCTGGGATTACAGACACACCCCATTGCCATCCAGTTGTATGTGGGGTCTGGTGATTCAAACCCCAGTCCTCATGCTTGCATAGCAAGCCCTTTATCCGTCTCCCCAGCATAATTTTATAGCCACAAGTCACGATATATAATATTTTTGGGAGTTACTTACTTGCCTCTAAGGGTGTAATTACTTTCTTGGCAGAGTGTCAGTTAAAGCATACTTTCTCATTGGTAAATTAACTCTTCTTGCATGTCTGAGAAGCCCAGACTGTCTTGTTCCAGTGTTGTGTTGTACACAGTTACTGAGTCCTCAAGCTTCATAGCAGCAACTTTGGTTACTATAAGAGAAGCCCTGCCCAAGATGGCACTTCTTTTTTCCAGGAGCCGGACTAAGAACATGATGTGGTATGGTGTCCTTGGCACCAAAGAGCTGCTGCACAGAACCTACAGGAACCTGGAGCAAAAGGTTCTGCTGGAGGTGAGTGGTAGCCTCCTGGTCTGGTAGGTGATCTCCCATCCTTGGCTATAGATCATTCCTGCCTAGAGAACCTGGGAGGCCATCTTGTCCCAGGCCTCCAGCATAAATCTAGTTGGTGCTGGGAGGGACTGGTACATGCTGAGCATTGCTCTTTTCTCTCCATTTTCCTTTTTGTGGCTCAGTGTGATGGGCGTCCAATTCCCCTCCCGAGTCTTCAGGGAATTGCTGTCCTCAACATTCCCAGCTATGCCGGAGGGACCAACTTCTGGGGGGGCACCAAGGAAGATGATGTACGTATGGGGTTTGTGGTGGGTGGGCTGGGCTTAGCAAGGTCAGTAAGGTGTATATGGAATATCTCCCTGATCCTGGCAGTGGGCATGGAGGATGACCAGCTAGACAGGCACCCTCACCAATTGGCGTGCTGTCTAGAAGTCAAGTCTAGCACATGATCAAATGAGGAGCCACTGAGACTTGAAGAACAGAGGCTGGCCAAGTTGGCAGGCACCAGATGGGGAGTACCCTCTGTTGGCAGAAGAAACAAGATGTGGAAGCTCAGAAGCAAGCCAGGGCAGAGTGCACAGAGAAAGGTTCCCTAACTGCAGTGTGAAATAGTGCATGGAGGAGGGAGGTGACTGTAGGGCCTGCATTGCATGGGCCTATAGAAGACAAGGGCAGGAGTCTAGAATTCATGCCAACAACATAGGAAGATATTGACAGGCAGGGTTTGCATGTAACTAAAAACAAAACCAACATAACAGCTAGTGCTTACCGCAGACTTATACGTGGGCCACTGTTGTAAGCACCTGGCATCTGTTAGCGCGTTCACTTTAGTACCTCACCCTAAGGAGCAAGCAGCATTGTCTCCCTCTGAAGGAAGAAGGGCACAAATAATTTGTCTGAAGTCTCATGTCTAATAAGTAGCAAGACAGCTAGTCCTAGGCATTGGGCTGCTGGGTAAGATACCCTACCCCCTACTACATTTACCATTATCATTGTACCATGAGTGGGTGTGGGCCTGTCTGCCTCATCAGAACCTCCAGAGCGGGAAGCAGAGCAAGTGGGAGACATGTTTCGGGAAGCAGGGCAGACAGCTTTCATGCTGGCCCTTTCAGACTTTTGCAGCTCCATCATTCGATGATAAGATTCTGGAGGTGGTCGCTGTGTTCGGCAGCATGCAGATGGCTGTGTCTCGTGTAATTAAACTACAGCATCATCGGATTGCCCAGGTACTGGCCATGCTGCTCCAGGCGTCTACCCCACCCCCTTCTAGGGCTCATTCCTGTTGGGAGAGGCAGGGACTGGCCTGGGGCTCCTGGATTTGCTCACAGTACATACCCAAGGAAATGAGGTGCCTACCTAAGACCTCAAGGCAGCCGCATTCTGCCTCCCTCTCCCGCTAAGAGCTCCAAGCTTTGTTGAGGTAGAAAAGATCCAGCTGAGGTTAGTCTGCTGTGGAAACAGTGCACTGTGGGCATGGAGTCGTCTGTGGCAGTGAGTGAGACCACCAAGGCCTGGCAGACAACTCTGAGGCTAGCCAGAGAGGGCAGGTAGGGAAGGGCTCCTGGTTTTAATTTTGACAGCACTGATGAGCTGGTACAGGTCCACCCACCCCCTGGTGGGGGTCAGGGAGGGAGTGACTATACACACAGTGCAGTGCTGATAAAATCTATTGGCACCCAACAGTCAGCTATTTAAAGCTTACCTTTTTGTTCTTGGGCACATTTTTATATAAAGGAGTTGCAGAGCTTTATCATCTGCTGTTGGACTCTGCTCTGCCCTGGAGATGTTTACATCTGACAGGGATTATGACTCTTGACTCCTTTAGACTATCTGCACGCCGAGATCTTACATGTCTCCCTTTGCCAGATGTCTGGGGAGGGAACAGTGGGGCAGGTGGGACAACAGTGCAGAGGGTAGGAAAGGGCCGAGTAAATGGTTGTGGGCAGGGGTGGGAGGGCCGACACTCAGAGCAGCAAGGCCTGGAGGTGCTTTAAATCCCCTGGCGCCAAAATAACAGTATGACATCTGCTCAGTGTCGCACAGTGAAGATCTCCATCCTGGGGGACGAGGGTGTGCCTGTGCAGGTGGATGGAGAAGCCTGGATCCAGCCACCCGGGTACATTCGGATTGTGCATAAGAACAGGGCACAGACGCTGACCAGAGACAGGGTAAGAGCAATTGCCCATGGGGCTGGTGGGGTCTGGGATGCCAGTGCTTACTCATGGCCTCACTTGTACATTCATAAGAGAGGCAAAAGTGTTTCATGGTTTGCTCTTGGAGTTTTCTTCATGGTATAGAGATTAGAGTACATGGTGGTTACCCTATAGTGTCAGTAATCCAGAGTCAGGGGGCCAGCTAAGGTTATATAGGGAGACATGTTCCAAAAGACAGAAAGATTAAGCTTCCTATACATAGCTGTTACCTTGCTGAACCCCTGGCGTGCGTGTTGTGGGCAGATGTCTGCCTACCCTCTGGAGGGCACAGGACGAAGTCTGACTCTGGGTTCTCATGTCTTAGGCCTTTGAGAACACACTGAAGTCTTGGGAAGACAAACAGAAGTGTGAGCTGCCCCGCCCACCATCCTTTTCTCTGCACCCTGAGATCCTGTCTGAGGAGGAAGCTACCCAGATGGACCAGTTTGGACAGGCAGCAGGTGGCCTCATTCACAGGTAGGCTTTGTAGTGTTTCTTGAGGCCTTGAAGGCCTGTGGGGCCTGAGTCTGACTTCCCCTGGCTTAGTTTATTATTCAGGTATGCACAGTGAAAACTTAAGATCCATAGGGATTTTTGAGCCACTAAAGCTTTAAATCCCATGTGGGGCGCCTGAGAAAGGCCACAGGCTTCCCTGGAGAGTAGTGTGTACCCTGTTCTGGTATTTATACAGGAAAACCCAACAGGCTTTTTCTTGTTTTAGTTGTCCTTTACAAGTGGTTTGTAGAGCTACTGTTGCGTTTTGGCATTGCTTCTCCCTGCTCACCTGGGCTCTTCAGAAGTTTTTGTCCTTTCAACAGCGTGGCCTCTCTCAGCTCCCTTGTCAAGCTGCAAAGCAGTCAGTGCCCTTGGTTGTCCATTTCTTGTTTCTCTTGGGCTTTTTCTTTGGCTCTGGCTACGGATGCTGTGTGTATCCTTTCCGGACATGTTTGCTTTGCTGTGGTTTCAGGCTGCTTAGCAGGCCACTTTCTCTTTGGTCTTTGAGGACAACTCTAGGCAGTTCTGTCTCCATACCGTTGTCTCTCCTTGACAAGCAGCTGATACTGGTACAACCCCATTCTGCACTGCTCCATGTCAGTTGTGTTTATCTAGCTCCTTGCTTTATAAGGACATGGCCCTATCACTTTGTAGTCCCTGGTATACCGCCTAAGGAAGCCTGCCAGGAAGGTGTGCTTACTAGATCTTCCTTCTGAGAGCCATCAGTAGTTCCCTGCATCCCCCAGTATTAACAAGTTGCTCCCAAGCTTTTCTCCTGGCATGCCCTGCCATCCCACATCACCTCACCCAGCTTCTCTGAGATAACCTCTGGTTGGCTCTTGGTCTTGCCCAGGCTGGTCTGGCTCAGAGCTGACCATCACACTAGGTTTCCCTGTCAGAGGTGGGTCTAACTTTAGGTTGCAGAATGGTGTGGACTGGTGCAGCATCTTGATGTCCAGCCTGCATGCAAAGCTGCTTGCTTACTTTTCATTTTATGAGAGGCTTCATTATATACATTTTCCTCTCTGGAAAAGCAGGATTTGGTGTCAGATTTTCCACATAAGTCTACCATTTGTTGATGTCGGGATGTGATATGCCAGAGGCTGTGACTGAGAAGTCATCATGGCTAAGCCAATGTCTCCCCTGGCGTGTCAGACTATCCCCTGTGGATGTGTCCTTTAGGTGTGTTCATAAGCAGGGTGTAAGGCCTAACATGTACCTCTTTCCATCAGCATTCGGGAAATAGCGCAGTCCCACAGAGACATGGAACAGGAACTTGCACACGCTGTCAATGCCAGCTCCAAAGCCATGGAGCGAGTATACGGCAAGTCCAGAACTACAGAGGTATTTGGTCTTTTTGGGTCTGGCTCCTTCCCTCCTTTGCAGCTCTTGTTCTTTCATATGGATGCATCTATTCTTCTCAGGGATTGAACTACAGCTTTGTTCTGGAGATGGTGAATAACATCAGAGTGCTGCGCAGTGAGACAGAGCTGTTGCTGGCTGGCAAGATGGCCCTGGTGAGCAGATAAGTGCCAGGAGGGCGCTGGCTATATGTGACATGATCCTTGTCACCAGGGTGCTAGACACTGTAGGGTAGCAGTTTTCAGTCCAGAATCCTGAGCCTGAAGAAGGGGCCTCAAAAACCATCTGTGTGGCCATTGGGTTGTAGCCACATTCCTTGGCAGCATCTCAGCCAGCCAGTGTGTTCTCCATGTGGTGGACAAAACATGTTTCTGTTGTCTTCCTGTGGCTAGGGGCCAGTCACACCATGAGGTGTGTCTCCTCTCAGCATGTGAACTTGGCTGCTGAGTTAACCTTGGGTCCACTGGGTGGGAGGTGGGGCTGTTGCCAAGCTCTAGGAGCTTGCTCTGATGGCTGCCTACTAGCCTGAGTATGACATGGAGACCCCCAGACTAGTGTCCCACTCACCACTCCAAAGCGGTGCTGTCCTGAATGCTCTAGCTGCTGAGCTAGTTGGCACCCATACTTGTGCAGGAGGAGCATGGCCTGCCTGCCTAGTGGCAGAACCCAAGGGGACTGCAGCTGGCCAGGTGCCAGGGCTGCTGCATGTGGCTTCCCTAAGCCAGGGCAGAGGCCCATCCATCTTTACCTGTTCCCTAAGGAAGGGATGTTCTGGGCTCAGGCCTTACCTGTAACTTCAGCTCTGCTTAAGTTTTTGCAGTGACTCATAAGGATCTTGATCTAAACCTTACCCACCTGGCTTGGCTGGTCCAGGCTTGCTGTGGTTAATATCTTCATTTCTCTCTTCCTTCCTTTGGAGCAGCAGTTGGATCCCCCTCAGAAGGAACGGCTTGGGGCTGCCCTAGTTGAGATGGACCAGCAGCTTAGGAAGCTGACAGACACTCCCTGGCTTTGCCAGCCCACGGAGCCTGGTGAGGAAGAGGTACGTGGGTTATGACATTAGTCCCTGTGTGCAATGTAGTCCTTGAGGCTTGGGAATTGAGGCAGCTTTGGACTGGAGTCCTTGGTGTGCCTTCTAGAGACTTCTCTATTAAAATGGTCCTCTAGGCAGGGAGAAATTTAGGCATGGAGGATGGAGTTGAGGATTGGGAATGAAAAGTGACCCTTGAAAAATGGGTCCTCACTGCCTCTGAAGTAGACATGTCTAGGGGTGGGAGTAGGGAACAGGGTGAGCAGCTGGTAAGAGGTGAAGCTGTGGTTAGATAAATTGCAGCTTCTTGGAGGTTATTGACAGACACCGAGCTGGTGTTTCTATTCCCCTTTCACAGTTTTTATCTACAGGTTCTTAAGAGATTCCTACTTAGTGTGTATCTAGTAGTTTGGTAGACAGGGATCTGGGGCATACTGTGCCTGAATAAAATCTACCTACAGCAGGAGAGGAAGCTGAAGGAGACATAACAGGGAAACATATGGCAAGGAAAAGCCCTAGGCTGTCTATGGTTTCTGGTGTCTTAGAGATGAAACAGAAGGGGCCAAAAGAAAAGGTCTTCTTGGCTTCCTATAACACAGGAGACCATGTCCTCTTTAACATAGTTAAGGAGATAAATGATACAGCACCCCTGCCTAGCTTAGTCTGTTGGAACCGTTGCCAGCAGTATATCAAACTAAGAATGGGGATGTTGGGGCTGGAGACATGGCTTAGATGCCTTTCCAGAGGATCTGAGTTTGGTTCCCAATACCTACATCAGGCTGTTCACAACTCCACTTCCATGGGATCCAGTGCCCCCATTTCTGTCCTTCCTGGGCACCTATACATACATGACCTACACACATATATAAATAACGTAACCATGTTTAAGAGATACCCAAACAGATGTAAAAGAACAAATGAGAGAATAAAACATTTAATGAACAAAGTATCTCTTTCTATCTACTCCAACCCCAAGTATAGATTAGATCTTGGCAAATGAGTTTCTGATTCTCAGTGTTTCTTATTCTCTCCAACAGAATGTGATGCTGGATCTTAGTAAACGCAGCCGCAGTGGTAAATTCCGCCTTGTGACCAAGTTTAAAAAGGAGAAAAACAATAAGAACAAAGAAGTTCACAGTAGCCTAGGAGGCCCTGGTATCACACCCTCTCCTGTCTTTCTCTGGCTGTCAATGCCAGCTATCCTGGCCTGGTTCTCCTGTTCTCTGCTTTTCCCTCAGCATTGAGGCTCTTCCTTTTGGTCCTTGTGCTAGGATTCCTATGGCTGTACTAGTCTGTCTTACAGTTGAAAGACCATACTTTGCTTGCTTCCTCTCTGTCTGGGTACTGACTGATGTCATACTCTGCACCGTCTGTGGGGTGATGGGCAACTGAGCTGACCTGCCTACCCTAAATTTGGAAGCTTGAGGTGGGGAGGACGACAATAGGATTGACGAGACAAACTTGGGAGACACAAAACTCTGAATTCAAGACCGTGCTGGGGTCCTCTGTGCCTGCTTCCTCTGGCAGGCCATTGATTACGCTTCGACTCACTGATCAAGGTTCTTAAGCCTGACACTTCAGGCCACCAGTGATTGTGGGTGAAGAAATCAATAGAAAATGGTGCTAAAAGTTTTTCCTCCTTTGGATCAGTAAATCAGGGCTTAAAATGTATCTCAGTGGTTGGCCCTGAGCACTGTCTGTGTCTGGCACCTTTGGGGACCAGGGCTGAATTTGGTGTGGCATCTGCTATACACAGGGCAGCTCCTGTTTTTGATTTTTCATCTTTGCATGTTTGTCTAGAATTGAGTTTATGTGAATGATGGTGGATCTGGCTCTGCATGGCCTGAGTCCCTGCATGTCTCTTTGTAGTACTCCAGCAGTGAGCTCCTCTGAAGCTGGAGGAAATGCTGGCTTTAGTCACAAAGGTGTTCCCTCTGGATTTGGTGGTGTGTAATTCCTCTGGGACACAGAGGTATCCAAAAGGCTGGTGACCGCCTGGCATGCTGGAGCACAGTGCTTGTGCCTGTGGCTGGGTGATGCCTTCTGGCTGTTGGGGACATCTTAGGTGCCACTGCTGGGATGTTTTGGTTGCTGGAGGCATCTTGGGTGTCACTGCTGGGTGTCTTGGTGGTGGCTGCAGCCTATCTGGTGCTGGGCTCTGGGCATTCACTGCACTCGTGCTTTTCCATCTCTGACAGTTCACCTCTGGGGGACAGAGGAGGTTGCTGCCTGGCTGGAGCACCTCAGTCTCTGTGAGTATAAGGACATCTTCACGCGGCACGACATCCGGGGCTCTGAGCTCCTGCACCTGGAGCGGAGGGACCTCAAGGTATTTCACAGGTGTCTTCCCAGAACCCACACCTGGGCCTTTACACACTCCTTTCAGCTATGTTCTCTTCCCTGACTTGTGTGCTAGCATCACTGGTTATCATACAGTTTTTCTTGGACATTTCTGTGTACCTCAGCATGACTATGGGCCTTGCTTTTACCAAGGATGACTCCCCGACACAGAAGAGCAAGGCCAGATGTGGACGTGTTGGGGAAGGGTTGCTTTTCTTAGCCACATTTAAGAAGGGGCTGTCCTAACATTAGAAACTAGGGGGTGCAGCCCTGTGGTCACAGGCTCAGCTCACAAGCTTTGTGGCTGGCAGGTCCCACGGTACTTACTCCACAGTGAGTGAAGATGGAAGAGTCTGCTTTCTCAGGCCTGCGCTCACAGGCAACCACGCAGCTTCTGGGCAGCTGCTGCCACTTCACCTCACAGGGAAAAGGGTCAGGTGGCTCATCCTCCCCTCCCTGTGCATGTGCGGTCAGGTCTGCACCCATTGCGCTTGACTCACAGAGCCAAGCCCTGGTCTGCTTGGCCATGTCTTCTGGGCATTGTTTCTGTTTGTGTTCCAGGAAGGCAAAGGGCCACTGGTAGCTCTCCCAAGGCCACCCACTTGCTGTCAGGCCTCTCCTCTTTGTCTGCTGACTGTCTTTGTAGGATGGAGGAACCATGTGTTGGGTGTCTGTATTGACTGACATTTGTGCTGATTCCTAATTTCATCTGTTGGTCATCTTCCTCATTTGAATTTGGAAAAAAAAAAAAAAAAAAAACCAACTCAAAAAAACCCCACAAATGAGATCGAGAAAGCTCGGTGGCAGCCATTTGTAGAGCCTCTCGCCAGAGCCCTCTTTTCCTGGTATCCATGTTGTCTGTTTTCTCTGTTGCAGGACCTTGGCGTGACGAAAGTGGGCCATATGAAGAGGATCCTTTGTGGGATCAAGGAGCTGAGCAGGAACTCCCCTGCCGCCGAGGCTTAGCCTCTGCATTCTCAGCCTGCATCCTCCGCTCCTCCAGAGACTGAGGCCCAGGGAGGACATTGCTACCACTCAGCCCCTGGCCTTTCTCATGGTGCTATTCCTTTTGTTAGTGACAGGAAGCCTGATGCCCATTGGTAATGCTTTGGAGTCTTGAACATACCAACAAGGCTACCTTTGAGAATACCTTTCCTGGTTGCAGTCACGTGGAGCAGACTGTGTCAGGCCCACTTGTGGCTCTTGCTGACCTGCCTGTGGGCCACATGGAATGTGGTAAATGAAGCCTGACCTCCCAGCACCTGGCACCCTGCAGACCCTTCTTACCTGGGCCACACGCTCAGATTGTCCTGTGTATTCCTTTTCTGTGTCCTTTATTGGATGCACTGAGCAGTACCATATCTGCCTCTGTGGGCTCTCAGAAGCAGATTTGGATCCAGCCTCAGTGGTCCTCACCAGAATGTTCTCTGTGCCTGATAGCCGCTCTGTGGTTCTTCACAGCAGCCCCGCAAAGGCCGCTCACTGCTACTTCCCCTTTTGTTCATGAGTTTGTTTTTTTTTTTTTTTTTTAAACAACTTGCTCACTTTCCCGGTTTGAAAGTGGCATGGCTGTGTTTCCAGGCTTGAAGAAGGTTTGGCCAGGTCTCAGGATACTTGGTTCTCCCCTCTCTTGTCCTCTGGACTGTGAGCATGTGGACAGCCCATGTGTCTTCTCAGGATGCTGCAGTCCAATCTGGGGCAGACAAGATGTGAGTTTACACTAGCTCAGCACTCCTGTGGAGACCAAACTTCCTGGGTGCTGGAAACAACATATGG
Source organism: Meriones unguiculatus (assembly GCF_030254825.1). Classification (NCBI taxonomy): domain Eukaryota; kingdom Metazoa; phylum Chordata; class Mammalia; order Rodentia; family Muridae; genus Meriones; species Meriones unguiculatus. Next base: position 73,245,097 of record NC_083362.1, read on the forward strand.
TACGGGAGAATGAATAATTGGCAGGGGCAGCGTGGGTCCATCTCAGGTGGCCCAGAGTTCTCATCTGCAGTGAGGCCTGTGTCCTAGGAAATGTCTGTGGAGACTCTTGACAATAATTCACATTGCTGCTGCCCTGCTACTATCTCATGAGCAGAACTGGCTCTGAGGAAGGAAGTGGCACTGTTGGAGCATCTGCCACCAAGTCCCAGACTACATCCTATGGGCACTTTCTGGGGGTGGGGGGGATGCCCTAGGCATTCACAGCCACTGACTTACCCTTTCACCCACTTTCAGAGATGCCAGTCCTCCACAGGGACTTGTGTAATAGCTGGAAAGAGATATAGCTCAGCCCTGGCAGGAGGACGGCTGCTGGATTGTGGTCCTTACCAGAGAGGACAGTGCTTGAACTCTGCCAATGCCTCCCTTTCTGATATGGGAAGGAAGTGCTGAGCTTAGACTCTGGTTGGGTCTGGAGCAGCCCTGTAGTCCTGCTGTGTTTTGTGCCCCAGGCCTAGAGTTCCATCCACTGCATATCAGATGTGGGCTGGGAGAATCTGCCCCATCTGTGGACTTGCAGCTTCCATGAAAGCAACCCTGAATGAAAACAGTTGTCACTCGTCATCTGGGGTTCTATTTCCCACTGAGAAGTCAATTTAGACTAGAATGTGGAGGCAGGGATCATCTAGTCTCAGACAGGTCACAGAGCCTGCACCAGCCCAGCTGAAACTTGGTAAGTACTAGAGGAGGAAAAGCAACTGAAGGTGACACTCAGGTCCTCCGTGACCTCTTAAAAGAAAGCTTTCCATTTGGATGAGAGGTGTTTAAGATCAGTGTTCTCAACCAAAAAGAGGTCCGGTCTGAGTGCTGGAGGGACCTGCCAGGTGGCCATAGATAGGCCTGCATTCCAGCTGTCTTCTGCCCATCACACCACCCTGTCCCAAGCACCATACCTGCAACCCCACAGCAATTCTTCAGAGTCCTGGAGCCCATAGTCCTGTCTAGAGAGGGAGAGAAGGAAGGATCCCTGGGGAATCAAGAGTTAAGGTTTTGTGCCTGCAGGTGGGGCGAATATAACCCCTCATATTTATAATTTTAATTTATAGTGACCACCTGGAGCAGATGCCTCTTGTTATGTACATAGTCTGCATCAGAGTTGTAAATAAGTTCTTCGTGTACAATAAAACAAGCCGGTTTTTGATCTTCCACAGTCAACGTTCCTCATTCCTGTGCTGACAGTTGAGAGCTGCTCTGAAGATAACAACTGTGAAGCAAAAAAGGGGGCTTTTTTGGGGGCTGTGAAGCAAAAAAGAGCCATGGTATTCTAGGGGGGAGGGGGGCAATGGATGGGCAGTTCAGCCAGCATAGCTCTGAGTTAGTCATTTAGCAACAACAGGTCAGGCTGTGGACAAGTCTCAACTGGTGCACTGCAGCTGCCATTCCTACTTGTTGACAAAGTGCAGAGAGTCACATTCGCATATTGATGTGTGGCTTGCTGAACTTAAAGAGGGAGCTCATGCTCCTGTAGGCAGTGTGAGGAGTCTGCCACTGCCGAGTTAAATCTGATGTAGAGGGAAGCTGGGAGCTATGAAACCAGTTTTAGATGGTCAGGAAATTCTTTGTACCTACTGCTCTGGCCCTGGCCAGATCTTATTCCCCATAATAGTAAACAGCTAGGCAACAGCCATTTTCTTCCAATATACTTTCCCAGGAGTCTCTGTTTATTTTAAGTCAAAATATACTTATTTCCAGAGCACTGTTTCTAATACAAGCCATGTTTGTTGAGTGTCTACAAGTTCCCTTCAAGCAGAACACAAAGCAGCCAGTTGCAGAACTGAGTAGAACTGCAACTTTAGAAATGGTTTATTTTTTTAAATAAAATCTTAGCTCCCTCCTCCCCCATTTAGCCTATTTATCCCCCAATTAAAAACAAAAGCTAACCAAATACAGAGGCCTGTCAACAGGCTTGGGCTGCAGCCACCACCTGAGGCATGTCTTTTGGCTTCTCCAGGTACTTAAGGGGGTGGCGGAGCCAGTGGCTTCCTCAAAGAAGAATGTCTGAACTAGTACCTCAGTACTGTACTGCTGGAAGCTGGGGTGAAAGGACAAACTAAGGAACTGTGTCAGTGACAGTACAAGAAACAGTAGCCAGGACCCAGAGGACTCAGTGGTAGTCAAGTAATGTTTACTGTTTGGGTCTTCCAGAACCCCTTGGTTTGTAGCTACAAGGACATGGCCTAAAGGTCACTAGTCCAACATCTTACCATACAAGTGCTTCAACAGAGAGGGCACCTAACAGGACACTGACACAGGCAAATGGTCTTGGGGAAGACAAAGGAAGAGCCATTGTGGTGTAGCCACAATGAAAACCATTTAGCCTGCAGGGGCCAGCTGAAGCCCAAGCCAGAGTTACTTTTTCCCTGTCTCCTGTCACTTTAGTTTGGTTACATGAAGACATGTAAGAGCTGATGAGAAACTGAGGCCCTGACAACTCCTAGGGTCCCAAACCTACCAGTTCAGTAGTGGGTGCTGTTTTGATAGTGTATTAGTTATAGTGCATAAATACAGACTCTCTTAAATCAGCTAGTTACCTGTGCTGACTGAGAAGGAAAAGTTCCCAGTTTGTCTAGAACAACTGGGAGCCTGGATTAGTTGTGTCAGGCTTCTGTGATGGCCCTGCGTCTTGCCAGGCTGCAGGTAGACAACACACCAAGGGCAAGTGAGCCTGAGCCATGGTTGCTATTCAACGGGCCTTTCTGCATAGCTGTCGTAAGTCCTACTTTGAACTTGGCCCAAGAGGAGGCACATGCAATAGTGAGGGCTGGACTGGGAATGAAGTCAGGACACACATACCCTTTCTTTGAGGCTTCAGTGAGGTGCCAGAACTAGATGACTGAGTGTGTGTCTTACCTGTCAGGTTTGTCCTCTTTGAGCAATTTGTCACTGTCCAGGAGTATACTGGAAAGAAGCCACTGGGCCAGGCATGGAAAATCTATTCTGCTTGGCACAGTATGGGCCTGCTCTGAGACTGCTATGTCACAGAGCTGGTGGTCAGGTGTATTTGGTTGGCCTTAGAAGTGTAATTTCTTTGCTTGTCACAAAGCTGAGGACTTGAAATCACTGGCTAGGGAGGCAACCAGCTTGTTCACCATAAACCCACAAGGTGGCTGTCACAGAACTGGCAGAACAGTTCTTTGTGGAACACAGTACATACTGCTACAGGGGCTATCTGAAGCTCGCGACACGGATGGACAGAGAAGCTTCTGGTCCCCGGGGCTGAGTGGACATCCCTGCATTGGAGAACACATCACTGTTGCTCTGTACACGTAGGGCTTCCCGGCTGTGGGAGACAAGAGGGTGTCACTGACAGTCATGGGTGAGGGGCTTATTTAGTTTTTTGGTTTAAGATTTATTTTTATGTATGTGAGCGCTTTGCCTGCATCCCTGGTACCCGTGGAGGTCAGAAGAGGGCAATGGATTCCCCGGAACAATATATGTATAAATGGTTGTGAACCACTGTGTGGGTGCTGGCTGGGAACTGAAGCTAGGTCCTCTGCAAAAACAGCAAGAGTCATCCTCTGTGCTTAGACTGTCTCCCAGATGATTTCCAGATACTAGGGCTAAAGGTAGAATAGGGTTTGAGTTGAACACGTATTTTAAAAGTGCCCATCTGAGGGCCCCAGTTAACTCTCCTGCAATCCCTGTGAGAAGGGGTTCCACACATCCTGGCTATATATTGTTACAGACTGCTGTGCACAATCATTTCACAGCAGAGTAACGTTTTCTCCACATTTTAAACTGAAAGTTAATATTCACAATGTACCCAAATCATACCCACACGCCTATATGACAGTTCAGGTGGCTCCTTTTTGCTCCCTCAGTGCCTGTTCCTTGGGAACCAGTCATCACTCTCATGACTTAGCAGACTAGTCTGATCACTGTGACTTCCAAACACAATCACGGTACTGTGGCTGCTGGGTCTGGCATTTACACTACACAATGCCCTCTGCAGATGACTTCCGTAAGACTGAGCTCAGGCCACTGTGCACTTCCTGAGTCTGCTAAAAATGAGTTCCTGAGGGTGCAACTCTGTGACAGAGTAGTGGGAAGCACCTCCAAAGTGGCATTCCAGCTCTATACTTGCCAGTATGCCACTGACCCAGGCACTGTCTTCTCACCAGGGTGGCATTTCAGTAGTAGTATGAACTGACATTTTGTTGATGAATGAATTTAGCTGAGCATTTTCTGTATTCTGACACGCTTCTTTTCTGTGAACTGTGTGCTCACAGTTTTTACCTATGTATTTTTATTAGCTTGTTGGCTTTTCTACTGGCAGGTACATGTACACCAGTAGCCGTATTTTTTGACTCGGCTGTTGTACTCAGAGACATGCTATACAGATAAACCACTATCTGTGCTACCAGCCACATATGGCAGCAGAGTGCCATGCTCCTGCCGTTAGTGATGGTCTGTCAGTGAAGAAGGGTAAGCATGCTCTCTGAGATGGTGTGCAGGTGACAGTGATATTGGTCCCTTATGAAGGTGAGTTCACAGTGAGCCCCTTTGGTAGCTTTTGGATCTGCAAGCCTATAACATTTTAAGTATCAACAACTAAGATGGAAGAAAGTGAGAAGCAGTGTAGTCTGGTGAGGACACAACCGTTCCAATAGCATACAAACGGTGAGGTGCTTGGCAGAACATAGGACGTGGTGGCAGCAATACCACTTCACAATGTTCCAGCTCTGCCTGCAGATGAAGATGACAGAGTCTGACCTGAAATGTTGGGTGACAACTAGGGCTCTGCAGAAGATCAGCTGAGATGTCTAAAAGGATAGTAAGAGTGCCAGGTCTTCATCCCTGGTGGCCTTGAGTGGGACATGGCCAAGCCTCAGACTTACCTTTTCTTTTTTCCCAGAGCGAGCTGCTTCTGGTTTTCTTTCCCGATGTCATCTCTGATTGTGCTGAAATCATCATCATCATCAAACAGGAGATTCTACATTTCAAAACAATAAAGACCAAGGTTTTCAGTCTGGCCTACATTTAGAACAGGCATGAATAAACTATCCCAACTGGAAAAAGAAGATACTCAGACTTAACTGATTCTTGAAAAAATTCTAGATTTGTTTTTCAGTCAGTATTTCTATTTATTTGCATGCATATGTGTGTGTTTGAGGAGGGCATATACATAATATGCATAGATCAGAGAGACAATTCTGCACAGTCTGTTTTATCCTTTGGCTGGGAGGATGACTCAGCAGGTAAGAGTACTTGATGCTCAAGTATTAGAATTTCAATTCAAATCTCCAGAAATTGGACAAATTCAGGCATGTGCTCATGCTTGCAACCTCTGTACTATGGGGTGAAGACAGGAGGACCACCAGGGTGTGCTGACCACCAGCCTAGTTCCAGGGTCAGTGAGAGAATGAAGTGCAACATGATAGAGCAGGATACCCAACGTCCTCCCCTGGCCTCTGTGCATGCAGTTGTTCATACACACACACACACACACACACACACACACGAGTAAAAATAATACTGCTGTTAAACACTAGGCTGACCTGAAATTTACAATGTTCCTGCCTCCAGCTCCTAAGTGCTGAGATTACAGACATACGTCATCATGCCTGACTGTTTGCTAGTATTTTATTTAGAGTTAATTTTTGTTTATTGGGTGTGATGGTTTGTATTACCTGTCAACTTGACAGAGACTAGAATCACTTGGGAGAGAGGAATGCCTGTAGGGGATGGTCTTGATTGCCTTGACAGAGGTGGAAGACCTGCTTACTCTGAGTGGTACTTAACTCTGGACATGGGATCCTGCACAAGCAGGAATCATCCCTGCTTTCGGACTGTGGCTGTGATGTGACAAGGTTTCTCAACTCCTGTCCCTGTGACTTATGATGGGCTGTAACTTAGAATGGTGAGCTACAATAAACCCTTCTCCCTTAAGCTGCTTTGTTCAGCGTGTTTTCTCAGAGTGATGAGAGATGAAATTAGGACAATGTTCATAAGCAAGTTGGCCTAAGTCCATTTTTAAATCATCCTTGACAAGGCTGGTCTCAAGGATCCACTGTCCTCACACAATGAATTATTTGTCTTTCCCTCTTTCCCATTCATTCTCTAAAAGAATCTGCGTAAAATGAGATTATCTGGTAAGCTTCTCTATGAAATATTTGATCCTTGTGTTTCAAAATGATAAATTCACTTTTAACCTACCTTAATGCCAATAGTGTCTCCATCTTTCAAGTAATATGGTCCCCCTTGCAAAGTATCTTGATTTTTCTTCTTTTTCCTTTTGGCAACTTGCTGATTCTATTGGAAAATTATCAATGAAACTCAACTTGAAATTTTCACTGGACGCTCTGCCACTGTGGAAAACTGTCATTCTAAAGTCAAGTCAATCAGCTCTGCTTTCTCTTGAAAAAGCCCAACTCACCCAGCTAGATATCGGAAGCCACTCAAACTTTTCAGGAAAATATTTGGCAATTTCAATTTTCTCCACAGGAAGACAATAGAAGTCAGCCACTCTCTGCCTCAAGGAGCTAGCAGTCCATCCTCTGGTGGTGTCCCATACCAGGTCCATTGCCAGGGTGTAGGCCCTCTCGCCAGGGATGCGTAGCCGTGTCCTCAGCAGCACATCCTGGGGGCTACAGAAGAGCAAAGTGGGCACCAGGCAAAAGCACAGAAAAGATGAACACTGCAGAGTGTGATGGGCAAGGTTCCCTTGACCCTTCTCTAGTTCCCAAATGCTGCTAAGATGGAGGTGGGGACCCTGCGGCAGGTTCTGCAGCAGCGTGGAAGGGGCACATGGAAGACATAGTTGTGTGGCTCAAGGCTACTGCTACTGTGAAAGATACTATTTACAACAAATATTATGCAGAGTTCAGTCACTCTAAAAGGGGTTTAAGCCAATCAGATTGTTAAACTCCTAGAGAAACATACAAAATATACATAACACTCACCAATGCTCACCAATACAGATTAATATGTTGGAAAAAGGAACAGTCTTACTAGCAGTCAAAGCACTAGAAAAGTCATGAACAAGATGACCCATTTTCATTTGCCAATTCAGGAAGCATCGAAATGATAAATTTTTAACGTTGCTTTGAGGGCAAAATCGATACTCAAGAGCTCTGTATATGGGACCAGAAACCATGATGACCTAACTTTCAAGGAGATAGAAACATTTTAGAGCTCCAAAGTGTCCACACAAGTTGGTCCCTGATACCCCTGTCTACAAATGTGCTCTTAGAAAGATACTGGGGTTGAGTGAGAGTCAGGCCTGGCTAGAACACTTTCTCAGAACAGGCTGACAGAGCAATCCCACTGCAGTGGGGAGAAGGAAGGCAAGCATTGCTGATACTCATGTTTGCTCTCAGAGCACTTATCTCCTAGACGAGGTGACAGACACCTGCAACACATCACTCTGCACACAGTGCATCAGCAGACATTGGGAAGAAGGTAGTAGAGGGGCAGAGTGACAGGTGCCACTATAAATCACGTGCCCTGGGGAGGGCATTGTGTATGGATCACTAATCTTTCAGATTGTCATGGGCTCAGTTAACTTGAGTATGATGAAAAAACTAACATTCACTGCCGTTGCACCAGAGTGATTTATAGGAAAGCCACACAGATCTCTACAATAGAACTGAGTGTTTGAGGCAGGTTCTTGTAGATAGCCCAGTCTGGTCGTGAACTGATGGTGCAACTCCTGCTTCAGTCACACCCAGAGTTGTAGGGACTATTCAGAAGCAGTGGAAACACCACTGATCAGTGCCTACATTTCCAGGAAAACTGCCATCCTGTGGGAAGTGTGCAGCAGGACTCCTTACCCCAAGTCCTCTTCCTTCTGAAGGAGCTCCAGGCAGAGCTCTGCTCTCTGGCCCAGCCTGTACTCCCTGGGAATTGAAGCAGAGTGACTGAATAAGTCACTAGGTTTTTTCCAAGCCCAGCCCCAATTCTAATCATTTTCCTTAAGAAAAGGGGTGTTTTCTGAATGCTACAGTCAAACACTCAGGCTTTCAGAATAGGAAAGCATCTATAGCACTGCTGTAGTTACTACAGATACATGGATATTGGGTCATTCCTCACTATACTTGGAGGCCCAGCTCTGTGAAGATGGCTAGATGCCAATAAAATAGCTCTCTGGCCACGGTTGGTTGGGTTGCTTTTTGGTTGATAATCAGACAGACACGAAAGAACATGTTAGGACTGTTTTTGCTACAGGAAATTGAAAGTAAATCAAATGTCCCAAATAAGTCATGAGTTTTGGAGGTGGAGTAGCTGATCACACATGTGTCCTGTATATCAGAGAGCCCTCTAACTCCCACATCACTCTGAAGTCTTTTAAGTTATGATCACGTGGTCTCTGTACAATGCTAGGTCTGATCTTAGTATGGAGGCTGACACTGTCACAGAGTTAACTTGGGACAAGGAGCTTATCCAATTGACAAGGGTTGGGTTTTCTGGGGTAATCTGACTCACGGGATAGCTTCTCACAGGGCTTTCTTGTTCTTTAGCCCCTACCATGGCAGCAGGCTAGGAATCCACTGAAACACTTACTTAAGCTGCTGCCAGTCGGGGCGCAAGAGCCTGCTGGGGCGCTTGCTCTCCACTGTCCAGACTCTAAGCAGGGCTGTGGACCGGATAGCGAGCTTTGAAACAAAAGGCAAAGCCATGGCCTAGAAAAAGAAACAGACATTTTGCCACTGATTTTAAAAGCACTCAAAAGCACCTGAATGAAGCACTACATGACTGAGGAACGAGCACCTCAGTGTCAATAAATCTATTAGAAACCACAGAAGAGCTGGTTGTGGTAGGTCATGCCCACAACCACAACACTTGGGAGGTGGAGGCAGGAGGATTAGCTACATGTTTGTATCCCAGGCTGGCCTGGGATACATCAGATCCTTTCTCAAAAAGCCAAAACATTACAGAAATATCTGTCTTAAATAAAGCATGCTCTGGTAATTTTCATATTCTTTTCCGCTGAAAAAGAGCAGGAAGAAAAAAAAAAACAAGCTTATATTTCTAAATACAAGTTTAAAAAAACAAAAAAACAAGGCCTCCTTATTTTATTGTTTCTAAAATTTGAGGTTCCTGCTCTGCAGCCCAGTTTGGGTAATCCCCCTGCCCAACCTCTTAGGTACTGTATTTATAGGTGTATACCAGCACTCCTGACTGAAAAATTTTTTTTGTTGTTTGTTGTTTTGAGACAGGGTTTCTCTGTATAGTCCTGCTGTCCTGGAACTTACTATGTAGACCAGGCTGGTCTTGAATTCACATAGAGCTACCTGCTTCTGCTTCCCAAATGCTGGGATTAAAGGCATGTGCCACTACACTTGAACTGAAAAAATTTCTTAATCATGTTTTTACAAAGCCACTTAAGAATGAATTCTACATTGGTACAACTCATACATGCAGAGCCTGCTTGACTAAAGCAAGGGGTCATCTTCAGCTTTCATCTACATGAACACATCTCCAAGCAAATCTGCTCTCCAGTGATAGGACTTTTGGTTTTGACATATTTAAAAGACTTTGGCACCAATAAGGAGGCCCAAACTGCTTGCTCTAATTCTATAGGGGCAGATAACTTCAAGCACATTTAATACTGAGGATGAAGCATGAAAAGCAGCCACTGTGCATCATTTTTTCACCTAAAAATGGTCATCTTTTATCTTTCAACTGAGTATAAGGAATAAAAAGGTCTTCTCCGTTTCCGTTTTCATGGAAAAGGAGCCAGTGTCTTTCTCAAGTAGGGTTATTTCATTCACTGTGGGGGGGGAGGGAGGCCACCACAGGTCGTACTAGGCTGTGTCTGTCCCTTTAGAAGCAGGGCAGTGTTCACCACAGTCTAACGGTACAAGAAGATACCATTTCATCACTGTGTGCTGCATATCATCCAGCCTTCCCACTTGCATGGTGAGAATGTGACATACAAGACAAGAGAATGTCCAGGTTAGCATCCAAATACAGATAACTCTCAGCTGACCAAGGGAAACCCATACAACACAGCTTGGAACTAATGACATTTAACAAGTGGATCACAATGTACAAACAATATAAATGAAGCGATAAAGGGAATGCTTTACAGATGGTTCAAGAAGCTATGTTTTCCTAAAAAGTCAAAATGAAAATAAGCCACAAGCCTCTGAGGACAGATCCAAACACAAGCACAGCATGCCTGTGGGAACTGGGTGAGTGGAAACCACCAGGGCAACAGCACCAACAGATACCAGAAATGTCTATGTTGAATGTGGGCTGCCTGCTGGTACTTACCCCTGACCATGGCATATAACACATGCCATATCAGGACAGACTGTAATTGGGGGAAGAGGAAATAGAAGAATATATTAATTAATATCTCCCTGGAAGATGCTATATCAACACCAAATTATGCTGTAGGAAGGGGCCTGACCTGTGACTTCAGTTCCACCAATGTGGCCTCTTCTGAGATCTCCACATCTCCCAAGTAGAGGAGAGAAACTTCTGTAGGCTCGGGGCCAGGAACACCTTCAAAAGGACAGAGATGCATGTTTGGGAAGACTAACCTTACGTTTCTTATGTTTCTGAAGTACTCTTCCAGACTGCAAACAGGCTCACTAAATTGCTCTCTGAAGCTCTGAGTCCTTTATTTTGTTCATGACGTCACCATTGCTCACTCAGCAGCCAGGGAGTGTGATGGCTCACACTGATGCCAGCCCTCTGCAGCTGCATTCCCCACTTCTCCTGCCTCACAGAAGACTGTTGGCAGGGTACTGTGTTCTTCTTCTCTCTCAGAACACTTAACATGAATGTTTAATTTTTCTGTGTATTTCCTGTGTTTGTGCTTATTTTAGAGTAGCTTTTTAAGAGAAGGCAGGTGGCCATGGTGTTTGCCTACCAGTGTCTACTATGGTGGATTCTATATGGTAAAGACTCAGTACATATTCATGGAATAAAGCAAATCTTTACAAAAATCTTTCTCATAGAAAACAATATAAACACTACTAACTGGAATTTAAGCTCAGGAAATGCATACTCATTTTGTTTTAATTATATTACTTTGATTACTACGGAATACCCTGCTAAAGTATAGTAAGAAATTATAGGTTGATTCTACATAATTAAATGAAGAAGGTTTTCCCTGAGTGGCTTTTTGTTGTTGTTGCTTTTAGAGAGAGGGTCTTACTATGTAGCCCTTGGCTGGCCTGGAGCTTAATCTTCCTGCTTCAGTCTCCTGAGAATGGGGAGTACAAATGCAGTCCACCACTTCCAGTTTACCAGTGGCTCTTATGACCCCAAAAGACACTTTCAGAAAATCTTCCCACTGTGACACAGGAGCACTATCCAAGGTGAACCCTCTGTTTACTTTCAACAGGTTAAACATGATTTTAAATCTGTCCCCTCTCTATGTACAATCATGATTTCTATCATCTAGATATCTTTAGAACTACTGACAATGAATTAATAATAATAAAAATTGAATCAGAATGATTCTCTGCAAATGCTGCAGCTGATACTTAGAATGTAATACTTCAAGGCACCAAAAAGCTAAAGGTTAAGTAAAACATGTAGCAACCACACCATAGAGGTTAAGAGCACTGGCTAATCTTCCAGAGGTCCTGAGTTCAATTCCCAGCAACCATATGGTGGCTCCCAACCATCTGTAACAGAGTCTGACTACCTCTTCTCGTGTGCATGAAAACAGAGCACTCATATACACCTAATGAGGTGGAGCTGCTAGAACATAACGCTGCCCCTTTATACACATTTCCAGAGAAGAAGCACGCTTGCTATGGTTAAGTGGAACTTTGCAAAAGCAGTTCCCTCCCTGCTGGGGCCCTGTGCCCACTGTGCTGCAAAAGCTGCATTCTGCATGTGAGAGCAAGTTTATGCTCCTGTATTTCAAACAAGACAGCTGGATGTCACCTGGAAAGCAGCTCTTGGGGGCTTGAGAGACTCAGAAAGCCAGAACTATGCAGTATGTGTCTAGTCTCCAGCTCTGGCTCCTCCCCTGTGGTCATGGGAATGGTGAAGTCACAATTATGTGGGCTCCTGACAGTAACTGTTGCCCTGATGTCCTTGAGAGCTGCTACATAAAAGGTCTTTGAAAAAGTTCTAGGTATTAGTAATACTCCAGATCTCCATGCTAGTTCATTTTCTGGTCACTCTGACATAAACGAGGGTCATCTGGGAAGAGGGAAACTCACCTGAGAAAAATGTCTCCATTAGACTGCCTGTAGGTAAGCCGGTGGGACATTTTCTTGATTGAAGTGGAATGGCCTAGCCCACTGTGGGCAGTGCTACCCCTAGGCAGATGGTTCTCTAAGAAGCTGAATGTAAGCCTGAGAAGCAAGCTAGTAAGCAGATTTCCTCCATGGTCTCTGCTTCAGTTTCTATCTCCAACTTCCTGCTACAGTTCCTATCCTGACTTTCCTCAATGATGGATAATCATCTAAATATGTGTCTTATTTGCCCTTCCTCCCTAAATTCCTTTTGTCAGGGTGTTTTGGCACAACAGAAAGCAAACTAGTACAATTGCTAAGATCACAGCGCTTCACAGAGCTTACAAAGCACTGCTTAATAATGAATATTAGTATGGAATGACCTGTTAAAAAGGAATGACTAGGTGTTCGAGGACACTTGATCCCATTGTGAGACAACACTGTGTACTGTAAAAACCTGGTTCTAGTTGTGGTGCAGGTTAGCACTAGCACACCTTTAATCCAGAGCTTTCTGTTTATTGTTAACAGGTGGCTGTGGTATGGCTCAGCCCCAGCACACACCTTTAATCCAAATGCTTTCTGTAAACAGGATTTGATAGAGTTAACGTTAACCCTAGGTCAAGAGGCAGAGCAAGTAACCAGTTGACATGGATTAAGCAGAAAGGAGGGACATTGAGTTGAGCACATTTAAGACAGCATGGAGAGGAAGAAAAGAGCTTTTGGCTTTTCCTTCTAGGCTGTGAACTTAGTAAAAAGGCTTTTTCCTTCTGGGACATCTGCTGAGTAGAAAGATAAAATGGGTGCTTTATCTGCCTCTCTGAGCTGCTAGGTTTTCGCCCCAATACCTGGCTGCTGAGTCTTTATTGGTAAAATCAAAAGATCGTGATTTTTCTTTCTTTAAAACAGTAACTAGGTTTTGATTTTCAACTTAGCATATGTATATATGCATATACATACATAGATACATACAAATATATATATGTGTATGTGTATATATATATATATACATACACACACACACACACCTGCAAGTAGTTTGTGTACCATATAAATGCAGTCCTCAAGAAGGCAAGAAGAGGGTGTCAGATATTCTGGAACAGAAGTTACAGGTAGTTGTGAGCTACCATGTGTGTGCTGGGAACTGAATTCAGGTCCTTTGAAGGACTAACAAATTCTCTTAAGTGCTCAGGCATTGCTCTAGTTCCTCAAATCAGGCATTTTTGGCATGAGTATTGCAGCTGACTCCCAGAGCACTGTCCTTACCTTGTGTGGGAGCAGCTCCCCAGCTGCTACTTTGAGAAGAGGCACAGTTGGAATAGTCCCGACTCTCACAGTGTCCTGACAGCCTTGTAGGCTGGTACCACCAGATGGGCACCTTCAAGAAACCCTGAAGAACATTTTAAGCATTTTAAGATTAAGTCTTTACTTTTCACTTCTAGAGTTACATACAGGCAGCTATGAGCTGCCTGCTGTGGTGCTGGGAACCAAACTTGGGTCCTTTGTAAAGCAGTACATGCCATTGCTTCAGCCCTCATACGTACACTTTCTACAGCATTCTTTGAGAAGAGACTGGCTAAATAAATTACAGGTTTGGGGACATAGTTCAGTGGTAGAGTGGGAGACTACCACATGCAAGGTTCTTACTTCTATCCCCAGCACACAACACAAGTACCTCCACACAGTGGACTACTATGTAGTTACTAACAGAATGAGATACCTTCATAGAGACTGATACAACACATACTTAGACATAAAATATAAATAAAAAACTAGGTAATGGTTAGGCACGGTGGTTCATGCCTGTAGTCCCAGCACTTGGGAAGAGCTGAGGCAGAAGAACTGCTATGAACTCAAAGTTTGCCTGGGCTCTGCACAAAATATGGTATATAGTATACAGTCATTTGTGCAAATGAAAAGAATGCACTTGCATGTACATGTATACTATATACATATGAGACATATTTGAGTGTATGCATACCAAAATGTAAAGCTCAGGAGGCTACAGAAAAAGCCTCCTAGAAATGACAGGGGTGGTGAGGGCTGGGGAGAGGAATTCCTTTTCCTGGAAGTTTTATATTATATATATTACCTATTCGGACATTAACTTTAAAGATCACTGTGCAAAGTCCAATAGGACTCTATGAAATTATGAAAAACAAAAGAGCAGATCTGATACGTGTTCCTCAAGACATGGTAAGCGAATCCAAATACAGAACATGACTTTAAAACAAGAGCTGTGACCCTTCAGTGGAGAGCATAAGGACGCGTGTCCTCACTAACTTGCAGCTTATAAATGTGCACATTTTGATCCCCCTTCTTTCTTTTTCTTTGTCTTTTGAGACAGGGTCTCACTATGCTCCTGTCTCAACCTCACTGAACTATTATGCTTAGTTACAGAACATTTTTCTTAGAAGGATACACAAGAAAACTGAACGGAAAGACATGAATATTACTCCTCTTCATTTTAGAGCTTTATCATTTGACAAACAGCTTTCTATGCTGTCTTAATTTTCTAATATGTGAATGTCATTTATCTGAATATTGGGATTTCAAAAAAATTTTGTCTTATATTTTTCTCATTTTGCATTAAAAAAAAAAAGATGCTGGCCTTAAAAGCAGTGATGTGTGGGGCTGGAGAGCTGGCTCAGAGGTTAAGAGCACTGGCTGCTCTTCCAGAGGTCCTGAGTTCAATTCCTAGCAACCACATGGTGGCTCACAACCATTTATAATGAGATCTGGTGCCCTCTTCTGATGTTCAGGTGTACATGCAAGCAGAATACTATACATAATATATACTTTTAAAAAAATTTTATGAATTACACTCTATTCACTTTGTATCCCCCTGTAGAAATATATACTTTAAAAAAAGCAGTGATGTGTTAAACAAACATCACAACAGGCTGAGCAGAAGGCTCCAGTTAAAGTGTTTGAGGCAAGTGAGACTAGAGTTTGGATCCCAGCAGCCATGCAAAAAGACAAGCAGTTGACCTGCTCTTGACAAGTTGCCTGGCTAAACTAGCTGAATCAGCCAGCTTCAAGTTCAGTGAGAGACTATATAAGGTGAAAATGATAATAACTAATGTTAATTGCTGGCTTCAATATGTGTACGCACGCGCACACGCACACACACACACACACACACACACGCACGCACGCACGCACGCACACACACACACACACACACACACAAACATTCCCTCATTCCCCATATGTGCATCACACAGACACACACAGATACAATAGGACTGTCATTAGGAATGTGTCAAGAAAACAAACTGGCAATACAGAGCAAAAAAAGTCTTTTAAAAAACCATGCATACCTTTTGATGTAATAATCCTATCTTAGAGAATTTAAGTACTAATTGTATGGCTCAGTGCTCTTTTAGGGACCAGTACTAGCCCCCACATAGCAGCTCACAATTCTAACTCCAGTTTCAGGGTATCTGGCACTCTCTTCTGGCCTCTGCGGGCACCAGGCACACACATGGTACACAGACATACATATAGGCAAATACCTATACACATAGGGACTGAGAGAGTTGAGGAAGGAGGCCTCATTCGGGATATATAATGAATAAATTGTGAAGAAAAAAAATAAAAAATTTAAAAAAGACAGGCAAAAAGGCAAAAAAATAAAAATTTATTACACTGGAAATAAACAGCAGCAAATCATTAGTTTGGATGTAATGGTAATGTATGGATTTTTGATAAAATATTAAATATAAAGCCTGGTGTGGTAGACATGCCTTTTAAATCCCAGTACTCAGGAGCCAGAAGCTGGTGAGTCTCTGAGTTCAAGGCCTGCCTGGTCTACTGTGAGACACCATCTCAAAACAAAGTTAAATATGAAATGAAAGAAATAGCATTTTCTATGTAATTGATTTTACACATAATTTTAACTTAACCAAATATATTTTAATATATAATGGTTTTAATTTTATTTTACATATAGCTATTTTAATTTTATTGAGAAGTTAGGAAGGAAATCTGCCTGGATGGTAAAATTTTGGCAAAAATATTTTTTTTTATGACTGCCCACATTTTCTCATTCCCCATTATCACAGTCATCATAAAACAGTAAATTACTTAAAAGAATGGCCATTTAGAAACAGTATCTTACCGGAGGAGGAAGTCTTCCTTCAGTTAAAAGCAAAGTATCCCCAGAACATATCATGAGCTCTTTCAATGTTGCATCCTGGGAACATAGAAATTCTTTTTGTCACTTATGACTTCTGAAAGGAACAAAGAGAACATTGGATCTGTCTTACGCTTTTATTATCTTCTGAAGAGATGAATAATGAAGCAGATGCTGAAGGCAAAGGAGACAGAACTAACACTATGACTCAGAACAGCATCACGTACCAAGCTGGGAGTACAAACTAGAAGTACCACAAAGATACAACGAGGAAAGCGTGACAATGATTTGTGGAATGTGAAATTTAAGTGATGCTGGGGAAAAAAGATTGGATTGGAAAACTAGAGAAAGTACGATAAGGAATTTTTGATAAAAAATAAAAAAGAACAAAGGGCAAAGTCAGGGTTGACAATCAAAACTGTCTGAATTAAGAGCTGAGAGACAGGAAGGGTCAGAGTGGACAGCAGCAGGTGGCAAGCAGCTGGAAATGAGGTAGAGTAGAGGAGCGGATATTAGCTTGAGGTGTGGGACAGAAACAAAGCCACTGAAGATGGTTTGGCTACTATGTATGATATGCTGCGGTAGGAAATGTCTGCTGGGCCAGGGAAGCTATTGAAATAATTTAGTTAAGAAAAAACTGTAGAGGAATTTTGATTCAGAACATGGCTGCTCTGGCAAGAGATCACACCAAAGACCTACTACGTCTGTGTGATCCTGCTGGAATATAAACACAACTTTAATCCAGGAGACAGAGGCAAGCATATCTGAGTCAAGGCCGGCCTGGTATAGAGCAAGTTTCTGGTAAAGAAAAGCTTAGGTCTAGGTGTGGTGGTACAAGCCTTTAATCCCAACCAATGTAGGTAAAGTCAGTTTGTATAAGGAAGCACCCATGTTTGAAAGTGATGTCTAATTGAGTGGCAGAAACAGTGAGGAATCAGAGAAAGACTTGACAGAATAGGATTTTCCCAACTCTCAGGAGAAGAGAGAGGAAAGGAAAGGTACTTAAGGGGTAATGAGGCAGAGGCACAGAGGCAGGGGGAGATGGAGAGAGGGGGAGAGGGGGATAAGGGAAAGAGAGAGAGAGAGAGAGACTGTTTTTCCAGGAGAATTTTACAGAGAGGTTTAATGAGAAAGCAAGATAGACACAGGTGAAGACAGAATGAGCCAGAGAATGACGAGTCAGAAGATTATAAAAGATTTCTAGAGTTAGTCTGAGGCCAAGCAAAGCAATTCAGAGGCTGAAAGAAAAGCCAGATTGAATAAGTTAGCTGGGAGAGGAGTCTGAGCCAGAACAGCTAATTTGAATCAGCCATCCCAGAGCTCAGTAAGAAGAAAGTAAGAAGCTCATTAAGCATTAATTCTCAGAGGCTGAAAACATTCTAGGCCTAGGTTAGATTGTACAGAGGCTAGAAGCTTCCAGGACTAGGCCTAGGTTAGCAGACAGAGGCAGTAAACCTCCAAGACAACTGAAACAGGTGAATAAAAGTTCCTTTGAAACCAAAGCTTCAAGTGGCAGTCTGGCAGTGTGGAAAGGGGCGAGGAGAGAGTAGAAAAGCCAGAACTAATCTTAGAAAGAGAGAAAAACATAAAAGACTAGCATGAAAAAGAGACTGCAAAGCTTGAAAGGGACTACAGCTCTGAAGGCAATGAATCTGCTTTGAGATGAACTGTTTGATACTGATTTGGGGACTGATAATGAAGAAAATACAGAGGCATGGTGGTGGATGCCTGTAATACTAGCACTTGGGAGGCAGAGACAGAGGAAGGATGTTTGAGGCCAGTGTGGACATGTAGTAATATGCTGTCTCTGGAAAAACAACAATAGAAAGGAAGAGGCTACCTAATTTAAAGATCTCAGGGTTCTCTGAGGCCTGCTTCCTACTCTGTTGTCCAACTCCACCAAGACTCAAGAAGGGGTTCAGTGGGCTTGACTGACTGATAAAGAGTATCCAAGTGAAAGTCCTATTGTGGCTGTTTAAAAATATTCTACTACACACCACTGCTGATTCCTAGACAGACAGCAGGAAGGCGCACAGTGGGACTATGCTGACCACAAGACAACAGGAAGGCAGGCAGGGGGAGAGTTCTGGCCACAGCTATCTACGATGTCAGAGCTTCATTTGGGCACCTGCTAAGAATGAGTGTGGATGAGGAGGTCTGATGCAATTTATGACCAACTAACAGACTTACTGGATTCCAATTACGTTGACAAAACCTTTCCTGCTGCTGGACTACTGTGACTGGTTGGTAGGGACATTTACTTACAGAAAAATTCTGAGATTAAAGTATTTGGGGCTTGGAGTTTGAGTGTCTTTCAAGGGATTCCAGCATCCTCATGCCATCTGCTCTCTAAAATTCTCTGTTTGCTGATGAGGTACTCAAGCATGCCTGCTTTTCAGAGGGCCTTACCGCTGATGTCAGAAATGCTCCTACCTAGGCCACACTTGCCATTTAGGACAAAAACAGCTGGAAAAAGTGAATGTAAGTGGGCACATTAACAGAGTTTATTTTGCACTCCAAGAAAGAATAAAAGCTTTCTTCAGAATTGCTTTCTATAACAGGAAGACAGAATTGTGTATGAAAATATGAAATAAGCTTAACCATTTTTAAGTGTGTATGAAAATATGAAGTAAGCTTAAAACCATTTTTAAAAGCAAAATGTAGAAAAATATGGGATAGCAAGATGGCTCAGTGGGTAAGGGAACTTGCCACCCATGCCAGGTGAACTTGGAACCCACATAAAGGTGGAATGAGAGAACTGACTGCATGAAGTTGTCCTTTGGACTCTGCCCCCTCCCCATCACTCACACAATATAATTATAAAGTATTTAAGAAATGTAGAGGGAGCTAGAGAGATGGCTCAGTGGTTAAGAGCACTGTCTGCTCCTCCAAAGGACCAGGGTTCAATTCCTAGCACCCATATGGTGTCTTACAACTGTCTGTAACTTCAGTTCCCAGGGATCTGACAGCTTCACACTGATGCACATAAAATAAATTATTAAAAAAAAATATAGAGAAAGGATCTTACTTCTTCACATAAAGGTTCGCCAGCTTCATAGCACCAATCCATTTTCCGTAAATGCCACATCTCTCCTAGGAGGGAATTAGCACCAAGATGAAGAACATTAGAGAAGACACTTTAAGAGTTTGCCAGGAACAACCTTCTATAGACAACAACTATCATATGAGGCTCCATCCAGTAGCAGATAATCATTTTTTTGAGTGAAAATTATGTCTTCCACAATATGAAAAATATTAAGTTGGTCCTTCAACTTGTTTAGCTTGCTTTTCTCCCAACAAGAACTTGTGACTCAAAACCACATACTTACTGAGGATGTGGCCCAGGAGCAACACTTATCTGCTATGTACAGACTCCTGGGTCCACCCACACAGCATAGCTGAGAACAAATGTACTTGCTGCTGGGTTACAGTGTTTACTTTGTACCTTAGTAACATGTATACTAGATCACACACACACACACACACACACACACACACACACACACACTCCTAAGTATAGAATTACACACTCCTAAGTATAGAATTTCTTCTGAAAGCCTTAGGAAGTTGAATGTGAGTTTGCTGAATTTTCTAGGGTGTAGAAAGAAACTATCCCTGTCTATTTAGCAGTTAATCTAAAACAAAACAAAACAAGTTAATGAAATGGATGTGAATGAAATGTTAAATAAATTTTGACTAGAGTTCTGTTTTTCAGTAGACTGGTTACAAGCTCTTTTATTAAAAAAATGTTTTGTTTTGTTTTTCTTCCCTGTGGGGAAAATGTTTAATGGGGCATGTTTAAAAACTTGGTTATTAAAAGAATAGCAATGTTGATAAATATACCTAACAGACAAAGGAATACTGATTTCTTATATTTATCTTTAAGTAAAGAAAGCCCCAACTTTGACTCTCCACAGTACCCTTCTTTCTAAGAACCTGGTTGGCTGTTAGTTCTGGTTTAAACACATTAAGATTTGTCAACTAACTTTCTTCTTCTTTTCCTTTTTTAAGAGGTGGGTGGGGTAGGAAGAAGTAGATCAAATCAAGGGCTTTCCACACACTAGGGAAGCACTCTACCACTGAGATATACTCTCAGCTCTTGTTTAGCTTGTTGTTGTTTTGAGATAGGGCTTTGCTATGTTGCCAGTCTGGCCTAGAAATTTTGTTTGTTTTTTGAGACACGGTCTCTCTACACAGCTCTACCTGTCCTGGAACTCATTATATAGACCAGGCTGGCTTGGAACTTACAGAGATCTGTCTGCCTCTGCTTTGATGGTGCCATCCCTGGGCTGGAAGTCCTAGGTTCTGTAAGAAACTAGGTTGAACAAGCCAGAAAGAAAGCAGCATCCCTTAATGGTTTCTGCAACACTTTCTGCCTCGAGGTTCCTGCCCTGTTTGGGTTCCTGTCCCGACTTCCTTTGGTGATAAATGGCTACATGGAAGCGTAAGCCAAATAAACAATTTTGTCACCAACCTGCTTTTTGGTCATTGTTTTTCTTTGCAGCAACAGAAATTCTAAGACAAGTTGGTAGCGTGCTGAGGCTAAAGGAGAGTGTCTTTAGGCCCGGGGACCTGCAACTTTTGATTTTCCTGTCTCTGCCTCCAAGTGCTGGGACTATAGGTACAGGGCGGCATATTGGGCCCTATAATCTAAGTGCCCTTAATAAATAATGAGTTGCAAGCTAACACGTCTCTTCACTGCACAATGATAAGAAGCTATACTCTAAAAGCAGAGAAACGCTCTGCACTGGATGTCTGGGAATATCTTCTGGAATTCTGAAGGTCCTTCATCACCAACTGGGACTAGGTGGAGACGCCTGTAGGGCTACAGGGCTGCTACAGGGTAAACAAAGCACTGCACATATACTGCAGGGCTAGCATGGAGAGTGTATCAACTTCCCTCCTGTGACAGAGCCAGGGTTCTGCCTGTAAAGAAACCCTGACAGCAGAGCACTCAAGCAGGGCACTACGGCACCTGGCCAAGCTTACTGATGCAGTTCAGTGTGGGAAGCACTTTCAATTACCTTCAACTTATTATTTTCTTCATTTGTATTATATTTTCTAATCTACAAAATATAGAAATGTATAGGTATAATTAAATTTTCAATTACTGTGATTTTTGGAAACCAGTAAAAGATCTAACAGTCCCAGGTGCTAAAACCCTTGGCTTTCTTTCTAATACAACTTAGCTAGATCTGACCCAATGTTAGTTACCTTTATTTAGCACTAATCCCCCACTACTTTTAGTATGTAAATAAGGACCAGAAGAATTTGTACGTACAAAATTTAAGCTAAATTTTTTTCCCCAGACTCTGCAAAATGTTTTTCCACAACTCTCACAGAAAGAATAAACCTTGAGAATTCTTCATGAATCTTTCAGATAGTGGTTTTAAAAGATGTAAGATTATATTATCACAGACTTACCTTGCTGACCTGACTTCTCCAGCATTATCTTTAAACACTGTAAAAAAAAATTATGCTCAATGTTAGTTTTCTGCTTCTGATCTATATAGTAGGAGGAGAAACCTGGATCTTGAACCCAGAACTAATTTAAGTCTGACTCTATTTTACTGTTCTCAGATAAAAACACACAGAATTTCGATGATTCACAAACTAGCTCTCCTCTAAGAGCTAAGTGGGAGATGGGAAAACAGTTTCTGTCACTTACAATCAGGACTTAATTTAAAGTTCTGCTCACAATACTAGGCCTGGCGGGTGGCACATGCTTGTAATTCCATCCACTTAAGGGTTAAATACCCAGCACTGTAGATAAAACCAGAAACATTTAATTCACTGACTTCTTAAATGGACAAATAGGGGACACATGACCCAGTTTTGGATACATGACCCACTTAGGAATCCTACAAAGAGAAGCCAGCCTGAATTAACACCCAGGAAACAAACTCACAGGAAAAGACTGTGGAAACCCTGACCTCACAGTACAATGTAAAATATCAGACAACACTTGCCAAAGATTAAAGAAAACAAAAGCATAATTAACAATACCCACTTTCCTGAGGGAAAATATTCCTAAATCAAACTCATCCAAAAGAACAAAGTTGGAGGGATACAAACTAAAAGTAGAGAGAAGTGCACATCAGCGTCTCACTGTTTACCAATGCTAGTTTGAGAAGGAAAGCAGAAGAGATGTTGGAGTTGTTTGGTCCCCAGCATCTACTACAAGCCAGGTAACTAGAATTTTATGGTAGGGTTTGCATTATGTGAGCATGTGGATGACGAAATATATGTGGACTCCATTTATGTGGCCCTTACTATGTAGCTCAGGCTGCCTAAAACTTGTAATGTTCTTGAGTCAGCCTTCTTTCTTCAAACCCCTTTCTGATTTTTGAACTTTTTTCCTTACACAGGATTTCAGTTATTCTCCCTAAAGTTCAATGGTTCCATGTTGACAAGTGGACCTCAGTCTCTACAGGCAGCTTCACTGTCTTTTGTGACAATATGCTGCAGCTTATTACACACATTTTTCTGACTTAGACAGAGAACCAGCACTTACTCCAGGATTCCCTGGCTCCTCCTTCTAGAGCCAAGTAGCTAAGTCTAGCAGCTATCCCCTTTTAAAAAGTCAGTGAATTAAATGTCTCTGGTTTTATCTGCAGCGCTGGGCGCTAGGGCTGCTTGCTGCTAACAAGTTGCTCAGGGATTATAAACTACAACAGGGGAGAAGCAAGGAAAACAAACAAACAAACAAATGTTTTAAGAGAAAACAGATGTAGTTCATTGAGACCCCTCTAATTCATATACAGGAGTGCAGGCTTACTGAAAATCCCAATTCTTTCTCTCTTTTTTACCTTTTTAAGATTTTATTTATTTAATTTTTAAATTAATTATAATTTATTCATTTTGTATCCCAGCTGTAGCCTCATTCCTCACCCGCTCCCAATCCCACTTTTCCTCCCTCTTTTCTTCCCAAGCCCCTCCCCCAGTCCACTGGTAGGGGAGGTCCTCCTCCCCTTCCCTCTGACCCTAGCCTATCAGGTCTCATCAGGACTGGCTTCATTGTCTTCCTCTGTGGCCTGGTAAGGCTGCTCCCCTCTCAAGGGGAGATGATCAAAGAGCCAGCCACTGAGTTCATGTCAAGAGACAGCTCCTGTTCCCCTTACTAGGGAAACCACTTGAACACTGAGCTGCCATGGGCTACATCTGTGCAGGGGTTCTAGGTTAGTTCCATGAATGGTCCTTGGTTGGAGTATCAGCCTCAGAAAAAAACCCTGAGCCCAGACTTTTTGGTTCTGTTGCTCTCCTTGTGGAGCGCCTGTTCCCTCCAGGTCTTTCTATCTCCCTCTTCTTTTATAAGGTGCCCTGCACTCTGCCCAAAGTTTGGCTATGAGTCTCAGCATCTGCTGATAACCTGCTGGATAGAGTCTTTCAGAAGCCCTCTGTGGTAGGCTCCTATCCTGTTCTCTGTTTTCTCCCTCTTTGATGTCCATCCCATTTGCCTTTCTGAATGAGGACTGAGCATCTTACCCAAGGTCCTTCTTCTTGATTAGTTTCTTTAGGTGTACAGATTTTAGTATGTTTATCCTACATTATATTTCTAATATCTACTTATAAGTGAGTATATACCATGTGTGTCTTTCTGCTTCTGGGATAACTCACTCAGGATGATCTTTTCTAGTTCCCACCATTTGCCTGCAAATTTCATGATTTCCTTGTTTTTAATTGCTGAGTAGTATTCCATTGTGTAAATGTACCACAATTTCTGCATCCATTCCTCTGTTGAGGAACATCTGGGTTGTTTCCAGATTCTGGCTATTATGAATAAAGCTGCTATGAACATGGTTGAGCAAGTATCCTTGTTGTATACTTGAACATATTTTGGATATATGCCTAGGAGTGGTATAGCTGGATCTTGAGGTAGCACTATTCCTAATTTTCTGAGAAAGCACCAGATTGATTTCCAAAGTGGTCATACAAGGTTACATTCCCACCAGCAATGGAGGAGGGTTCCCCTTTCTCCACATTCTCTCCAGCATGTGTTATCACCTGAGGTTTTGATCTTAGCCATTCTGATGGCTGTAAGGTGAAATCTCAGGGTTGTTTTGATTTGCATTTTCCTGATGAGTAAGGACGTTGAACATTTAAGTGCTTCTCTGCCATTCGCTATTCCTCTATTGAGAATTCTCTGTTTAGCTCCCATGCCCCATTTTTTAATTGGATTAAATGATTTGTTGCTGTTTAACTTCCCCAATTCTTACTGACACCAACACAATTATTCATTTGTTTTCTCAATACACACAAACATACAAAGACACCCAACCCTGTTGTGTGACTTCATATGTGTGTTAAGCAGAAAACATATCAAAATGTTAATAGTAATGGGATAAGAGATAATGAAGGATTTTAATATTTTTCTTTTAAATCCATTTCTTGTTTCAAAACAGGGTTTTATTATGTCATTCAGGCTGGCCTTGAAGTCAGATAAAGATAAGGATGACCTTGAGAACCTAAAAAGCGCTAGATTATGAGTGTGTACCCTCTGTCTGCATAGCTCAAATTTCTATCTTATTAGTGATAATCACAAAAGTAAAAAGTAACAATAACAATCTTAGTTAAAAGTCTTGGTTGGCTCACCAGTGTTTTGAATTGCCTTCTAATGAGTACAAACAATTTCTGGAAGTATACTGTATAAGCCCTCGGGATACCATGGCCCCCAAACCCAAAGTAATTACTTACATCTCTCACTGAGAGTGTTTCTTCTACTATGACTTCCATCTCTGCTCCAGGATAAATGTCAGTCCCCAGAGCAAAAAACAGGAACAGCTATGAGCAAGACAGAAGCATGAAAATAATTTCCCCTGAACTTAAATACCCTAACAGCCTATTATTTATTTCCAAAAAAGTAGAATCAAAGGTCCATAGAGCATTAATAAAAAGCTCAGTGGCTGGGAGCACAGTGCTTGCGCAGCATTCTCAAGGCCCTGGGTTTAACCCAGAACTGAAAAAAGATGCAGTCAAGCAGATAAAACAAGCAACAAATTTTTGTGAAAACAAGACAATACTGACTACTTTCACATTACCATTTAAACATCAATCTTACTTTCCTGAAAGCTAGTCATGAGCACTGGACTCCTAACAAATGTCCCCACCATTTTAACAGTGCTCCCACCTATGACTCAGTCACTCTACAGGAATCTGCAGTCACTATACAAAATAAGCATTACCTGTAGTTCTTCTCGTGCCACTTTAGTCTGTAACTGCAATCCCCAAGGCCTCTTAGGAAGAAGACAGAAATCTCCTCTCATCAGTTGAGCTCCTTAGAGCAGCTCTCCCTACCTTTCTAATTCTTATTATAGTTTGTCGGGCCTACTACTTCTAGGATTCCAAGGAAAGCAGACTGAAGGACAGTGGTTGGGGAAGTAATAAGATGTTTGCAGGAACCACAGGAAACAGGATCAATGTCCAGGGTGCCTTGATTCAGGTAGTAATGGAACTATGGCATTAACAGCTCATTATCTAGGCAGATTCTGGCAAAGGGTCCACGTCATGGTACTTTATACAGAACGGGATCCTGAGAAGAATGAGGTGAGGGAAGCTGGCATACAGCTCTCTGTTATAAAGTAGAAAATTCCAATCGTTCAATTTTAACAATAAAGACTCAGGGGGCAGATGTTGGGGTGAAAACTCAGAGAGGCAGAGAAAGCACCCAGCTGATCTTACTCAGCCAACATCCCAGAAGGAAAAAAAAACAAAAAAACAAAAAAACTTTCTATTCAGCTCACATCCCAGAATAAAAAAGCCAAAAGCCCTTTCTTCTTCTCCACACTCTCTTAAATACCCTTCTCTCAATGTGCCTCCTTTCTGTTTAATCTGTCAGCTGGCTTCTTACTCTGCCTCTTGATTTAGGGTTAACTTTATTTAATCCTGTTTACAGAAAAACTCTTGGATTAAGAGTGTGTGCTAAGGCTGAGCCAACAACTAGAAAGAGCCTTTTACAGTTCACAATCTCGGGGTTCCTGCAACAGCTACCACATCCCTGAAAGACTCACTTAAGCCCAGTCAATGTTTCAAGTTTATAACATGTACTAGTTCAAATGGGTGGCCACTCAACCTTACAGTCTCCTGAACCACAAAAGGAAGATCAGAAATATGCTTTGGGATGCATTAACAGTCTAAGAATATCAAAACTTAAGAAAATTTAAAGAAACTTTTTACAGAAAAAAATAAAAAAAAACACAGCATTCTTGGAGAATTAAATTTATCAATTACAAAATATACACATTTTAGGAAGGGCCGACTCTGTTCTGCTGGGCCTTACTGTACCTGAGAAGAAGTGGGTGCTTTGCCTAGACACAGTCCCAATGAACTCCCCATCTTCACTTCTGCTTCCTCCAAAGTGCTAGTGTCTGGTACTAGGAGGAGATTGAAAACCAAGTGAATATTGTGAATTCCTACTACTCTTAGCAAAATGACATTTTCTTTGAAAACCAATAGGATCAAGGTAGCTCAGAAGGAAAGTCTGTACTTCTCCTGGGCAAGGGACTGAGTTCCGCCTAGTACCATCATATCATTACTAAGTTTTTACACACACTCCAAAGAATATTATAAGAAAAAGGTTAAGTTGTGCTTCATGTTAAAGTGGCACGTGTGCCGTGGTTGTGTTTAACTTCCACATTCCTACAGCACTCTCATTATCTTGTACTGACTACAGCACACTGTCTCATTATCTTGTGCTGAGAAGCATGGTTCAACCTTAAATGTTATTATGCACTGGTAAATCTGCATGATAGCCTTGCTTCATCCACACTTAACATTGTGGCAGTGAGTAACTTCTGTCAGTAGACTCATCTAGGACTGCATCGGGTTTGGTGACAAGAAGGGTCAGAAAAGCGAGAAACAAAGAGTCCACTCATAACTGGTATCACAATGGAATGAATGAGCAGAGAGACTTAGAAGTCAAGCTACAAAGACCCTTACACTACACATGACTAAAACAAGGACTGGGGTATCAGGAAGTTTTTACTTAAGAAAACAGAAATGGTGTAAGGCTTTCTCTAATAAATCAGATACCTGGAAATAGGTCCAGAAGTCAGTTCCCAAAGGTAACTTAGGAATGTGAGATATAGAAATCATTATTTACTGTACAAGCATTCTTAATGAAAACCTCCTGGTCTTTGAAAACTGTCAAGATTTACCTGGACAAAGAAGTTTCCCGTTTCTATCAATGGGTCTCAAACAGCTGTTCTCAGCTGTGAATGAAAAGAAGGCGATTAACTACTAAGCAAAGAACTCTAAAGCAATGTTCTACTATGTCAATTACAGGAAGTACAACAGTCTAACTCCCATACCTCCAAAAGCAAAACTCCAGACAAGCACAGTGTTTCTGTGTTGTGTCTGCAATCTCAGTGCTCACTCTGGAGGCCAAGTAAGAAAAGTCATGCATTGAAGGCTAGCTTCAGTTACACAATGAGCTGCTGTTTCAAAACCAAACCAAAACAGAACACGTCAACAACCAAAAACCAAACCAAACCCTCAAATGTGGATAACCTTCACTTTGCAGTCATGTAAGATACAAATAAGCTGGAATGGTTCAGTAGGAAAATTACAACTAGCCAACGACTTTTGCATGTTTTTCCTCAAAACATTAAAAAAAATTCAAGGTTATACATGCACCAGGAAAAGTGAAATGAATACTTACACATGCATTTAAACACTAGAAACAGCGATGAACATTTCTGTCTTGTAAAACACTGATCAAAAGCGGGGTGGTATGTACCCCTACCACAAGCATTTAAGAGAAAGAGGCAAGAGGGTTGCTGAAAATCTGAAGCCAGCCTAGTCTACATAGTGAATTCCAGGCCAGCAAGGGCCAAACAGCTAGATCTTGTCTCCTAAACAAGAACCAGAGAACAGCTGAGTGCAGACAGAGCTGTCTTCCCCTCACGGGTCAGCAGGCAGTGTGCTATGAAGAACTTTCCTGCCCCTCAGCAAGTGCTCTACTTCTGAGTTGAGCTCAGCTAGCTCCTAAGAGATTTAATATTGGGAAAAATCCCTGAGAGCTCCTTCAATGTGAATGAAGTCTTTCTCTAGCATCATTTCCCCTAGGATATTTTGTATTTTGTCACAACTACCATCCTCACTTAGGTCACTAAGTTTGCCTTCAGCAAGTTCCTCAGTTGCATATCTGGAGCCTCTTGAGTGACAGCTATGTCAACATTCCTATAGACAGTGGCTGCTTCTATACAGTGACTTGTTTCTTAGGCTACTCTCTTTCATGATCCATTCATGTACAATGTCAGGTAGGCTTATGGCTGGGAGAAGAGGTAGCAGAAGGACACTTGACTGTCTGTTTTCAGAAATGCATGAGACATGTATTAGCCAGTTCCTATTGGATTTGAAGAAGGGAAGTGAATGGTCTGTCTGTGACTGCAGAGCTAGTGATTATGGATAGGCTTTAGCTGAATCCTCACTGAAGCCTGAACTGTTTAACTGAAATTCAAGCAAGTGCAAGTGTGTAGAGCAGACCACCTGCATCTCAAGCACACTGAGCAAATGCGTGGGGCCAGTATGTACCTGTGAGGATACCTCGATCCTGGGGAAGAAGCTCACTAAGTTTTCAGTCCAAACAGAAGTCTTCTAACGCAAAGCGTGAACTTGGAAGGAAGGCGTGTCCAGACTTCTGAATGGGCAAGAATGGCACAGGCTTAAAATGGTCTAACTTTATTAGAGTGGAGTAGACTTTCTTCCCGAGATTCCTGAGTTCTGTCTTGTGTACTATGTTGTTAGGAAGCTGTCATACATTTTAAATACAAAGTTTTTGTTAAAGAAGTAGATAGAAGTACTCCCTATTTAAAAGGTAGGTTTTACATACAGTGCTTTAAAAATTATTTTTTTCACTCTCAGCTGGGTATGGTACTTCACGCATGTAGTCCAAGTGACCTGGCCTAGTGCAAGAGGGTTGTTTAAGCCCAGAAGTTCAAAGTTGAGGCAATACAACATAGCAAGACAACCCCTCACATCAGCCACAGACAAGCAAACCAAGCAAAATAACTTTCATTTTCAATCAACCAGCACTTTCTGCACATTCTGTGCCAAGGCACTGGCCTAGAAGCTATGGTTACAGAGGTATGCGTGACAGCCATGGACTTCACCCTCGTATAGCCTCATCTACTAAGAGAAGTGAATGGTAATGGCACAAATAAAAATACAGGGTGCTATGAGCAAAGCTGAAAGACTAAGACCTCATGGTCAGAGATAAAAGAGAATATTTAGTTGAAGAACAAATATACAGCTCAAGTGAGGACATCGAAATGCAAAGGCAAGGAAGTCCAGAGGTCAGAGTATGGTGAGTCTCCAGGTAGATGAGAGCTGCGTTAGGCACTCCCAAAGGCAGCCTGCACAGTAAGCAGAATGGTGGCAATGAAGTCATGGACAGGCAGATCCTGAAAAAGGTCCCGCAGTCTAGGGTTAGGAGTTAGTGTAGGAGTAGTGAAAAAGCAGAAAGCTTTGATAGAGGGCAGAATCTAGCTCATGTAGTAGAGAGGATCCCTTGCTGCATGAGACATGGTTGGGGAGAAGAAAAATCATCAGGATGAGGAAATCAGTTATTGGGCACAGTATTGAGCCAATAAATTTTACTGATGTATTTTCTTTTTTTCAAGTCAGGATTTCTCTGTGTAGCCTTGGTTATCGTGGGCTGACTTTGTAGATGAGGCTGGCCTTGAACTCACAGAGATCGTCCTGCTTCTGGGTGCTTGGGTTGCAGGTGCGCACCACCGAGCCTGGCTGGTACTGATGTATTTTTACTTACAGTAATATCATCCAGTTGTTATTTTTAAATTTTATTTCTGTACATTGGAGTGAGGGTGTCAGATCCCTTAGAACTGGAGTTACAGACAGTTGTGAGCTGCCATGTGGGTGCTGGGAATTGAACCCAGATCCTTTGGAAGAGCAGACCGTGCTCTTAACCACTGAGACATCTCTCCGGCACCCAGTATCATCCAGTCATAAGAGTACAACTTGAAGAGCTTGATAAGCACTCATACACACTAACTATATCACCCTCAAATTTCCCCCACTCTACTCTGCAGTAAACCCCCTCCACCCTGACCTTCACCTGCTTTCTGTGGCATAAACTAGTTTTCTAAAACTCGAATTTCCCCCACTCTACTCTGCAGTCAACCCGCTCCACCCTGACCCTCACCTGCTTTCTGTGGCATAAACTAGTTTTCTAAAATACCTCCTGTGTAGAAACGTATGGTTCACACCGTTTGTGTCTACTTTCTTTCCTTTGGCATATGGCTTCTGAGACTCACTCCTGCTGTGGTGCATGCTGCTCTATAGACAACAGAGACTAGGACTGGCTGCAGCAGTGTGCTTAGCCACTCACTTGTTGGCAGAGTTTTCCCAGTTCTGAATTCTCAACACTTAATTTTTATAAGGGTATATGTTTTATCTTTTCTCCAGTAAATATTTAGAAATAGAACTGGTAAGTAAATGTTTTAATTTATAAAACATACAAAACAAACAAACAAACAAGAAAACTTAATCCTAGCACTCAGGGAGGCAGAGGCAGGTGGGTTGCCGTGAGTTCGAGGCCAGCCTGTTCTACAAAGCAAGTCCAGAACAGCTACACAGAAAAATCCTGCCTCAAAAAACAAAATAAAACAAAACCTACAAAAAACAAGACAAAAACAAAACAAAAACAAAAACAAAAAAACCATACCAACTTGTTTATGAAAAACAATTAAAAACAAGCAAACAAAACCAATCCTAAGTATTCCAGAGAGAATACAGCACTTTCCACACTCACTGCACACAGGAGCTCCACACTTGGGTTTACTGGGATTGCTGTTACCTATGTGACAGAGGTGCCATGACTTACCTCTAGTGGCTACTGACACTATCCTTCCCTCATAGGCATGTTTCCCAATTTGGGTCGAGATATCTTTTGACTGGATTACAAGTACTTTTTGTGAATTCTAGAATTCTATATCCAAATCTAAATGTGTGTTTTCTTAGTTTTTCTCCTAGTTCATAGCTTGCTTTTTCAAATGTCCTTTGAAGAAACCTTGTCATGGCTACTTTGAATAACTGATCTCTCTCTCTCTCTACCTACCTACCTTTCTTTTCCTCTCTCTTTTTCTTTTTTGGTTTTTCGAGAGGGTTTCTCTGTGTGGCCTTGGCTGTCCTGGACTAACTTTGTAGAACAGGCTGGCCTTGAACTCACAGAGATACACCTGTCTCTGCCTCCCAGAGTGCTGGGATTACAGGCATGTGCCACCATGCATGGCTATATTTTTTATGGTTTGAGTGTGCTTATAAAAGTCCTCCTTGCTCTCTTTCAAAAGCAGTCTCTATTTTTATTGAATGTTGTTATATGCATCCATATATTCCTAAATACATAAATGCAACCTGCTCAAAAATAATCTTTCCCATATAGCAAAGTCATAGAAATTTTCTTGTATGTTATCTTCAAGAAATTTTATTCTTTTTAATTTTAGCGTTTAGTTCTATATTGTATTTTATGTTAATATTTTAAAAGATGGAGGGTAAAGGAGAAGTTCAGTTTTGGCACATATGGAAGCCAAATGATTCAGAGCTGTCTATAGTATACTCGCTTATTCTTCTTCTTGAAACACTGGTTAAAGGTGCAAAAACTATTCTTTGTCTACTGTACATGGCACAAAGTGGGTTGCACACATATACATGCCAATAGACTGCTGAAGAGTGAGTCTTGAAGCCACACACTGGAGCATTCTTGCAAAGCTGTTGTGGCTACTTTAAGGGCTTTTGTTGTTTCTGAGACAAGGCTGCACTATGTAGCCTTGGCTGGCTTGGAACTTGCTTTATGTAGACCAGGCTGATCATGTACTTCAGAGAGATCCACTTGCCTGTGCCTCCAGGGTACTGAGACTAACCACACCTGGTTACTTTGAATTCTTTGTTTTTCCACACTCATTTTAGAATGGCATCACCTTCTGAAAAATAAAACTAAAGACCTTGACTGAGCATACACTGAATCTAGGGAGATAAGCTCTTAACAATGCTGTGTTTTCCGATTTGTGAACATGGCATACTGTTCCCTTTACTCTTTTATTTATTTATTTATTTTTTGTTTGACCAGCCTGGTCTACAAAGTAAGTCAAGGACAGCAAGGGATATTACACAGAGAAGCCCTGTCTTGAAAAATCATATGTTGTTGTTCTTTAATTTCTTTCTGCATGTTTTCTAGTTTTCAATGTACAGACCCCATATACATTTTTACAAATACATCGTTGAAAATGAATTATTATTATTATCTGGTAAACATATCAGGGCAAGCACATAGGAGGCTGAGGCAGGAAGATTCTGAGTTCCAGGCTGGCCTGAGCTATATAATGAGACCCATCCAAAATAAAACAACAACAACAACAACAAAAACACAAATAAATAGTTTTCATGTCCATTTTGTTTCTGCTGACAGACACAAGTTCAATGAATTCCTGCATATTAATGTTGAGTTCTTGCATTTAATTAGATACCCATTATATTCACTAAAATGACAATGAAAAGGGACAATCACAAACATTAACAAGGACGTGGAGAAAATGCAGCCATGACACACTACTCATGAGATGGTAAATGCTTCAGCCACTTTGGAAACCATATGGCAGTTTTTAATGAACTAAAGAGAAATTTGCCAGGTGACCCAGGATTATAATGTTGTAAGCCCTGAATGCATATGCCCACATGAAGATTCGTGTCCAAGTGTGCACAGCAGCATTACTCCAAACAGCTAATGAGATATGAACATTTTTACAACTGAATGGCAGTCAGCACTAAAAGAGAATAAACGACTGGAAAGTTCTCAATAATGGAGAGACTTCAAAGACTAGTGTGCTAAGCAAGAAGACGACATAAAAATCTACATGAAAACATAAAAAGTACTGTGGCTACGTTTAAATGAAATGTCCAGAAAGCGAGCTGACAGAGGCCCAAGGATGTTTCTGGAGCGATAGGTGTATTCTAAAACTGGGCTATGATGTTCTACAGCACGCATTCGTAACTGGCACTAAATCCCACACTCAAGATGAGGGAATTTGATGACAAACATATCAATAGACCTAAGGACACAATGTATAGGACATTGTGAGTACTCTTGAGTCAGATATCTCATTGTCTTGGGGAGAAAGGAGGGCAAGGTCTGAGGAGAACACAGAGAACTCTATAGGTTTCAAATAGAAATACACATATGAAAAATATTAACATTTGTCCATTTTGGGTGGTAGGTATGAGAGATTTCCTTAAATTATTTTTTGTACTCTTCCACATTTTTTAATAAAAAATTAAACTAAAAACCAAAAAGCAAATGGAAATGATTACCTAGTTCCTTCATTAATTTTAATTCCTTTATGGCTTTAATTCGAATATCAAACACCACCTAAAATAGAGAAATAAACTAATGACTGTGTATCAGTTGAATGGATGAAGATGAAAATGAAGACTGTCGTGTAAATGGATAGTCACTATATTGTGACTATAGTGTGTACGGAATTCATTTGAGGTATTCCCTGACATTTGTTCTGCCTACAGAGATCTTTAGACATCCCTGACATTATTCAATTAAGATTGAAAGCAAAAGCTCAGAACAGATTTTAATAGTTAAGTTTTTACCAAACTGATGTTAATTGGGACAAAGGGTATCACAGAAAATGATTAAATAGTTCTCGCTGGAAACCAATAAACTGACAACCACTCACCTGGTAAGAGTCAAGGATGAAAAACAGTGAAGAGGCCCATACCTTACAATGGGGACAATGGATCTGGGTGCCCAGAACAGAGTACAAAAATGCGTAACAGCAATCCAAAATGACTATGGCTTCCACTTAAATGACTTTTTAGATTCTTTCTCTTTTCAGCCTACTTTAGGTCAATATCCTTTAGGGCATTAAATACTGGTAAAACTCGGAGGTAAGTGAGTTCAGAAATCATGTACTTGATCCCCTACCACATGGTGCCAAACAGCAGCAGACTCAAGTGACAAAGGACGCTTTCTGCTCATGATCAGGTACTAGTGTGCACTGATCTTAGACTATCCTTCTAAGAATACCAATGAACATAATGCTCCTTAAGATATTATAATGCCAAGGATTAGTAAGATGGCTCTCGAGGGATAGCGTCTGCTGCCAAGCCTAACGACCTGAGTTTGATCCTTGGAACCTGCATAGTGGAGGAAGAGAAGCAACTCCCAGGTTGTTCTCTGACCTTCACATGCATGCCTGTCCCACAAATAAAAACTGTAAAGAAAAAAATTAAAGAAATTATGAAAGGATATAAAAGAAAACATCTTAGCTTCTTTTACTTTGCTATACAAAATAATAATAATAATAAATAACAAGTAAACATTAGATGTTTCTTAGCTGGGTGTGGTGGCATATGCCTTTAATCACAGAACTCAGGAGACAGATGCAGGGGATCTCTGAGTTTGAGGCCAGCCTGGTCTATATAGGGAGTTACAGACAGTTAGGACTACATAGAGAGACCTTGACTCAAATGTCACCCCCCCCAAACAAACAAACAAGCAAAAAAGTTACCTGAGATTATTTTTAACAAAATCAGAACCATAGTCTTCAAAAGGAGCTGGAAGAATGCCTTTTAAGGGCAGTTGGTTTTACATGGGCACAGTGTAGTATATAAAGAATGATTTAGGATAAAACCAAAAAGTTGGCAACACAAAAAACCAAAATAACAAAAACACACACGTGCTTTAAAAAAATGCAGGGAAGATCCTTGGCAACAGCTCTTCATGCTTATCGAATCCAGAGGACTCCAAGAGCCACCCAGGTGAGTCCCACATTCTAGTTCTAGGCTCCTAGGCTTAAAGCTTAAAAGAAGAGCATATGCTGCTTTCAAACAGGCCATGGGCTGACGTAAGTAAATAAGCAGTTATAACGGTAATGAGACCTT
The DNA here is from genome assembly GCF_030254825.1 of Meriones unguiculatus. Lineage (NCBI taxonomy): Eukaryota > Metazoa > Chordata > Mammalia > Rodentia > Muridae > Meriones > Meriones unguiculatus. The sequence continues at coordinate 73,280,341 of NC_083362.1, forward strand.
AGACATCTATTGACACCGTTGTTCTGAAATAAAAATTCTGTCACTAGACACTGCCAGCCAGGCTAACGGCCGTCTACTCACTGTGTGCACAGTCACGGCTATCTGAACCTGCTTCTCTTCAGATTCCAACTGGCAGAAATTTTTCACCTGGAGCCAGTTGAGCTCATTCACACTGTTGGTCCATCTCCCTTGTTTGGGCAACAGACTGTAAGTAAATAGAAAAGACATTGAGAGAATGAGTCCTCACAAGACACTTTTTCTTGCATATCACTTTCCTCTAAGTAACTAAGGAAGAGGACGTGAAACTGCCACAACATGTTACCTTTTTAGGGTTATATGAGGTAGCAGTCCATGGAGCTGGTTTTCATGGCTTGAGATCCCAAGGTAAATGATTTGTGCCTGTTTTCAAGGGGATTTTTATTTCTATTTATTTATTTATTTATTTTGAGATAAGGATATAAGCCCAGGCTGGTCTTCAACTCACCATTTACCATGTAGCCAAGGCTGTCCTAAACTTCCAAGTGCTGGGAAGACAGATATGTACCACTACACCCAGATTCAAGGGTCACTTCTCTAAAGGAATGGACAGCTCTTATCTGCCTGCACAGGAATCCCTAGGGTAGCTTTAGAAGACTATCAAGGCCTGCCCATTGTGATCTAATTTTTAGTTAACAGAAGGGCAGCTGTATACACATGTGCAGATTGACAGTGCACAATAGTACTATACAAATGCACATCATATATTTGTATTTCATTGAAGAGTTTTGTTTATTCTGTCAGCAACTGGCAATAAAGTATCTTATCCTAACAAAATCTTCCTATGGACTGAAAAAAAAAAAGGGGGGGCTATCAAAACCCTTTTAGGGAGTGCAGAGATTTGACACCTGGTCTCCAACTGGCAGAAATGTTTGGGAAGGATTAGGAAGTATATTCTTGTTAGAAGGGGTGTGTCACTGAGGACAGGTTTGAGATTCTAAGAGCCCACACCATGCCTAGTCTTTCTCCCTCTCTCCCTCAACACTCCCACTCCCCTCTCTGTCTCTGCCTCCTACTTAT